>NW_024351546.1:2122389-2564980 GCF_902729225.1 Pteropus medius
TCAGGATAGGAGCTCTTTAGAAGGTCGTGCCCCCTCTTGCACATTTAAATGGCCAAGAAGTAGCCATCTTGCATCTGTGCATTACCTGTGATTCTGTGGATGACCTCGTTTATTTCCATGGCTGACTCATGGTAGCCCTTGCCTACACTGTTGTCCCACACGACACTGAAATTTTCTAACGATAATTGATTTCAACAAGGCAGTGGTGATTTCCTTAAAATGGAATAAAATTCAAAGGAGCTAGCTGTCTTTCTCCCTGGAATTAAGTAAATTGTTCTCTGCTTGAACTATCAGATAGTTCCAGGTTTCTCTTTTGCTCAGCTTGTCCTCATTTCAAACTGGTGAAATTTTTTGTGTGTAATGGGAAACCCTTACATAGGACCTGCTAGCTCATCTCTAGGGCCAGGATTAAGTCTGTGGCTGTTGGCTGTAGGAAACGTTTGAGGACATTTTGATAAGATTTCATTCCTTGTCCTGTGTTCCCCTCTTTGGGTCCTCAGGGGAATATCGGAGGCATCAGAGCTAAGGCAATGATTTAAATAATCTCACTGTCACTGATGGTAAGGCTAAGGAAGGTAGGGTGAGCCCATGGCCTAATAGCTGCCTAGTTCTCTATGGCCCTGTGACTTGACTTACCACCTCACCCTCCATACTTCTTTGAGAGTTCTGAGTACTGGCTCAGGAGGCAGAAGTCCCACATGGCACTGGGGTGAGATGGAACATTCCTTGGGGATACGCAGGGTGGGGATTTTCTACTTTAATTCAGTTATTATTTCTCTCAAGCTTCATGCCCCTAAATAATAGGTCTACCATATGTCAACAACCCACATTCACAGTTAAGCAGGCCACCAGTTTCCTCTCCTTCCTCAGAGAGAGAAGGCATCTATTCTACTTCTGGTAGTATTATTGGCTCATTTGTCTTTTCAACGCAGCTCAAAGCCCCAGAAACAAGAGGTGTACACATATGCCATTGTGTAACATTTTAACCAGAAAAACAAAATGATGGCTTGGTTAGACTCTGAGGGGAAAGGGCACTGGGATGGAGGAGAGCTACACTGAACATGACTCTATGTTGCAATTACAAATAGCCTACAAACAGTGCACTTTTGGCTGAAGTTGGTAAACAGTCAATGAAAATTGCCCTTGCTTGTGACTTTTTAACAAAGGTTACTTTGCTGGATTCCTAACAAGTGTAACTCTCCTTTTTTTTTTTTGTTCAACAATAAAACATGCACAAACAGGAAGTCATTTTTCCTTTGTCTTTGGGGGAAAAACGTGCCCGACTTTAGAAATTATAAACCCCGGTGGCAACAATGTTTGATATTTGTCTAAACCTCATCACAATAGTGCATGAAGTTCAAGAATGGACTTTGGCCCGTTTCCCCAGCCTCCAGATATAAATGGACGCTCCAAGTCCTTGGGAAGCTGCAGAAGTTTCACAGAACTAGTTTACCTTGAAAGTTGTTGCAGACTCAGGATTGGCAAGAACCAAAGGTGAAATGAGAACCATGCCAGAGAAGTGGCCTGGCCTCTCTGCAGCTGTGAGGATGGCGATGGCACCTCCCTGCAATGCAAAATGGGCAGAGTTGCTGTGTGCTGGCTTCTACCAGCACGTGGATTTCTAATGAGACCGATGGATGAGGTCCTCCTAAGCTCCGGGCCTGGCCGAGAACCCCGAGGAGGTCTACCTTGGAATAGACACCACTGAATGTTGGATAAACTGAGTCTGCAATTATTTTACTACACGTTTTTTTCCAAAAGCAAACATTTCAGAGAGATATAAATAAGGTTCCTGCTTGTGGGCTGCAAATTAAACAACACATTCCTACTTCATTTCAAGCCAAAAGCTGGCAGATATCCAATTCATCCATTCCATCAGGCTTAATATGAGATTTTTAAAAAAATTGTAGTCTGATCATAATGAGAAGTTGCTATGCCTTTTTTTTCCCTCCCTGGTTCAGTAAAGGCCCCAGAAGTTTAAGATCCAAGAAAAATAGTGAACGTGAATGGTGTTGAAGGTCTGAGGCCTTGGCTGTTTGCTGAAGCTGCAGGTAATTTGAACCAAGGGCGGAAACTGCAAATGCTTTCAGGGGCCAGGCAGGTAAGAGAAACACAAGAACAGAGCCAGGCTGTGATATAGGGGGCGGAAGCTCTGCCCTGGATTGAAAAGTTTCACCATATCCAAAATCGAGCAGTTCAAATTCTCTGCCAGCCAACACTTCAGGTTGGGAAGATTTGTCCCAGTTTGGATGCTGCCAGTTTGAAGACTCCCAATTTAAAGATTATATGTGGTCAATTCCTGCAGGGTTTTATACAGTTAAAAGGTGAAAAAAAATTTTGAATGACCTTTAAGGAATTGTATCCACAGGGAGCCTACTTCTCATCTGTACTGTACAGCTCCAAAGAAAGCATTCAGGAGTTTTGGCACATTCAGTGTGCTTCTCATTGACTAACGCGCCATCCCTGCTCTGAGAAGTGGCTCTGCGGGGAGCAGAAGTGCCCTTGAGGGCCTCACTATGAAATGGCACTGAGGTGGAAACTGGGTTTTAAAAAAGATCAGTTTCCCAAGAGGCCCCACAGCCAAGCTCTTCAGTAACAACGGATGGGCCACCTCCCGGTGCCTTGGGCTCTGGCAGGAAAAGATGGACTGCTCTGAGCTCCCTCCAGGGCTGTCTCCAGGACTCAGAACCTGGCCTGGTTCCTAAGCACAAAATTGCCTGGGAACTCCAAGTGCAGGGCATTTAGAGTAGGGTGTGCCAACCAGGCAGGGAGAGAGGACGAGGCAGGGAGGCAGGGCTACCCCTTCTCCATCAAGGGGTTCTCACATTGCCCAGCCAATGCAAGTTCTTATTGAACTGGGTCTTCTGTGGTCAACTTACCATGGAGTGGCCCAGAAGGAAGACAGGAACTCCTGGGTAGTCTTTTTGCACAAAATCTACATGCTGTAACACATCCCTGATGAAAACGTGGAAGTCAGACACTACCATCCTCTCCCCTTCACTCTGTCCATGGCCAACTGGAAGGGAATGAGAGACAAGAGAATTGTAGTCACTAAGGGGGTTGACTCCTGCCCAGGCTCAGCAGTTTCCTCACTGGAATCACCAGCCACTCTTTACTGAGAACCTGAATGGATGATGTCATTGAAGCCTTTCCAACCATTCTTGAACGTGGAAATTAGTCTCCACTCATCGTACAGATTAGGATGTTAAGGCATAGGGTGGTTAAGGAACTCACCCACAATTACACACAATCAGGAAGAGATGAACCATTCTGTAGATTCTGTCCACACAGCTGGGATGCTTTCCCTGTGGCTGTTTCCGAGGAAGAAAGAAAAGTAGATAAAAAGAGAAATTCACCAAGCCTAATTTTCTGCTAAGTGGCCAGGAGTAAGACTAATGAGGCACAGAATTTTCCTGGGTTTTCCCAGTTCCTTGACCCTCACAGTTGTGTTTCGGTATTAGTCTTTCACCAGGTAAAGTGTCACTTTTTTATAAAAGATAATATGGCAAACACAAAATAGTCAAGTGTGCTTGCCAGAAATCCTCTCAATTATGTAGCAATGAAACCAGGTCATGTTCTATCTCTTTGGGATTTTATTATCTGTCACATATCTGGGCTGTTCATTTCTCCAGTTCTTTTCTTAGGGTCTCTCCACTTTTTCCCTCTGAGAAGGACATAAGTTGCTATAGAAACAACATGCTGACTGCAGCTTCCATATTCAGGCTGAAAGCTGCTGATGTGATGATTTGAAAATCGCCAGAAAGAAAGGGCTCCCAGAGAACAGGGACCATACAGCAAGAGCGTCTGCCCAAACCCTTCCTGCTGCCTTGGTGAGTAAGTTATTATAGTAATAATGATAATAACACTTTTTTCACAGATGGGAAAGGTGAAGACTCATCATCACCTGGAACCGACTGGCTGTCCAGACCTCAGACTCAGACACCCTTAGTGTGGTCTGACCACAAACTCTTGTTTCCTACTGTCCTATCTCCTCCTCCTATGTGTCCCCACTTTCCTATTCAGACCCACCTCTCTGACCATTGCATGCAGCCCAGGGCCCACCGGTCTGTTACCCTCTCAGAACTGAGGACTTTTTTCTCTTTTAAAATTTTATTAAATTTAATTTTGTATTGTGATAAAAAATCAATGACGTCAAATTTATATATAACATAAAATACCATCTTAACCATTTTTTAGTGTATAATTCAGTGATATTAAGTATATTCATACTGCTGTGTAACTGTAACCATCACCACCATCCATCTCAGAACTTTTTCATCTTTCCAAACTGAAATTCCATATTCATTGTTATGCACCGAATTGCGTGCACCTCCCCCACCCTCCACTGATATGTTGAAGTCCTAACCCCCAGTACCTCCAGTGTGACTATTTGGAGAGGGGACATTTGAAGAATAACTAAGTTAAAGTGAGGTCACTAGTTTGGGTCCTAAGTCATATTGGATTAGAGGAGATTAGGACACAGATACACACAGAGGGAGGACCACGTGAGGACACAAGGAGAAGACAGCTGTCTGCAAAACAAAGAGAGAGGCCTCAATGAAACTAAGCCTGCTAACACCTTGATCTCTGAGTTCCAGCCTCTAGAACTGTGAGGAAATAAATGTCTGTTGTTTAAACAACCAGGCCTGTGGTACTTTGTTACAGCAGCCTGAGCAGAGTAATGTGTCCGTTAAACATTAACTCCCCATTTTCATCCCTCAGCCCCTAGCACCCACTCTTCTACTTTCTGTCTCTATGAATTTGACTACTCTAAGTACCTCCTATAAGTGGAATCATATAGTTTTGTTTTTTTGTGTGTCCAGCTTATTTCACTTAGCATAATGTCCTCAAGGTTTATCCTTGCTGCACCATGTGTTGGAACCTCCTTTTTTTGGGGGCGGGGTACTGAATAATATCCCATTGTATGTATAGACCACATTTTGTTTATCCAATAAACTGTCAATGGACACATGGGGCGCTTTCACCTCTTAGCTATTGTGGATAATGCTGCTATGAAAATAAGTGTACAAATATCTGTTCTAGTCCCTGCTTTCAATTCTTTTGGGTATATACCCAGAAGTGGGATTGCTGGGTCATACGGTAATTCTGTTTAGATTTTTGAGGAGCAGCCCTTCTGAGTCTTCTGCTCTGGATTCAGTTCACAGCTGTCCTTTTCCAGCTGATTCCATGGCGGCTGGGTGAACTTGAGTGTGTGAGCCAAATAACACCAAGGCTGGCTGGTGACTTATTGCCTCTTCACACATATTCGGCTGCCAAACAAAGTTGCCTCAGCATCTCTTCCAAATGTCTTCATTATCCTAAAGCCTGTAAACCTACTTCCCGACTCCAAGCAGATATTATCACTCTTTTCCTTTTTAAAAACATGGGACCATCCCACATGGCCCTCTTCGCCCTCACCCCCTGTGACGGTTTTCTTCTTTACAGGTTGGACCCTTCCTGATCCTAGACACTCCCGCCCAGCTCTCCCAGTGTTTGTTCTCTCTCTCTCTCTCTCTCTCTCTCTCTCTCTCTCTCTCTCTCCTCCTGCCTCAACAATATGCTCTATTCTTCCCTCCCTCCTTCATCTTCTAGGCCCTTCAACCACCAACTTCTTTCTCTCTTTCCCCTCAGTCTTCAGAGAATGAACTACACTCACTGACCTTTCCCACCCCATCTTCTCTCTAACCTGTGGAGGTACTGCCCTGACCCCACTAAGTCACCAGAGACTCCTGCTGGCCGTGCACAATGGCCGTCCCTCAGCCTTCCCTCAGTCCTTGCTCTCCTTCCACTGTCAGCTTGGCTGGTTGCGCACTGCATCCCACACAGTCTTGGTGGATCCTGTCACAGGTCCATGGAAATAAACTTCTCCTTCACCTCTCTCCCTACTTTTTCTTTGCCTCCTTTCCCTGGCCAGCTTCTGCACTACCTTCATACATTCATTTTTAATTTCAAAAAATTGCATTGTAAAAGAGAATTCATTCACATGGTTCAAAAATCAAAGTGGTATAAAATGGTGTAATTGAACACGTTCCTTGCCATCAATTTGTTCTTCTTCCCCTAAGTTCTTCCCAAGGTATCTCCTGTCTCCTTCTAGTGCCTCTTTATAAACAAATACAAATCTTGATTTTTATCTCCCTTTTAAAACATTAAGAAACATAACATATACAGATCTGCATCTTGCTTTGTCCACCTGACAATATATCCAGAGGATTTTTCAACATTTGAAATAGAGTTTCTCTCTAGCTTTTTTCTCCAACTTTTCATTAAAAAATTTTCAAACACACAAAAACATGGGAAGAATATTACAATACAGACCCTATGCTTACCATCTATTTTCCACAGTTGTCAACATTTTACTTCCTTTATGCATATGTAGTTCTAAATATAAAAAGGGCTGAATCATTTAAAGTAAGTTGTAGATTTTAACAATTGGAAAATCTGGGTAGAGAATATACAAAGGTTCTTTGCATTAATCTTGCAAATTTTCACTAAACTGAAGTCATTTCTAATAACAATTTTATAAAAGGTCATAGCTAGCATGACACTCTATCCCTAGACACTTGAGTGTGCATCTCCTAAAAAACACATTCCCTTCATAATTACAATGCTACTTTCCCACTATGTAAACTTGCAGTAGCTCCCTGATATCATCTCACATTCAGTCCAAATTCAAATTTCCCAGTTGTCTCCAAATATTTTATAGCTGTTTTTAAGACCCAGGATACAAAGTTCATACACTGTATTTTGTTGTTGTTGTATTTCTTTTGTTTGTTTAAATCTACAACTTTCCATTCACTTTTATTTTGAAGAGACCAGGCCAGTAAAATGTCCTATATTCTGAATCTGATTGGTTTTCCCTCATACTGTTCCTGTGTTCCTACTATTCATTAAGCACTTTCTTGCTTTCCGGCACAAGTGTCTGTGACTTCTGTAAACTTTCCCTGCCCTAGATCTAAAATTAAGCATTTTTTCCAAGGAGCCCCGGATCCTGTTAGTATGGAATGGTGTTTCAATACCAATATTTAACTATTGGAGTGCTCAATCCCATCCGGGTGCCATAGTTTTTGTGCTCTCTCAGTGGGAAGAGCTAGGAAACAATTTTTTTTCAAAATTAAGAGTTCATATTGATATTTCTGGTTAAAAATCAGTGTTCCAAGGTTTTTCTTAACTTCCCTGAGTTTATATTTTATCTCTTTTCTCTGACACTGAAAATGTTAGTTGCTAATAGCATTAACATAGTCACTTATCTGTGGTGTTAACAATGTAATGACAGAATAGTTTCAAAGTCACAATATTACCACCAACAATAAGCCAACTGAGGGAAACTTAACATTTCTTTGCATTTCCTTTTGTCCCTAGAATATACTTCAATAATGATAGGGCCAGAGTATTGTGTTCAGGGTTCAAATTATTACGCATGTCATAATTATTTCCTCTTCGTGCTCATGTTACTAATTTGATATACAATTTGGTTCATTAAGTTCAAATTAAATTTGTTTCCAATTGTAGGTTTTGCTCTTTTGCTTGTTAATTTAATTTCCTTTTCTGAATATAAAAACATTTACCTGGTACAACAGTCACAAATATATAAAAAGATTCATCCATCGAAGTCTTGCTTCTATTCCTATCTCCTCCACCTCTCTCCTCTTGTTCCCTATAGTTAATCGTTTTAATTATTTTGTTTTTTCTTTGAAATATTTCTTTGTGCAAGGATAAGAAAATTATGTATGTATGTATGTATGTATGTATCTTTCTATCTATCTATCTATCTATCTATCTATCTATCTATCCATCCATCCCTCATTTTCCCTCCTTTCTTACCTAAAAGGTAGCTGCCACACATCTATCCTCTACACCAGATTTGTTTCACTTTATCATATTCTGGAAATTACTTCATAACACAAACAGACCCCAGAATTCTTCTTCAATCTGTTGTACTTTGTGTGAATGAATTATAGTTTATTCGAGTAGCCCCTTCTTGACAAATATTTACATCATCCAATCTCTTGTTTATCAAACATTTGACTATAATGAATAACCTTGGGATATTTTATTTCATCTTTGTGAAGGAGTGATTTCAGGGTATATGCTTAGATTCAGGGTTGCTTGGTTGAAAGGTGTGTACATATGTCATTTTGGTAGATATTGCCAAATTCCCTTCAATGTGGGACATGCCATCTTATTCTACCTGCGAGGTATGGGAGAGGACCTGTACAAACAAAGTGTCTTTTCAGCTTTACAAACAAAGTGTCTTGTTTGTCATTTGGATTTTTGCTCACATGATAGAGAAAGAGCAGGCTGAGCATCTTGCATTTTAAGAGCCACTTGTATTTCTTTTTTGGCAAACTGAGAATCTATGTCTTTGCTTACTTTTTCTATCTGGGTTTTGCATTCCTTCTTGATATTTAAGAGCTCTTTGTGCTTAGTTGGTCATTTGTCTTTTGCCTTTGTTTATGTTGTGTTTAGCTATGCAGAAGCTTATTATTTTTAAAAGGTCAAATTATCAATCTTTTCTTTTTATGGCTTTTTAATTTTAATTCTGCTTAATAAAAGCCTTCTCTGTTCCAGAGTTATAAAGGAATTCAGCCATATTTTTTGTAAGTTCTTTTATGATTTCCTTTCTTTTTTTGTGGTAACATCACATAACATATAGTTTACATTAACCATTTTTAAGTGTTCAGTTCAGTGGCATTAAGTATATTCACACTGTTGTGTGACCATAACCACCATTCATCTCCAGATACGGTTTCATTTTCTACATGTTAATTTTTCACTTATGGTGTGAGAAAGGGATCTCTTCTCCTATGGTTCTTTTCTTCCTTCCTTCTTTCCTTCCTTCCTTCTTTCCTTCCTTTCTTTTTCTTTCTTTCTTTCTTTTCTAAATTGAGGTGAAAGTTGCATTACATAAAATTAACCGTTGTGAAGTGTACCAACTGAGTTGCATTTAGTACATTCATAATGTTGTTCAGCCATCACCTCAATCAAGCTCCAAAATGCAAATGGGTCTTAACTGTCTTAACACTGGTCCCTCTGCCTCACTAGAAAGCACAGTCTAAGCCATATTCACACCCAACTGCCCACTGTTTCTCAAAATGCATCCACACTTTCCTACCCTGTGCCTCTCATTGAACACCCCTCTGCTGTGGTGCCCTCACTCCAGCACCAGGCCAGAAGCAAAGTCTTTTAAGGCTCATCTCAAATCCTATCACTTCTATGGAGTCAATTCCCTCAACACAAGTGCAAGTTTTTCCTTCCATACCCTCAAAGCATTTCTTGTCCTTATCATACAGGAGTTGATTAGAGTTTCCTCTCTTTCTCCCTTCTAGTACCATTCCTCTCTGTGGACAGAGGGTCCCTGGAGCCAGGGTGACAAACAGCTCTGATTGCAAAGTGGAGGCCCCCTACTGCACTGCTGTGAGCGATTAGTGATGTCTGTCATGTGATTAGTGATGCCTGCCATAAATTAGGGGAGTAGTTTCAAAACACGCGTGCCCCATATTTGCCAGGGCTGATGCTGACAGCAAGGATTGTATTTTATTTATGTGCATATTCATCAGGGCTCCTTGTATAGGCCTGGCAGAGGCTTGATAAATGTCAATTGAAGTGAATTCTAGGCAGTAGTTTCATAATGGCCACTCATCTCAGGAATGGAGATTCAGCTCCATTACTCCGGCTATAGCTAATGTGATGCATTTCCTTTCTCATCATGTAAGCTGATCTACAGAGCAGCAGTTCTGCACATGTGATTAAATCATTCTTTCTTAGTACTTTTTTTTTTTAAAGAAAGAACCCTGAGCCACAGACCTTAATCCAATGTATTTTTAGTTTTGTTTACCTTGATTCTGTTATGTACTATGTTTTTAATTTTTTGCATTTTGATGCTTTCCCACCTTGTTAAAGCTGACTCTAGAGGGACTTCCCCTCCCAAAATCAGCTAATTTCTAGAGATAGGAAAGAATTTGCTTGTGAGCTAGCCCTTCAAAACCGATCAATCCAGAGTCCACATCCCCAACCACCTCCTCTATGGGCTTTCACACTTCAGACCAGTAGTTCCCTGATCTGATCACCGAGGACCAGGAACCAGAGAACTAGAGACAACTCCTATACCCCAGAGCCTGCTGAAGTGATTCAAAGCAGCCAACCCTGAGCCTGCTTACCTTGCTTCACCTGTTCCTTCCCCCAGAAACCACAATGAAGGCTTCCGCCCACATTTCCACCCCTCACAACTGCCCCTGGTGTTTCCCTGCATGGTGAACCATGTCTCCTGTTGCCCAGAATCTGTGAGTACAATAAATTCTTCCTTCATAACAGTCATTTCTGTATCTGTGTGTTTTACCATACCTGATTAAAACGAAGCTCAGCTACCCTTAAAACACTCTATTACTATAGTGATGAAAAATAACCATGTTGTTGAATGATTAAATGATCCCAGTCTCTTTTTCACATACAAAATATTTCTATCTGAAAATAACTTTCCATGCTACTGCCATGTGCAAAAAAAGAGAGATCACTGAGAAGTATCCAGAAAGCTGATGATCTTGTTAGTGCTAGAATAGGAAGAAATGGACATTTCATTTCCATTTTCTTAAAAACTGGTATTAGTTAGTATTCATTCACTCACTCTCTCTCTTTCTCTCTCTCTCTCTTGCCTTTCTTTCCCTTCCTTCCTTCCTCTCTCCCTCCCTCTTTCTCTTTTTCTCTTTCTTTCTTTCACAATATTTATAAGAGTTCATTTGAGCCAAACTGAGGACATATGCTGTGGAGCAAGATCTCAAATGCTCCTCATTTTCTTACAGAAGAAATGGCTGGTCAAATACAGCCTTGAGTAAGAAAAGAGAGATTAAGCATTCAAAAAGCAACAGTAATAACACTGGACATTTGTGTGACAATGTGTAATTTACAAAGCCCTTTCTTAGAGTTTATTTCATTTGATCCTTACAACTCTGTGAGTCTAGGATTCTTTCCCCTTATTTCTAGCTGAGAAAACTGACCCTCAGAGAGACTGGATGGAGCTGAGCCTCCAAGTGAGTTAGAGCCTGGACAAGGACTTGAGTGCAGGCTTCGGGCTCCAAATCCATTATGTTCACTGTCATAGCTCAGCGTAAAACATGGGCAGGAAGCAGAGAAAATCACAGACTGATAGAATGAAAGAAAAGCCCTTCCTAAATGGATAAAGAACATGCTATAAAAGCACACAGCTAGCACCTTCCCTTTGAGCTTGTGCCCAGAGCTGCTCACACCTGAGGCAAGTTCTGTGAGTGCTTGGTGTTCTCACCTGGAGACAGGTCTCACTCACTCTGTGGCTGAACTCTTTAGTGTCTGCAGATATGCAAACATGGAGACCACTGAGAAGTGTCCTTTGGGAGCCTTCCAAATATTTGAGAGCGGGTACAGTGGGAACATAAGGGCTGGGCCAAAACGGACACTGGTATTAATACAACAAATAGCAACATTCATTCACTGAGAACCTTGAATCTATGAGCTTGCTGCTTTCAAGGATGTTTCCCATGGCATGCTCCATAGGCACCTGCATGAGCTTTTTGGAAACAAAGACTGGTCTTTGGGAGGGTCAGCAACTTCCCTGCCCAGGCTCTCTGAGGCAGTGTGGAACTAGAAGACTGGATGGGAAAAGGAGAGGGAGGATGGCTCAGGTCTGAAATAGAACGAGAAATTGGCGGGAGGAGGTGTGGTGCCTTGGGGCTGGGACTCACTGTCCAGGTATAGCCTCTCCCTGGTGGGAGAGACGGGGTGTCAAGGAGAGCTTTAGGCACAACAGTGACATTTGCATTTAAAAAAATTAACCTCATTGCCTTACACCTAGAAAAAGAGAACAAATGAAGCCCGAAGTGAGTAGAAAGAAGGAAATAATAAAGATCAGAGTGGAAATAAATGAAATAGTCTTAAAAAACAATACAAAAGTTCAATGAAACCAACATCTTGTTCTTAGAAAAGATAAACAAAATTGATAAACCTTTAATCAGACATCACAAAAGAAAGAGGACTCAATTAAATAAAATCAGAAATGATAGAGGAGAAATGACAACTGACAACACAGAAATACAAAGGATTGTAAGAATATATTATGAATAATCATATGCTAACAAATTGGACAATCTGGAAGAAATGAATAAATTCCTAGAAACATACAATCTTCCAAGACTGAGTCAAGAAGAAACAGAAAACCTGAACAGACCAGTAACTACTAACAAAATTGAACCAGTTATCAAAAACTCCCTCCCAAAAAACGAAAGTGCTGGACTAGATGGCTTAACAGATAAATTTTACCAAAAATTCAAAGAAGAATTAATACCTATTTTTCTCAAACTATTCCAAAAAATTCAAGAGTCAGGATGGCTCCCAAGCTCATTTTGAGAGGTCACCATTACCCTGATTTTAAAATCAGACAAAGACATTACAAAAAAAAAAAAATTAGAGACCAATATCTCTGATGAACACAGATGTAAAAATCCTCAATAAAATATTAGCAAACCAAAGTCAATAATACATTAAAAAATATCATGCACCATGATCAAGTGGAATTGATTCTAGGATACCAGTTTCGTTCAGTATATGCAAATCCATTAATGTAATCTACCACATAAACAAAATGAAGTATAAAAATCATATGATCATATCAATAGATGTAGAAAAAGCATGACATAATTCAGCATCCATTTATGATAAAAACTTTCAGCCAAGTGGGAATAAAGGTAGCATACCTCAACATAATAAAGGCCATATATGACGAACCCATAGCTAACATCATACTCAATGGTGAAAAACTAAAAGCATTTTCCTTAAGGTCAGGAACAAGACAAGAATGTCCACTTTCACCACTTATATTTAACATAGAATTCTAATAGAATTCTTAGCCACAGCAATCAGACAAGAAAAAGAAATAAGAGATATCCAAATTAGAAAGGAAGAAGTAAAACTGTTATTTGCAGATGACATGACACTTACAGAGAGAACCCTAAAGAATCTATCAAAAACTGTTAGAACTGATAAATGAATTCAGTAAAGTAGCAGGATACAAAATTTAGAAATCAGTTGCATTTTTATATACCAATAATGAACTATCAGAAAGAGAAATTAAGAAAATAATCCTATGTACAATTGCATAAAAAAATTACCTAGGAATAAATTTAACTAAGGAGGTGAAAGGCTTGTACTCAGAAAACTATAAGACAGTGAAGAAAGAAATTGAAGAAGATACAAATAAATGGAAGCATATACCATGCTCATGGATAGGAAGAATTAACATCATTAAAATATCTACCCAAAGCAATTTATGGATTCAACGCATCTCTGTCAAAATACTCATAGCGTTTTTCACAGAACTAGAATAAATAATCATAAAATTTATGTGAAACCACAAAGATTCTGACAGCCAAAGAAGTCTTGAGAGATAATATAGTTGGTAGCATCATACTACCTGATATCAAACTATACTACAAAGCTACCATAATTAAAATAACACAGTAGTGGCATAAAAACAGACACATAGATAGATGAAACAGAATAGACAGTTCAGAATTAAACCCATGCCTATATGGTCAATTAATCTATGACAAAGAAGGGAAAATATACAATGGGATAAAGACAGAGTCTTTGATAAATAGTATTGGGAAAAGTGGACAGACACATTGCAAAAAAAAAAGAAACTATACCGCTTTCTTATACCATATACAAGAATAAACTCAACTAGGAATAAAAACTTAAATGTAAGACCTGAAACCATAAAAATCCTAGAAGAAAACATAGGCAGTAAACTCTCTGACACTGCTTTTAGAATATACGTATATATTATAGGATATGTCTCCTTAGGCAAGGAAGAAAAAAAAATAAAAAAGAAACAAATGGGATTAGATCAAACTAAGAAGTTTTGCACAGCAAAGGAAACCATCAAACGAAAAGACAACCTACTGAATGAGAAAAGATATTCACTAATGATACATCCGATAAAGAATTAATATCCAAAATATATAACGAACTCATACGACTTACCACCAAAAAGACAAACAATCTGATTAAAAAATGGGCAGAGGACCTGAATAGACATTTCTCTAAAGAGGACATACAGATGGCTACTAGGCATATGAAAAGATGTTCAACGTCACTAATCATCAGAGAAATGCAAATTAAAACCACAGTGAGATATCACCTTATACCTGTCAGAATGGCTATCATCAATAAATTAATGAACAGTGTTGGTGAGGATGTAGAGAAAATGGAACCCTAGTGCACTATTGGTGGGATTGCAGATTGGTGCAGCCACTAGGGAAAACAGTATGGAGTGTCCTCCAAAAATTAAAAATAGAATTACCTATGACACAGCAATTCAACTTCTGGGTATTTATCTGAAGAAATCTAAAACACTAATTTGAATAGATATATGCATCCCTATGTTCATTGCAGTGTTATTGACAATAGGCATGATATAGAAGCAACCTAAGTGTCTAGTGATAGATGATTGGAAAAAGAAGTAGTAGTATATATACACAATGGAATATTACTTGGTCATTAAAAAGAACGGACTCTTACAATTTACGATAACATGGATGGACCTAGAGGGTATTATGCTAAGTGAAGCAAAGACAAATACTATATGATTTCACTTACATGAGGGATCTAAAAAACAAAATAAACAAATAAACAGAAATAAACTCATAGATACAGAGAACAAACTGATGAGTTGCTAGGGGGAAGGGAGATTGGGGCAATGGGTGAAAAAGTGAAGGGATTAAGAAGTACAAATTGGCAGTTATAAAATAGTCATAGGAATGTAAAGTACAGCCTAGGGAATATAGTCAATAATATAGTAATAATCATGTATAGTGTCAGATGGGTACTAGATTTATGGGCAGAGAAGCACTTTGCAAGTTATATAAATATCTAACCACTTACCCACTATGCTGTACACCTGAAACTAATATAATATTGAACTTCAACTGTAATCGGAAAAAAAAAATTGTAAATGTCCTCATTGGATCATGTTTGCTTACGATCATCATGGAAAGTCTTGCCTAAAGCTTTGTCTACCAACTATGTCTACACTGCCCTGGGTATAGAGAACCCCAAAGTGGCCTTTACTTAGGCTACCAGAGGATAGGAGGGAGAGCTTTGCCTTTGAGCAGAGGAAGGAGTTTAGGGGTGTGGAGTGCCACCTGGGCTGGGGCAGGGTGAAGATGAAGCCATTTAAAGAAGATTCTAAGTGAAGAAAGACACAGATGCCAAGGTGAGAACAGACCTCTGGTCTTTTCTTAACGCACTAAGCCCCACACAGAAGGGTACGGCCCTTGGCTCAAAGGTTGGCTTGCAGCATCATCTATTTCACTTGCAAATGAGGAGACAGTCCCCGAGAAGTTGAAAATCCTGCATGAGGCCTTGCAGTGGTGGGACCAGATTTGATCTGAGGAAGACTAAATCCAGAGTCCACTTCTTAACCATTGTGGACTCAATGGCTGCCTCTATGATTTCCTATTTCCTCCCCTAAATCTACCTTGAACATGTTTTACTTTGTTAATGAGGGAAAAGATGTGGCATGTATTATTTAAAACGCAGGCAAACGAATGTAGGCAAATGTGTATCTTCTGAAAGACAAAAGTCAGAGAGGCAAGTCTAGAATGATGAGATGGCCTCTACAAGACCTTGGGGCACCTAGCTGCCTTTGCCGTCTTCATTCTGAAAGCATTGCCATTGTCCCTATGGTGAAGGGTCTGTAGTGGAGCCCACAGTTTTGGTTTTCCTAATCCTAAACCACATGCTCTCTACTGGGGGTTTCTATACAAACAGAAAGCTCCTCTCATCTCTCACCTCTGCTCTCTTGGAGGTGCCAACCAGAGAGTATTTCCAGCCTCTCCAAGGTGGCCAAATCCCATAGGCCACACCACTGGCCCTGTAGGATTTGCTCAGGCTGCCAAAGGAAACAGCTCCATTCAAAGGAAGAAAGAACTAGTTAGAAAAAGGGCTCTGATCTTGGTTTTGGCCCAACTCCACAATGCCCAGGTAGAAAGATCCAAGGGGCAATTAGCTCTTTAGCTGGCTATTGTATTTATTCACATCAGCTCAGAGAGTTTCTTTGCTCTTGATTTTCAAGGGGATCTTTTCTCTCGCCAGTGAGGCAGCCATGGGAGGTGCAGGGGCTGAGGCAGAGCCAAGGCTCTGGAGAGCAGGCTTTGGTTTCCCTGGGAACATCTGAGTTGTAAAAGGACAGAAACTCCCTTCCACCCTACATTCTTGGCCATCCCACAGGAGGTCAGCAGGTCCCAAGAGCGGGGCAGTCTTGTAGGATGTGTAGTTAAGGCCCATTAGACGGACAATCATTGTGGAGCCTTTGACTTTGGAGACCACATGACTGGACCAGCAGAAGCCAGATGTGGGAGTCATGGCCACTCAGACACAGAGGGAGAACTGTAGCTACTTGTAGATGAGTGTCAAAGTGGCACAAAGCTCTGTTAAGATTAAGTGCCCATTTTCAAATTTAAAGGGAGTCACAAACTCATATATGTTACAGCAGAGAGAGAAACTATTACAATCACTTTGGAACACAATTTGGTGTCTGTAAGGTGGAAATTCCATAGTTTACAACCCAGCAATGACACCTCTAGATATACCTACTCCCAAGAGAAATTCTTGAGTACATGTACCAGGCTGTTCATGGCAGCCTGGAAAATGGATACATTATAGCAAAGGGAGTATTCTACAGTAGTGAAAGTGAATGAACGAAAGTTACATGCAGCAAATTAGTTGAAACTTAGAAACAAAACACAAAATGAAAAAAAGGAAGTCATAGAAGACTGCATAAATATGTAGTTTAGCCATTTATATAAAGCTAAAAAAGCAAACAATACATATTTTTTAGAGAGCTGTACCTAATTATGTGATAAAAGCATAAAATGAAAAAGAAGGCAATGAAACACATATTTTAAGATGGTAGTTTCACTCGCCCATCTACAAAACTAGGACACATTTACTCCTAAATTTGTTGGGGGAATAAATGAAATAGCATAACATACCCGACATATAGTAAATCTTCAATGAATGCTAGCTTCCATCCTGTTTCCCTTCATATATAGTTTCAGATGAGAAAATTCATAAATGATTGTGGTGTTCAGCATTCTTCCCTGTCAGAGATTCTTCTATATGTCTAACCTGTACTTCTTACACTTTATAGGATTTGCTCTCCAAAGAAATGGAGACTAGCTGGTCTGTATCATCAGTATAATCAGAACTTTTTATAGATGAAGCATTAAATTACCTTTCAGCTCAGTTTCCTTCAAACTTAAAATTCCCAGGTTTAATATGCGACAGACATTTTTCTCTTTCCATCAAAAACACCGAGATACATCTGCTGTGCCCTCTAGATTCCAGATGTTCCCATGCAGTGCTATCACAGTTGTTTGTAGCATAGGGTTGGTAAAACATGATAAAAACATAGAAATACCACCGCAACCCAAGTTTAACTTCTATCGAAACTGTAAAAAATGTTACTTTTAAAAACCAAAGGAGATTGCACATGGTAAAATGAATTGTTTTAAAAAGTGCAGATTCATTTCTCCCATATGTGAGACAAATTTTTAATATTTAAGAAGCGGAGCTTTCTGAAGCCTTGGAGATGTAGGCAACTAAACTCAGCTAAAGTCAGGATCCTACAGCACTCAGAAAAGGCTGCAGATGGGTCAGGATTTCCTCAACCATAGGGAGTAAATGTGTGTGACTGGGCATGAGAAATAGCTCCTTCTGCCCTTGAGAATTTAAACACCTCTTCAAGAAAGGGAGCAGCTCCGTGTAGTTATACCCAGTCAGAGCCCGCAGAGTGAGGGCCCCTCACACATTGTGACTGAATGAACACTGCTGCAAAGCTAAATTCGGCTAAGATGTGATGAAAGTGAAAAGAGAAAAGAGCCTCATTTGTTAAGCACCTACTGCATGCCTATCCCAATGCCAGCTCCCTGGACCCGTGGTTCCTGTTGTTTGATAACAACTAGACTCCAGGGAGGAGTTATCAACCAGTTTAGACAGGAGATTAAAGCCAGAGAATGAGGGCAAGTAGGGTTATACTGAGGTTAAGGGTGGAGGTCGGTTGGTGTGACCTGGGCAGGTGACTTCACTCCCTGAAGGTGCAAATTTCTCACCTGCAGTAAGGGGCGCTCCATTGGGTACTGCAAGGATTAAAGGAGAGTATGAGTGTAAGGTGGTTAACACCGTGTGTGGCACACACTAAGTGTTCAATACATACTCACTGCCACCATTAGGTTATGATGAAGATGGGGGCTGGGACCCAAAGCAGCCCTGTGTTCTTTGCTCTGCAACGTGACATCTGCTATGTCATTTTCAGTTCCAGGACATCACCAACTACCTCCAAGATACAATGAAATCATCTACTGCTCCTTAAAACTGGCAGTAATTATGTAATAACATATGGTACATGGTAATGTTATATTAGTACCTGAGAATAATGTCAGAAGTGCTCATGATTCCCTGAAGCTTGGAAACAGTGATCTAAATCTTTCCTGTGGACAAACACATACATGAGCAATCTTACCCAAGGAGGCACAAACAAGAGATTGTTTCCTGAATCACTTTATCAGGAGCTGGGTGGTAGTCCTGCATGATTATGGTGGAGGTGGAGGCTGGGGGCCTGCAGTCAGGCCTCAGGCTTTCTCCACCTACTCAAGCTTGTCAGAATAAGGGACAAAGTACAGAGAGGCCTTTGGCGGAAACCATCTGCCAGGGCAAAAGGCGTCCTGCGAGCTTGGGCACCAACCCTGCGACTGTCAGCCCAGCTCCTGCTGGAGTATGCACAGGAGAGGAGAGTGAGCAGATGGGACAGTGGCTTGGCTTCTACCAGCCGGGCGCGGAGTCCCTCTGTGCCGGCAGTGTGACTGAGAAAGGGGCCACACCTATTGCACTGTTCAGTACAGTAGCCACCAGTTATATGGGTTAGTTAAATTTAAATTAATTAAAATAAAAACTATTAAAAACTCAGTTGCTCAGTCTCATCAGGCATGTTTCAAGTGCTCAACAGCCACACATGACTGACACGTGGCTGCTATATTGGGCAGGGCTCATTCAGGACACACACATCATCGCAGAAAATCCTGTCAGGCAGTGCTGAAAATGTTTTCTGTTCAGAAGGTGCTGTGTAGCACAAAGAAAAACACCTGAATCTATTTGTCTGCCTTTGAAACAATACACCCTGTCCTTTCTCTGATTATAAAAGTAATACATGTTCAAGGTAGGTATGTGGAGAAAACCAGAAAGGCATTGGGGTGGCCACTGAGTGTAGGGCTAGGTGGACAACTCTGAGTTTAGGCTGCTTTGGCCAAATCTGGCTCCCCTGTGGGAAGGCTTCACACAGGGTTTTCAACTTCTTTGAGCCTCAATCTCCTCATCTGCAAAGTGGGGATAATAGCACTTCCTTGGATTATTGGTAAGATTAAGTGAGAGAATATGTGTAAAGTGCTCAGAGCAGGGCTGGGCACAGAGGAAGCGGTCAGTAAATAAGAGTCGTTGAAATGAAAACTTAAGGAAAAAAAGGCAAAAAAAGTTCCATCCTTGCCAAACCCTGCTTTTTCAAAGTTTATGACCACATCACTTCTCTTTTACAAAAGACCTGTATTAGTACCTGTTTTTTTCTAACTAAAAGAAATCTAGAGTATTTTCACTTTTATAAAACAAAGGTGAAAAGTGCAAACAGTATTCAGGGTTTGTTTTGCAGCAGCCATTATACAGGCAGCTGTCAGCCTCCAGCAGTAAGCAGCGGGAGTGCCCCTGCCAAGCTCCTTCCCCAGGAACCACACTTAGCACATCAGCATCTCAAGAATCAAGTCTTTGAACTGTGTCTGTGAGCATTTGTCCTTTATTCAATTTATTTATGCATCCAAAAGCAAGATGTGTCTTAAGGTACCAGGGAAGTCTAAGAGAGCTCGTAAGGGTGTTACACTTAGTGCAAAACAATGTGATTAATCATTTCAGTAGCGGTGAATGACTTAAAGACGTTGTGCATGTGTTGCATTTGGGCCTGGGAATGCTCAAAACCTTTTCCTCATAAGTTAATGGTAATTGTGTGTTTGTGTTATGCCATTTCGGCTTACCAAAGGTTTCGTAGAAACGCTCTACTTTTGGATAGTGGGGGAAACATGTATGATTAAAGTTTGGTTTCATTTCAATAGCCTGCCAACATGAACTATATGAACAGACTCGGGAAGAACTCTTAAGACACATCGTTGAAAGAAAAACTCAAATTGTGAAATGATGCCTACGTGGCTCACCACTTACATTTTTAATAAGCCCATAAAATCATACTATGTCACCTGCCTTGCATATGGCTCTGGATGCTATCTTGGTGTGGCCTGGCATGCTGGCATGGCCTTCTCAAGCTCTTCAGGGCCAGCCCAACTTCTCCCAGACAAGACAAAGCCGCCTGGTATGTATTACTCTGCCCTTTGCCAGGCACGAAGCTCATGTGAGAACACCCATGATACATGAGTTACAAAGGAGCAAAGGTATAGGTGGAGGTGGCCGTGGATGTATGTGTCTTCCAGCAAGAATGGCCAGGGAGTGTCATTTAACTTCTTGCTCAGTCAACACCCTGTTATCTCATGGCCCTGAGGGGCATGTGTTAGGGTGTGGGGTGGGGGAGAAGGTCAGTCTCCCTTTTGACAAGGCTTTTCTCTATCAGGGTCGCTGCAGCAAGATAGTGAAAACTTTTTGCAACTGAATAACATGCTCTAAATACCTGTTACGTATCAGGTTTTGGCAAGGTACTGAGGGCTAGAATTGATTTTTAACTTAACATATGTAATATATGAATATTTTCCCTACATTATTATATAATTTGTACTTGTGATTTATAGTGACTGCATGATAGCCCTTCAGGGGATAAAATCAAGACTCACTAAACTAAACTACTTTTCATGGTGAGGCATTGAGATTTCCTTCAATCTTTTGCTATAATAAATGACACTAAGATGAACATCCTTTTACAGATGTGTATAGAATTATACACATGGGATTTCTAGATCAAAAGATATGAATATTTGGGGAAGTTTTCATTCACAGAACCAAAAATACTTTCCACTTGATAACTTTCACTATCCTCAGCAAAGTACAGAAATTTGAGTCTTATATCCTTGTCAGCACAGGGTGCTTTGTCTTTGTTTATTATACAGGAGGTGGCAAACTCACTTTTTTCCCATTGTGTACCTGTGTACCTGGCTTCCAGGTAAAAACCCTATGGAAAGCTATTGTTTTGGTCTGAAGAACATGTCCCATCCCTGGGTCCCTGGGTCCCATCCCCATGTTCCCCACTCTCTTAAAACAAGTCATGTTTTTCTCAACTTTTTTTGAGGCAACCTATTTCTTTACCATTGGTAGGAAGAGAGCTATAGAATATATATGTCACTCAAACAATGGGTCATAAAATAATCCAGGTTTGGGGCTGACTCACTTAGAAATCAAGATTTCAGGCAGAATCTGTGTGACTGCTTGAGCCATAACAAAAGTACCAAAAAGTGATGTGACAGAAACCCACTCAGTGGCCACCTACACATCAAACATGGTCTTCCAGTTCCAGCAAATTTCCTCATGATCGTTGGTATTTTCTGCTTCCAGTCTTTAACATCAATGCTTTATTGGAACAAGAATGCCAGCATCCCCGTATTTCCTTCTTACTTTAGGCTGCAATGTGATTATGCTGTTTAAAATTTAGATATCACAGTTTCAAACCCATTTCCTAATGTAGGTCTGGTTTGTTGTCTGTGCTACTGTGATATCCAAGAGCAGAAATCCCATGAGCAATGACATTCTATGCCAAAGTGTAAAGAAATAAGACCAATGACAAGTTAAAAGTAATGAAATCACATCTTTAAGCTAAAAGGCCACATGTCCATTTGCTGCCAACACAGAAGTATGTTGGGTCATCAGCTGACACATTCCACTAATGCTAAAAATGTCCTTGTTAGGTTCCAAGAGCAGAGAGTGTGGGAACAAAGGGAGATTCAAAGTCACAGGGCAAAGGGACTACAGAGGAGATTTGATCCAGGTTATACAAGAACTGTGTGCTACCACACTCAGATGTCCATCCCCTCACCAGGGCAAGGAATGTTATATGACCAGGAGGTTCTGTTTCTATCTCTCCCTTTTTCTTTTTAAAAAACATGCATATGGCAAAAAGTCCAAGATCACAGCTTGTTGGCCTAGAAAATAGTTTGTTTCTCACAACAAAAGCCATTCCTCCTCTTCTGTTTGTTGATGGCTGGGCGTCCATTGCGGATATTTGGGACAACATGTCTTCATCTCCCACTACTGCTGCTCTCAGTCACCTTCAACCCAAGAAAAACATCTCCCTTTGTAGCTCTTTGCAGCATCAAAGCACATACTCGATCTTACAAAGGACATAAAATCAAATATTAATTTCTTTACTAATTGACAACTTGAAAAAGGTATAAAGATGCCAGAATTCAACATATGGGCTATGGAAACACATTTCAGCTCAGATTTTTTTCTTTAAGCTGTTACAATATGCTTTATAATGTAACCAGCTAAAAGGCTGTTAACAGTGCAGCGCTTTAGAAATAATGCATTCTCAGGATTTCATATTTAGAGGGTTTATTTGAAAACATCCTACTCTCCACTGTATAAATAAGAGGAAACAGTATGACAAAAAGTGTCATAACTATGGTTCTTGGCATCTAGCAAGAGGATCTTCCTGTTGTATGATGCTGTAGGATGACAATTTGGTTTTGGAGAACTGAAGGAGGCTCGTTCCCGCTGTATGGTAAGGTGTCACCTTCCCACGTGTCTCACCCTTGGGGGCTTTTTCCTATTTGTTTTTTGACTCATGATCTGGTGGGGCTCTTGGCAATTCTGGGCTAACCAGAATCACCCAGAAACGTCAAACCTTTCACCCAGATCTTCCTGATGAATCTACGGAAAGTGCTTCTAGCTTATAAACAGGCAACAGCTGTGAGTTGGGGCGAGGCATTCACTACCAAAGACTTCCAGGATGCCATGAGATCAAGGAATGGAAAATCTGTAACAAAATGACAGGATGTTCTGCAAATTCCATAAATAACGCTTGACGCAAATTATAGAATGCCACAAGATCAGCAATCGTAGAGTTTGAAACTTCGGAAAAATGCTTAATATAAAAAAAAGAACTTCATATGCTTAGAACCAAACAAAGAGAAAAATGTCAAAGGGTTAGGCAACAATATGCCAAATTAGGTAAATTCCTGATCCGACCTGGATTTTATAGGATACTTCATTTGTAAATGACTTTCTCTGTCCTTGAGATCATTCTTTTTGTTAGAAAATAGATTAAAGAGATTATGTTTTGACAAATATTCATCTCCATACCATAAACCCACAGACAGGCAAAGTTTCTAGAAGATCCCAGAAAGAACACAGACTTTGGCAACAGATCTAGTTTCAAATCCTGCTGCTACTTTTTAACTGTGTGAGCTTGGGCAAACTACTTCACGGCTATGATCCAGGTCTCCACATCAGCTAAAATCTCCATCTGGAACAACTGTATTTAGCTGGCAGATCATTAAAAAGTTTACATGAGAAAGCAGGTGATGGCAGCGGTCACAAGGTCAATGCCCAACGAATGTTAGCCTTCCTTCTTCCACCCTTTGTGCTTCGCTCTTACCCCAGGAGTAAGAAAGCCTGCTTTAGGACGATGAGTTTGTAGCATGGTGTGTGTCTGTCCTCCACTGCACAGTCCTTTCCCCTCAGGCCAAACAAGGCTTTACGGTGGCTGTGCCCCAACCATGACCCCCCTTGGGGAGCTGCTGTCATAAGCTCTTCCTGTGAGCAGGAGCAGATGAGCCACGGAGGATGGAAGGAGCAGGCTGAAGAAGGCACCAACCTCTTAAGAGACTGGCTGTGAAATGTCCAACTTTTGCCCATTGTGACAACAAGTGATTGTGACTTTTCTGAAGCAAAGGTGAACAGAGTTCAAATAGAATAGAAGATCCAGTGGCAAGGAGCTTGGGAGAGAGGTGGCTCAGGCAGACACATAGGTGGGAATGAAAGTGGAGAAGACTGAGAGCATTGGTGCTAGCAGGCTGGCAGGTCAGATGAGACATTAGGGCTCTTTCTCAGGGCTGCTGAAATGGACCAGAGTCCTGCTGAAATGGGCAAGTCTTCTTGACCCTCTTTCAGGGAAAAAAAAAAAAAAAGAAAAAGAAGAAGAAAAAAAAAAGAAAAGAAAAACAGTCACTTCCATCTAGTTTTCTAATACAGCAGCTCCATACATCACCTGCCCTATGTTTTTCCAAGTTTCCCTGGGCCACTCATCATCCCTGTGAAGATGGAAGCCACCCTCATTCTTCTCATGAAACTCTCCTGTCCCTTGGTACACAGATCCACCAGTCCTTCTGTCTCCTCTGCTCGAGATGGTCCCTCATCACCTCCTCCCCGCCACCTCCACTCCTCCATCCTGCCCCTGCTTTCTCCCACTCCTGAGTGCCACGAGGTGATGCCTGGGCTTCTTTTCTGTCTCACCTGGCTCCTGGGTCCCATCCCCATGTTCCCCACTCTCTTAAAACAAGTCCCTTCAGGTCCTCTTCCACCCTAGTCATCTCATGCCTGCATTCCTTATCTTTGCTTGCAGTGGAAACAGAGGCTCACCGTCTACCCTTCCCTCTTCCACCTAGCTCTGAGAGGGTGCCTGCCCTTTCGATTCCCTCCTCTGCATGGATTCACACTCTGCCAGCCCTTCTCGCTGCCCCCTTACCCTAAACTCTCCACCCCGACTCCTCCTCCAGTTCAGTGGACTCCACAAAGCCTACCTGGTCAGTAGGCCTGGGGACACTTATCAGCCTTCCCTCCTGCCGCTTCATCATTTCCCCAGGGAGGCGGCCTGTGGATCTAACTGGCCCTAGGCTACATGGCTGAGAGGAAATCAAGGTGTGTTAGAGAGTTCTCTCTCTCTCTCTCTCTCTTTCTCTCTCTCTCTCCCCCCTGCCCTCCCCCACCTCCATCTCTCTCCACCTACTCCCACTCAGACCTAGAACTGAGAAGCTCCTAGAGTACCCCTGTAGCTCTTGCCCTTCCATGACCTAGGGTTCTGAGGAGAGACAGAACCCAAGGCCACTGTCCCAGGCCTCTGTTCTCAGCCCTCCCTGAGGCACCAGGCACCGCACACTGAGCCTCCCTTGCACATCCCTGGACCTTACACATGCTTTTGCTCCACCTGGAACACTCTCCCTCACCCCTAGTGCAATTCCACTCATCTTGCCTTTCCCCTGGGACACCTCCTCTGACCTACCCCTGTGTGCTCAGACTTTCCAACTCTAATATTAATACACAATAGTTTAAGTACGTCTGCATTGTAGAACTGCTCCCCAGAGACTGTGTGCTCCTTGGGGAGAAGGGGTAGGGTGATTTATCTTTTCTTTGTATCTCTAGATCTAGAAAGTGCCAAGCTCACAGAAAATTCTCCAGAATAAGAGAACTAACAAGAATCAAAGGTTGTGGTTTATTGGGTCACGAACAAGATGTTCATTCCAGGTCAACTAACAGGCTCACTGGAATTTGGCTATAGGTCTCAAGTCCAGCCCAACCATGAGTGGGGAGAGTCACAGTCATTTCCCTCAGCTGGCTGTCCATGGCTTCCACCATAACTAACCTACCACCTGAGCTCCTCAACAGCTGTCCCAAAGGAAACACTCAGCAGCATGATGAGGGCTGGAGCTCACTCTGCTCCTGCAGTCCCTCGGACCAGCTCGGATTCATGGGCCTGCACAAACAGGTGACCTAGGCATATCACAAGAAGGGTGGCTTACCCCGCAAGAGTGGGGCTCAGCTGCAGCCCTGCCACTCTGGGACCTGATGTTTAAAACAGGCCAAGTGGGACTACATGTTCTCTCTTCCCAAGTCCATGTGAAATTTCATGAGGAAAGGGGATACTATGTCAAAGGCATTACATACAGTGAAAATTAGCAAGAAGGTTCAGGGGTATTCTTCCAAGTGACAATTGTTAAAAGTAATTGTAAACAAATATCAAATAACTCAAGACCATACTTTGTGGATCTCAGCAGTACCGTATATAGGGGGTGATTTCAATTTTTCTCATAAAAGTGCACCCGCCCTCCGTGGCTTCAGATTGGTTTTCCTTCTATACCACAGAGAGGCCTCTGGCATTCACAGGATCATCTGAGTTAAACTGGAGTACTGGATTCAGGGTTGTAAATCTCAATCTGTTGGCATTGTTCCTTCCTCAGTACCTCCCAGGAGAAAGCCACGGCACCCAGAGCCTAACACACCTCTCCTGACTCACTTCCTATCATGGCGGTAGGGGCTGAATTGTGTCCCCGCAAATTCATATGCTGAAATCCTAATCACCAGTACCTCAGATGTGACTGTATTTGGAGATAGGGCCTGTAAAGAGGTAATTAAGGTAAAATGAGATCATTAGGGTGAGTCCTAATTCAATGACTGGTGTTACCACAATAGGAGGAGATTAGGGCACAGACTCAGAGAGAGGACCATGTGAGAACACAGGGAGGAGACAGTCATCTACAAGCCAAGGAGAGAGACCTCAGAAGGAAACCAAACCTTCCAATGCCTTGATCTCGGACTTCCAGCCTCCAAGACTATGAGACAGCACCCAACAGTATATTTCTGTTGTTTAAGCTGCCCAGTCTGTGATATTTGTTACAGCAGCCAGAGCTGACTACTATGCATGGCACCAACCCCCACAAGTGGTGTAGTTCCCTCAACACACGTCATTGTTATGGGATTCTGTTCTTTTGCAAATGTAATTTTCTTTACTTGTAATGCCATCCTCTGCCCACCTCACAAACTTCTACTCAGCCACCAAAACTCCCTGTAGATGTCCCCTCCTCCTCACACATAGCCTCACCCTCTGCACTTTTACAAGGAGCTGCTCTCTCCTCTGTCTATAGCCCTGATCACATTTCGTAACCTTCATATGCCAATTTGTTGAGATGCCTGTGATCTGGTACAGAATCTGAGCCCTGACACAGGGATCACGACTATTTTCTAACTGATCAGGACCAAAGTCTATTCCTTTGTAGCCTCCTTCATTTAAAATTCCATTCATCTTTTATTCAACCAGATGTTTCCTGAGCATTTGCTATGTGCAAAACGGAAGTAGGGGAGAGGTTCAGCTGTCAGTAGTGAACAAGACCAGAGAAGATACCCCTCTCCACCCCGCCTCCAAACAGATATTTTGTCATTACAGTGGAATCGGACAATAAATACAGAAAATGCAGAGCAGGTCTGCAGGTGATCTAAAAAAAAAAAAAACCAGAACAAGGAGTGGATAGGGAGTGCAGGCATGCGTGCATGCGTGTGTGTGTGTGTGTGTGTGTGTGTGTGTGTATTGGGGTGGGGGGTATAGTTTCATGAGAAGGTGGTGTTTCAGTAAAGATGAACAGGAGGTGAGAGGAAGCCATTCAGAAGTCTGAAGAACAGCAAGTGTGGAGGCTCCTGAATGGGAGCCAGATCCCTAGGGATCAGAGAGGAGCCAGGGGGCAGGAAGGATCAGGGCCAGATTGTGCAGAAGGGAGGAGGGGCCCTCCCAGGAAGGCATTCCCTCTGGAGAATTGACCCTAGGGGAAGGGTGGGGCCAGGGCCGAGGCTCTCTGCCAAAGAGCTACATTCTGTCCAGTTTGCTTCCTGGTGAGATTCAGGGCCTCTTTTCTTCTGGATTTGCTATAGAAAAGACATCTGAGTGACAAGGAGACCACATATGGTGGTCTGGGACACTGGGCTAGGAATCAAGAATCCCTATTGTGTACCTAACCTGCTACATGGCCTTGGCAAGACACTTGCCCTCTCTGGGCCTTTGTTTCTTCATCTGTACAATTAAGGACAAATCTAGTATCCAGATCTGCTCCCATCGCGCTTCAAAATGCTATGCTCCCATTTTCCAATTTCAGAAACAACTTACGAAAAAGTGCAAAATTGAGGGAGGGTGCATCACGGTGAAGGAAACAGAGAATGCCCCAAACAGCAGGTGCAGGCTGGACACCAAGGGGTGTGTCAGGGATGTCTGTCCATTCTGTTGGCAAAACCACCGGTCTCAGTCTTTTGCACACACACATACACACAAACACACACACAGACACATACACATCACACGCACACACAAATACATACACACACGCACACACATGCATATACACACACACATAATGGCTGACAGGATATACCACAAACCAGCGTACTGTCTCTGGGTAATTGGATTAAGGTTATTTTAATTATTTTGTCCTTCTTTTTGTATTTTCCAAAATTTCCACTCTGAGCTGGTATTTTGTCATTGGGAGAAAAATAAAGGCTGTTTTTTGAAGATCACATTTGTGCATATGTACAGATACATAAAGCATGAAACAAAATCCCCCAGCTCTGCAATCAGCCTACAATCATATCTGCTCCTGAGAAATGACTATAATTGAAGTTACTGCATTCATGCATGACAATGACATGCCAGGAACTTGGCCAGGTGTTGAGAACGTGAGGATGAACAAGTTGGGTGGGGTTGGGGGAAGGAAATAATGACAGTCTGAAGAGCCCTTTAATAGAGTGATGATGCTTCTGTTGGCCTGGAGCAGAACCACAAGAAAATTTCCTAACCACCACTGAGATATCCTTGGATGGAAAAAAGCAATTCTCAGAAAGAGCTCCAAGAAACACTGTTCATTCTATTCTTCCATCTTTGCCTTCTTGGAAACAAACCTGGACACTTATCTCGGTCACTTGGTAGGCTACCTGCAAAAATGGCTGCAATTCTTCCCCCTCTGCAATATGCCCCAACAACTCCTCCCAGCTGGGCCTGAATCAAGGTGCAGGCTTGCTTTAACGGATGCAGTGCAGTGGAGGTGATGTTTTGCCAGGTCTGCGTCCAGGCTCAAAGAGTTCCGCTGCTTCTGGAAACGCTGCTAATTTTCTGGATGACAGAAACCAGTTTAGGCACCTCCATGGCCTCTGTCACCTTAGCCAACAGCCAGATGATCCCCAGACCAGAGGGGCCTTGCCGACCTGCAGCTGAGCTCAGACTAAACTCAATGACTCATGGAATCATGAGCTAGATAAATGGTTGTTATCTTAAGCCACTCAGTTTTGGGGTGGTTTGTTGCACAGCAAAAGCTAACTGATTAAGTAGTTACTATTACAATGTCCCTGGGTGAGAAAACCTTGGCTCAATTTAAATTGGCCCTCAGAAAATTCTCTTTTAGTCCACGAGGCTCTGACGGAGAGAATCGTTCTCCTGTAATAGACTTCTGGGGTTTCCCAGTCCACAGTGGGGCCCTTCTGAGATCAAACACTGTGGCATGTGAAGAGCCACAATTAACTTGATCAACTAGCATTTCATCTGTTGAATTTTAAAATTGTTATTTATTTTAAATTACAAAATACATGAATATAGTCTTACTATTCCTTCAGATGTGTCAACCCTATCACTTTGGCATGCATTCTTCCAGACATTTTCCTATAGACACACATGCATATGTCTCTGCCTCTGTATAATTTTGTGTATGGTCTTCTTTTTCTTTCCATAAATAGTACTCTATTCTTCCCCTTGACAATATGCCTTGGAAAACTTTTCATAGGCAAAATTATAGCTGGTTCTCCTTCTTTTTAACCAGCAAGGTGTGAGCGTGCCTTAGTTTACCTAACTGCTCCTCTGTTGTGGGCATATGGGTTGTTTCAGTAGAACAAGGTGCAAGCATGTCAGGTCCCTCTGAAGTGGAAACAGAAACGTGGAATCACTGGTCAAGTGAGGATTTTAAAGGGAAGACCGTGGCAGAGGGATACTTTCCAAAATCCCCAGACCAACGAACTGAGCATTCCTGCAAAACCATCTGAACTCCCCTGCCCTGCACTTTTTAGTTCTGTCACCTCCCTCCTCTCTCAGCCCCACTCTTTCCTCTCCTCCCACAGCCTTACTTGTGCATAGCATGGGGCTCATCAGAGTTTATCTTTCCTGCCATAGTCTAAAGAGCGTGTGCACTGAAGTCGCATTATTTTTCTAAGAAGAGGTAAAACTGCCTTCTATTTAACTGCCCTTGTGCTCTTGATTGATTTTTTTTCTGAGTCAGTGGTCTTCCATAGTAAAAAAAAAAAAAGAAGAACATTTTCTTTTGCATTATAAAACTGTTGCATTATACAATAAAAAATTATACAATTTTCTTTTGCATTATAAAACTGTTGCATTATACAATAAACACCAGATTCTTATAGACTATAAAAGGAATCACTGTAAAAATAGGAGATACAATATTCATAGGAGTAAGTACAAAAGAAACTCAAAAGAAAAAAAAGAAGAGAAAAGTAAAGAAGCATGGAGCATGCTTCCCTGTTTCTTCGGCAGCTGTCCCACACCCGAATCCCATGATGTTGAAGACATTGTACCCTTCCCCTATTTCTGTGGGCCCCACCTCCCACATGCACATTGTTTTGGTCACTTATGGTTGGTGGCTGTTTTAGCACTTGGAAGGAGAATAGGCCACACTCTCCTGCCTACGCAGGCCTTAGTTTTACTCTGCTTCTCTGAGCTTCCTTTTCCTGCTAGTGCTTCCTTCTGTGAGCTCAGCCCACAGTCTGCAAGAGTGACCTCTAATCCTCGTGACCTGCTAGGCTTGGCCACCCACACTCCCACCAAATTCACTCCAAGCTCCTCCGATCTCCTTGACTAAGGGGGAAAATCAAAGGATTTTTAGGGAAGCAGTCCTGCTGTTATTCTCAAAAACCATAAAAGGCAAATAAGAAAAAAAAAAATATATATATATATATATATGAATTTCCATACTAACATGTTCCAAGATTGCGAGAAATACTTCACTTCTGCTCCAGTTTTCTCAACAGTAAGATAAGAATTCTTAAACCTCCTGGTTATTGAGAGATTTAGAAATATTGTATATCCATCTGGCATCTCAAACTCTTTACATATACTAACTGGATTAATTCTCACAAGAGCCCTGCTAGGTAGGCAGCATTACTGATCTCCATTTTACCAAGGTGGAAACTGAGGAACAGAGGGGTGACATGACTGGCAGCGCTGGAATCCACTACTCTGACCACCTTGGGCTGTTAGTCCTAGCAGGTGCTGGTTCCCATACAGGCCAGGGGAGCAAGGGTCCTGGAGCTCTGGCCTGGGAGGTGGAAGAATGGCCTGCATCCTTTGAGGACTGGAGTGCAGGTCAGCCTTGGCCTAGGACACAGGGAAGGTACATGCTTTGTCCCTCAGCCTGTCCCCCGGGGGCTCCCCGCCTGTCTCCCCACACTCCCTCCCACTCAGCAGCTGAGGAAATCAACCATGGAGAAAGAGAGGGAATGTAGAAATGAAAGGGATTTTTGGGGGGTAGGCATCTTGTAAGATGTATTTTTAAATATGTGTACTCATGTTCGCATTCCCTCCAACTTCACTTTGAGTCCAAGCGAGGGGATTGTGTAGGAGGAACACTATGTTTTTGCTTGTTTTTATATGTGTGTTTTGGCATCCTCAGACCTTTGGGCAGTAGCATTAGTTTGAAGAGTTACCCAGCTGTGGTTTTTGGGAGGGACTGTGCTAAAGAAAGGGCCATCAGCCACTGGAGCACTCTCTCAGCTTGCACAGCCTCATCTGCTTGGGGTGGGGGAGCCTGCCCCACCGCCCCCCGCCCCCCACCCCTAGAAGAACAAAAGATAAACCTTAACTCAAACAATTCCACTTCTCATGAGCCACTGTGACCTGAAACAGGGAACAGCCAAAGTTAAAATGCTGTTCTTTGTGAAAGGAGGGAGGGGTGCTTAGAAAAATTAAAAATTTGAAATATTTGCTTGCAGCTTTTTAAAGGGTAAGATGCCTCTCCCACCCAGCCCTGTTCCAGTGTCACAGCCCCCTCTGCACCAACCACCTTGAAGGTCTCCACACAGGAGCGACACAGAATGCCAGGACTATGTCAAAGGATATTTCCGTGGCAAGCATGCAAGAAGAGAGGCCTGCCTCTGATCGCATGCAGGGTCGGGCCACTCTGGCTCTCTGCAGCATCGGCGGGGCAGCCCACCGATCAGGGCTGGCACTCAGTGCAGCTGAAACTGGTGGGTTTGAGTAGGCATGTGTCACTGTTGCTCTGAACCCAGAGCGAGGAGACTCACTGTGGGCCCTAGAGAGTGCATCAAATCTGCTGTGGCCCCAAACCTCTTTTATAGGAGTTAGAGTCGCCCAGTCTTCGTCACAGGGCACCATTTTTACAGTTTCGTCTTGACCACACACTGTCTGTATTTTTATTTACCTTTTTTTTTTTTTATTTCACAGACTCACCTTTTTTCTTATATCAATGTAAGTATTAAAGAGCACTCTATTACTGTTATTAAAGAGTTACTCTATTACTGTTAACGGAAAACCAGAGTCACTTCCCGAAAACAGAGTAACTGTCAGAGACTGCTATTTGCCTACCCAATGTCCATTCTCTCCCTTCTCTTTAGTAACTCAAACTTGATTTTATTCAGACTTTAGCAAGGCAATGTACCTAGCTAAAGCACTCTATCTTCTAGCTTTCTTAGTAATCAGGTGTGACCATGTGACTAAGTTCTAGTCATTAATAATGTGAGAGGAAGTTGATAGATGGAACTTCCAGAAAGGCTTCTTAATAAGATGATAGGTATCATTTCTGACATGCAAAATATAAATGTCATGTGATGGTTGGAATTCTAGCAGCCATCATGGACCAAGAAGGAAACTTGAGGCTGGGTGCTCTAAGGGTAGCAAAGCTGACAGAAGAAAACTGTTTTTTTGATAACATGATGGAGCCATCATCCCAGGGTGTACTAAGTAGGTTTTTTTTATCATAATATTTTGACAGCTGGGGCCTTACCAGCCCTGAGGAAACTGCCTGTCTTAGGGCTAGCCAATTCAGAGGAAATATCAAACGACTTGCCTTCTAGGGTGCCTTTCATGTGCAAACTAACCAATCCAGAGCCCAATAGCCCCTATCTCCTCTTTCAGGCTCTCAGACTTCAGGCCACTGTCCCTCTTCTTAATCACCCTTGGGTCAGGTACCAGACAACTAGGGACAGCCCCTACACTTCTGAGCTTGCTTCTTCAATGGGCACAACAGGCTGCCTCGTCATATTGCTGCAAGAATTTAATGGGGGTAATCCTCGGAAAGAATTCCTAGCACAGAAGCAATGGCTTTTCCCAGGTGGGAAATCATTATTTAATTTCCAATCCTCTGGTTCAAATTCGTACACACATATACATGACTCGTGTGTATGAACTTGAGAAAACCCAGAGAACTATTGTTGTTGATCAAATGTCTCATAATTCATTAGACATGCATTGAGCAGCTACAATGTTCAGGTACCAGGTGGGACACAGTGCCAGCTGGGCTCTGTTCTGACAGTACTCTGTTCTGATGGTTAGTGGGCGCGGGAGTTGTTGTTGACTGTGATGTGAGAGGGACCTGCAGTGTGGGAAAAAGTTCTTGGGAGGCTGACAACTAGACTGCCCTGCCTTCAGGCACACTGGCTTCTTCCATGGTGCTCTCTCCTTAGGGTACTGCACTGGGGTTGCTGGCTTGGTTGCGAGGATAGGGTGAGATGCTGCGAGGAAGAGGGTTTCTGTCCAGGGCTCCTCCGTCTCCAGCAGGCAGTGCTACCTGCTGCCCAACCTCTGCTTCCAGGATCAGGGCAGGAGCTCACGGTGCTCCAGAGGAAGTTACTTCTGTGGTCACGCCCATGTGGAAGGGCCTGGAGCAGAATGCACAGGGCCTTTCACGCTCCATTCCAAGTACTTTCTCCAAGTGTCCATGTGTTATAATAAGTCACTCGCTATAATAGTCCACTATTATAGCGAGTGACTTATAATAAGTCACGCTCCATTCCAAGTACTTTCTCCAAGTGTCCATGTGTTATAATAAGTCACTCGCTATAATAGTCCACTATTATAGCAAGTGACCTAGAGGTATCATCAGTCTCATCTTTTGCAGATGAGGAAACAGGCCCAGAGAGGTCTGGCACACAACCACTCAGGCCACTTCGATCCCCGCATGTCCAGCCCACTCACTTCACCGGCTTGGCCCCCAGCAGCCCAGCTCTCTCGACTCGGACTTGCCTGGCCTTCAAATAGAGAACTCTTCATTCTCGAATGTCCAGGTGAGCACTGAATATGTATGGTACCCCAGGGCCTTGCCAATGAGATCCCACTGGGCCTGGGTATCAGGTCCTCAGGTGGCCTTTTAATTTTTTCTTTTACCACTAATAGGAAAGAAATCAAGGCACTGGGAGAGAGGCTTCACAAGGTTGTGAGTTGGAATTCTGAACTTGACCTTTCACTCCTGGCTTGTTCTCTCATTTGTGAAATGAAGGCGATGATCACTCCACCTGCCTTGGAAATGACTTGTGGAAATGAAATTAATAAAGACCATGGAAACAGTTGGGAAGAGTGTCATGGAAGTGCAGCCAATGATTTATGATTTCCAAGCTGGTAACATGTGCATTTTTAAATTACCATCAGAGGCTTGTGAATCCCTTTGTCTGCCATAATGAGATTCCTTTCTCAGTTCGAGTTGGGCCCCACTGGTCTGCTCACCTCACCTGCATTCTCCCACTGCCCTGCCAGTTTGCAGCAGCATAGTCACTTATTTTTAGTTCTTGGTGGGTCAGCCATTTCCCTGGCCACATGTTTCAGCTCTCACTTCAAAAAGGCTCCAACTCACAACAAGAGGCTGCCCCTCCCCCAGGCAGCCTCCCCGCTGCCTCCCCACCCCCGCTTCCAGGCCTAAAGCTGAGTCATGATGCCTCTCTCTGGGACATGTTTCAATGTAGCCAGCCCCAGCTCCACCTGTTTCAAAATTTGAGTAGCTCTTTTATCTAGTCCATCTGAAGCCAGAATTATTTTGAACATTAATTTATAAAAGGGCGGTGGCAGTCTCCAAGCCTGGGAGATGCACATGAAGGTGGTCCTGGGGCCTGGAGTCCTGGCCTAGACCTGCTGTGGTTGGTGGGGCCTAGAAGCCCACACCTGTCCTCGCCCCCTAGAATGAGAAGATAGGCCTTCCTTGCACATTGATTGAGGCTTCCTGCTTGTGTAGGTGGCCTCTGTGATCATCATTATGCTTACATTTTAGCTTCATTTAGAAGTGCTGACATGTGTACCATGTGCTGATGTGTTCCTCTGGGCCAAGTCCTGTCCTAGGGCTTTATAGGTGGTAACTCACAGGATCTCTACATCTAGGTACATTACCACCATCTCCACCTTTCAGGGAGAAAACCAAAGCTCCAGAGTCAAGTCCTTGCCCTGCCTTGTGAGTAGAGGAGCTAGGATTTGAACCCAGGTGGTCACTCCAGAATCTGCCTCTCACCCTGGGCATTCTCCTCCCCTTAGTCTCAACATGTGCTGGAAGACTCTGTGTGACCCTAATACTGACCTGGGACAGAAGACTGATCCCCCGACTTGAATGTCTTTAGGAAAATACTCAGTATTTGCAAATGGGAAGATAATAATCCAAAGTAATTGTTACCTAAGCCAGGTGCAGACTGTTCAAATTTAGAAGGTGTCTAATGTGTGGCAGGGGAGCTGGCCTTATGGAGTGTGCTACACAGCACACATGGCCTGCAGCAAGTCCAGCAGCCAGGAACCAGTTTGCCTGGGAGAAAAAGGCTCCAGAGGGCATGTTGTCTCCAAGATGAGTTTTTAAGATGCTAGTGAGGGTATCTGCTGTAGCACTGACTGAGGGTATTATGAAACAACTACTAGAAGCATCGATGCTCCTGATACCATGAAGCCATGCTGGAAGCTAACGACATTTGGCTAGCACCCAGTCATCATGGAGCATGGGCAGCTTGAGTGCAAGGCCAGTTCTGACTTAGCTCAGAATGAGAGGCCTCCAGGAACATCCAGGAGAGTTCCCTCTGCTCCCAGAGGCCTGTTGCAGCCACGGCTGCCTGACCGTGGACCCTGCTGACTCACATGGGGACCCCTGTCCAAGCACAAGGCCCGCCTAGATTTGTCCTGCTACTGACCCAGTCCAGACCCTGGCTGATGTCGACTTCTCCCTCTGCCCTAAGCTCTGCCATCATGACCCTGCCCTCTGAAGAGTCTCTTTGAGCTTCCTTCCTTCTCCCTCCCTATCCCTTCTCTCTCTCCTATCATCCTCCCATCCTGAAACTCAGATATGGAACCCCTACCAGAGAGGTGAAGATGGACATTGTCCTCAGTTTGCTACTAAGCTTATTTATTTCACACTTATTATACCTCCCCTCAGTAAGTGACCAGGATCTCAGCAGTGCTAGAGATGCAGGATAGAAAACAAAAACAAAAAAAAACAAAAAAACCCCACAAAACTCGGTTCTGATTCTGGAGGAGTTAAGAGTCTAGCAGGGGAAGCAAATACATGAACAGATAATTAAAAATATCCATTGAGAAGTACTATCCTCCACTCACATAAGTAAAGTGTGACAGGAGCATGAGTGTGATGAGGGTGAGGAAAAGCTGCCTGGAGTGAGAGCTGGGGCTGCAAGTTGGGCTTGGTGGGCACTGGCAGTACCTGGGGAACTGGACATGCCAGCAGCTGGGCCAGCATCTGCACAAAGCTGCAGTTTGGGAAGCAGCTAACACTCCAGGGCCTCGTGATACCCCTGGCCATCGTGTGCTATGTGAGGGGCTTGAAGACTATAATAGGAATCCAGGCGCTGACTGATGTGACAGCAACTGACCTTGCCTTGGAGCCCTGGTCTGGGCCATCTACGAGGTTCTTGGCAGCAGCATGCTGCCCCTCCTCCCCAGAGTTGAACAGTCATCTCCAAACTCCTGCTCACACTCAGTCACCAAGCCTCAGGTCTTGGTCACCCAACCCGATGGTGACTTCCCAACCACATGCATCCTGGATAGTGTGGGGAATCCAGTGTGTCCTTCTTACCAGGCGACCTGGCCTTCTGCCTCTCCAAAGCTAGCACAGCAGTGCCCCTTATCCTCAGGAGATACATTCCAAGCCCCCCAGTGAATGCCTGAAATCTTAGATAGCACCAACTCTATAAATATCTGTACTATGTTTTTTCCTATACATACATACCTATGATAAAGTTTAATTTATAAATTAGACACAGTAAGGTATTAGCAACAACAATAGTAAAGTAGAACAATTATAACATTGTAATTATACAATTATATACACTGAAAAAAAGTTATGTGAACGTGGTCTCTCTCTCCCTCTCTCTCTCAACATATCTGATTGTATTGTACTCACTTTTTCACTTAAAGGAAGCATTTCACGGCTTCTCTTTGGCATATCTGAATTGCCAGCATCACTACTCTTGTGCTTTGGGGCCATTATGAAGTAAAATAAGGGTGACTTGAACACAAGCACTGTGATACCACAACAATGGATCTGATCACCGAGGTGGCTACTAAGTGACTAAGACCGATAAGTAGTCACCCCATCATAGCCAATATTTACAGAGTACTTAATGGTGAGCCAGGCACTCTATGTGGGTTATCTCACTTAATCTGATTATTGACCCTAGAGGGCAGATAGAAACTTTGAGTCTTCTCTTGGTATAGATTAAAAAACTGAGGTTCGGAGAGGTTAGGTAATTTGCATAGTGTCACACAGCAAATAAGTGGTTAAAGTAACTCTAACCAGGTCTTTCAGATACTAAGGTCTATGTTTTTCTCTATTTCCAAATATAACCTATGTACACATTACAATTAGGTACATGTTTTCTCAGTTCTTGAACCACAGCAAAGAGCACCCATGGTGTTGAGAAAAATTTTCTTCTCTATTCAGTCTTTCTTTTTAATACAGCATCACATGTAAGTAATTTGACTTTTTTTCTCCTCTAAAAAGTGACTCATTGAACATTTCAGAAACTGCTCCTTCAAGACACGTAGAGTGATGTCTGTTTTCTCCTTACCAGAAAACTTTAAATATTTCTGTCTCAAAGCCTCTATGAATAATTTTGAACGAAAGAATAGCCTTGGAATAAATTCCCTTTGGAAGATAATCAGGTGGCAAATCATCAGGCAACTCCATCACTGGAGTGAGAAAAGATGATACTGGATTTTCAGAAGGATCCATTGGCTTTCAAAGCTCTGAACACTGACTCATGATTCAGGATTCAGACTACAAACTTGCCTAGTAAAGCATGCGCCTGATTCACATGTGAATCACTCAGCACTCTGTACTTTCCACAGCAATCACTTCCTAAATATTTGTAAAAACGAAATCAACAGTGGGTTAAAAGGTCAGAGGTGACTACACCAGACAATATCAAAGGGAAGCCCCCAGATGCTGATAAAGAAGCTGCTTCAGTGACAGTGACAGTGACACATGGCAAGGACAGTCCCATCGTGGGCTGAATCACTCTCGGGTTAAATAAAATGGGAAGTGAGAGCAACTTGCTGCAGAAAAGATGGAAACTGTTTAATCTTGGGAAAATGAAAAAGAAAGTTCTTGTGTCTAAGTGTGGTAAAGAGAGAAGTGGATCTGTGTTTGGGGAGGGCGACACGGGTATTTACTGCCACATGCCCAGCAGCTACCACATTCATTTAATCTTCACCAGATAGATTCTATGACTCAGGTCGGGAAACTGAGGTTCAGTGAGGAGCCATGACTTGTCCAAGGTCACAAGCATCATGTCCAGATGATTTTCTGAATGATCACTCTCCAAGGGAGACTCAGCCCCTCTCTCCTTTATCCCCCTGCACACTTCCATCAGGGCCCCGTAATGAGCCCGTCTGCTCATTGTTCTTTTAAAGCACATCTACCTCCTTCATTGTGCTGAGTTCTAGGAGGCAGTACCTGAGCCTACCTCCATATTCCCACACCCAATACTGACCCCACACACAGTAGGTTCTCATATAATATCTTCTATAAGAGATGCTAAATCTGCTTATTGCAACTATTACATTTTCAATTTTAACTACAAAACACACATATATCATCTTTCTCCTTATTTAAAGTAAATTCTGCACAAGAAACACCTGTCATAAGCCTGTCCCCCTTCTCCTTGAAATTTGCTCAATTTGAAATTTGACAGGCCTTTGAACCCTGGGGTGGAGGCCAGCCATCTGGGTTTCCACAAGCCTTCCAGGGACAATGAGAACCCCTCTTTCTTTCTTTTTATCCCACAACCACAATGTAATATTATAATATTATTATTATCCTCATTTTGCAGATGAGCACTGAGGTTCATGGAAGTCTCTGTTTTATTCAGAAAAGAGGCAAGTAATCAAATAAACTCATGTCAGAGGTTTATACCCAAGATGGAAGGTTTCAGCATGCTTAACTCTGAATAAAGCAGGAAGAGTGGAGGGAACTGCAGAGACCTCAAAGCGACACAAAAAGTGAAAGCTGCACAACCCAGCCTCCCACACCTATGCACTTGTGATGAGTTCATTACTCCCGTTCCCAAGTTGGGCCCTGTGAAGCATCAAAGGGCCAGCCACTCCATTATTTTAATTTTCATATCTACTAAGGCAAGAAAAGTTATTAACACATTTTTCAAACATTTCAAACAAAAATATATTAGCATGACTGGTGGCAATCTATTTTAGAATGGATCCAGCAAGGGCCCTTGGCTCCAACCTGTCTCTCTGTATGGAAAAGACACATATACCATCTTTCTCCCCAAAATTTCCCAAATACCCTTATTTGGACAGGGTAATCCCCTCTCCCTAAAGATACTCTGGCATAACTGCCACCCACAAACATTCCCTCAGAACTTACTTCCTCTTCTCACATACCCTAGTAGAGCTTTTTAAAAAAAATCTCCCTTTAAGACTTTCCCTCAGATATTTGCAGATAATTAATTCATTGTTAATTAGTTGAGAATGGTTCTTTTATACTTTGCAAATAAAGAGAGAGCCCAGCAAATGTAATTTGGAGTGGGCCAGGCTGCTTACTAGGAAGGGCGACCTGGCCAGCAGCCTTGTCACCTGGGGACAGCCCCAAGATTCCCCTTTCTGGGATGACCAGATTTCAGTGTCCTACCTCCCTCTACCCACAGCACCTCCTTCGCCCGTCTTTCCTAGTCTCACTGTTGCATCTGCTTGTGAGGAAGGCTGAGGGGTTTCCAGTGAGTCACCAAGAACAGCTGGTAACCAAGGGACCACGTGAGCATGAGCCCCAGTTTTCTCCGTGCTATATTTAGAACAGCACAGAAAATCCCAGCCTCTGCAGTTTTCACCTGTTCAAATGTCCCGCAACAACTCCACTTCTGCTGGCCCATGCCTCTCTCACCCTGGGCCCTGCCCTGAATCCCATCTCTCAATGGTTCAAAAATTTTCTGGTGGCTCTAGATGCTTCCAACAGCCATCCTGTCTTTCCTGGCTTAAATTTCTCCATGAATTCCAAATGTCCAAAGGGACTCATTACAGAGCCCTGAGCTTCTCCAGCAGGGGCTCGCTCCCCCTGTTTCTTCTCCTGAACCTCAAGGCCTAGCTAAACTTTTGGGCAGGAAATTCTACCTGAACAGGACATAAGCATAGGATCTGGTGTATCTATTTTTTGCCTGTATGATCTCTTGGGCCTGGAATGGTGGTTCTCAGCCTTGGCTGTGCATTAGAATCACCTAGGGTGATTTCAGAAACCTCAATGCTTTGGCCACACCAAAGACCCAAGAAACAGTGTCTGTGGAAAGAGGGGACCCAGACATCAGTATTTTTTAAGACTATCCAGTGATTTCAATGGGCAGCCAAGGCAAGAACTGAGATCAGTTCTCAATGATCAGTGCTTCTTGCCACACTCTTTCTTTTCTGGCAAGCTCCGATTTACCCATCAGGACCCAGACACATTGCCAGCCCTCCAGGAATCAGCAAAGCCCTGTGCCTCTGAGGTTCCATACCCCACCACTGTTTCAGCCTTCACCCACATCACTTTAAAATTCACTTGACAGCTACCCCTGCCCCAACCATGGCCTCCAGACTCAGTTCCAGTGGCCACTCTGGGTCCTCTCCACAAAGATGAGACTCAACAGTGCCCTGCTCATGTGGATACATTACTATTGATATTTAAAATATTTTTGTTTTGATCTATTTTGGATCATAAACTCCTTCATTCATTCAATAACCACTGGTGATGCCTCTACTCTTTGCTCAGTCCTCGGTCCCATATAGCAGATGAGAAGGTTAGGGGAGTTAGAGAGGGGAGCTAACACACGACACAATAAGATAGACTTTGTCTGTTGGGAGCTTGCTGCATTTACCACAAAGGAACCGTTATCATTCAGGATAATAAATACCCTAACAAGGCTGAGCATTTAATAGGCACTACTTAATTTTTCTAGCAAATGTGGGTCACTCTACCATTAGGACATCAGTTACTATGCCCATGCATTTTTCTCTGTACAACATCTAACCCAAGGCTAATGTACAATTAGGAACTTTAACCACTCCTCATTGATGATGCTAATGATATCAAAACCTTGTGAAAGAACATAGGGATGGATAAGATAGAAAGATGATGCTGTGAGTTAACTGTTATACCGGAAAATATATAAAGTAAAATGCTCTCTTAAATGCTCTCTTAAATAATAACCCTGGTGTGTGGTGTGGCAGAGGATGAGATGGCTATTAGCAATGTGCATTCTCTACTTCTTTCTTACTCACAGAACTCTGTTTTGTTTGGATCAGCAAATGTACAGTTAACAAAATAGATTTCCCTGCCTCCCTTGCAGCTAGGGGTAGCCATGATACGCAGTGCTAGCAAATGAGATGTAGCTGGAATATGCCAGGGAGCTCCAAGAAAAGTTTGCTTTTCTGATATGAGCCTAGTCCCTTCCTCTGTGTTGCTTCTGTGTCTCCTTCCTGCTTAGAACAGGAGAAGGAGATGGCATCCCTGGGCATGAAAGCCACAAGCTAAGAACAACTGAGAAAAGCTGCAGATGGAGCTTTGGACATTAATGGCATTTTGACGTTCACAGACACGCCTCAGACTTCGTGTGGTATGGGAGAAGAATAAACTTTTATTCGTTAAGTTTATGTCGCATGCAAACTGCCCCGATAGCTATATGTGCTTTGGTGCAATGAAAATGAGCTCTCATGGCTATATAACCTCCAAATCCTCACCTCTAAAATGAGGTAATAATATTCATTGTTAGGAAGGGTTAGAGATACAAAAATGCTTAGTACAGAGCCTGGGGTGCAGTTGGCATTCAATAAACATCAGGAATCATAATTCTCATTTCTGGCAAGCTGTTCATGTCCATGAAGTCATCCTGTAAAATTCTAAGGTAAAAATGGAAAACAAAGTTAAATAACATACTATTGAGCACTGCTCTGTGCACACCAGTCTGCAGGTATGCTAAGAAACACTGCCAGATGGACACAACCACAGTGTCTCAAGATTTCTGTCTAAACAATGAAGTTCTACAATATAACTGAGCAATAAGATTGAACTACGAGTCCAGTTAGCATCAGATTCACAGAAACTCGTGTTTATACAAATTGTGTTATAGAAACCAGCAATGAAACCACCATTGGTAGCTTTGCTTACTTTGTAAAGCATTTTCGAATCTACAGCTTTAGTCTAGCTTTACAGCAGTCTCTGTAGGCCTGACAGGTATTATGGCTCTGGGCAGCAACACTGGAACAAGAAGCCAGAGTCCCTAACTCCAAGCCTTGGCTAAGCTGATCTTGCTCAGAGCCTTGGGGTCCCTCATTTGGGCACACAGCTGGTCCGCATTGTAGTTGGAGGGGGTCTCAGAGCAGGCGGAGTGAATGGGAAGAAGGCACCCCACTCTGCTGAGCCCTCTACATGCATTGTCTCATGACAATCCTTACTATGTTATAGCCTTATCTTGCCCATTTGTTGATGAGAGAATGAAAGCTTGGAATGGTTAAACAAGGTCTCCAGGTTTGCACAGTTTAGAATCTCAGTCCAGTGGGAACTTGGACCCAAGTCCTTTTGCTCTCTGTGGTGAAGTTTTCAGCACTGTGACAACACACAGGAATGCAGGATGACAATGTGACTAAAGACATGGGAGGTTTGGGTCATCCTGGCACTGGAGAGGCTGTGGGCCCTTAAGCAGTTTTATCAGCCCTGTTTTTTTAATCCTTCATGTACCTCTAACGGTGGTCCAATAAATACCCTGACATTCTCCCCACATGTAATTTATTTACATCTAAAAGCTATGTTGGAAAAAATGGAGCCTGTGTTTGTCTCTGTATGTATTTGTGCCTGGTAGGAATGCTGAATCATCAGTATGGTGTAATAAAGGAGGTCAGGCTTTAGAACCAGCAGTCCTGGGTTTAGATCCCTCCTGTCCACTTTACATTTCTCAGCAACAAGGAAATAAAGCACAGATAACTAACCACTGATATCTACTTCTCCAGCTTTCTCCTAAGTAAGCCACAGTCACTTTCATCTGTAGATAACAAAAGTCACACACGTCCAATTTGGTGCATTTCTTGAATAAAACACCTCCCTTAGGCACTTGCCAGAAAGAGTTCCAGAGTCACCGAAAGAAACCAACAAAGCAAAAGTCTTAAAACAGGTAAACATCAACAATTGGTTTTGAACTGTCCTTAGAATGCCATGGAGAGCTACGCCTTGATTCCAGATGTTATTTGGAAACATCAAAAGATGGGCTGCTTCTTTTCTCCCTTTACTCTAAAAAACAAGCCTTTTAAAATTGTTTTTCTCCAAGTTCTACAGCCCAATAAAATAAATAAGGCACAAAAGCTGCTTATTTCCACACATTTGGCCACAGGTAGCTGATAAGAAGATAACTGACACCAAGATTCAAAACAAATACTTGAAATTCTGAGTGGAGGTGTTTAGTGTTTGCATAGCACAAATAGTCTTTTCTTGCAGAAAGTCCTTATATTTTTCAGTGAGAAGATGCCAGTGATGACCGCAACAAATTTAGTGGAGACAAATGCAATAGGAAAAGTCGTTCCTATGCTGGGCCTTCATGCAGTGTAAAAAGTGCCAAATTTAATAATGACGCAGTCCCCACAGAAAAAATCAGGATAATCCTTGAATATTACTTCTCGAACAGTCTCACAACTATTCCCGAGACCGTTTACAAAACACTGAAGAACACTATAAACACAATAAGAAAAAATTTAGTCAATATTCTCAATTACGAGGACGTTTGCACATATCTGGCTGGAAAAGGGCTCCTGCTAAACCAAACCTGCAGTTCTTTGTATAGCATGCTTCAGGAAGCCTTCATGCCCTGGATTTAGCATCTCTCTGCAAGAACACAGCTTTTCTGCCCTTTTACAAGGACCCCTGGGCCATCACTGCTCCCTTCTCCCTCTTTTCAGCAACATTACTTCGTTATCTGGTTTCAAATCAGATGAAACAGGAGAAACATTTCTGGATCTGGGCCAGGATAATAGGTTTCTACATTGAAGCTGTGGAGAAATCACCATGTTCAGTCACAGAAAACTCTTCATTTTAAAGACTGTTAGGCAAAGAATGATCTATACTTGGAGGATTCCCAGTCATGGAGAATATCACAGAAATTATTAAGGAACTACATACTGACTTAGGCAATGGACAGTGCATTTTGATGGTCATTGTGGATTTTGTTACATGGCAAAGAATCAAAGACTTGGCCTGGAGACAAGTATATGTAAAAGTGTATAAGTATATATGTATGCATGTGTGTACTTGTGTGTGTGTTTGGGGTTTTCTTGTGATCAGTATGGCTTTTTGAGACTCTTACTATTCTCCTTGTTTGCAATGCTTTGTAAACCTCTTGTGGTTAAATCGAATTTTAAACTGTACTTGCACTGACTGCACGACATCCCCTTGATGTCCCTTGGGAAAAAACCCGGGTCCGCTTTGTACAGAAAGCACATTATAAAATGTAAGAGAGAATTACTTGGCCAGGGGCAATTTCTTATGTAAATATATCCTCACTTTGGTTGTTCAGTGGCGTTTTCTAACCAGCCTGTGTTCGATCTCAAATTCAACAGAAACTGCTGGTCAGACATGTTTCTTTGTTTACATAACTATATATTTTTAAAAACTTAGAAACATCCCATGGATAATGTCTTTTTCCTTTTTCTCTGCAGGAATCAGAAGGGAATAATTGAGAAGGAAGAAGGATGGAGGTAAGATGGACTGGACCTTTCTAGATTCCTAAACTATTAGGCACCGAGCAACATTGGGGGCCCCGCCCTGGTAGCCCTGGGGGCACTCACCGTGGTCATGGGCAAATACCAGCAGCTCCAGCCCCACCAGCATCTGAGCCAGCTCATCATAGCGGCCGCAGTGCTCCCCGGCTCCATGGGACACAAAGACGAGGGCCCTGCGGGGAGGAGACGGGAGCCGGGTTAGGAATGCAGCAGATCATTGAGGCTGCAGCTTGGGCAGTCAGGAGCTTTCGTGACATCGGCAACAAGTCACAGACTAGATCGCAGACGAAATTGGAATGCTGAGCTTCAGGGTCCCACAGAATGAAGCCCAAATCTGGGCTCTCCTGAGCTCTCAGGCAAAGTACTCATCCCCAAAGCTTCATTTCTTCACCTGTAAAATAGTAGTAATAATGGTCTTTTCCTCTGGGGAGGGATGGTGAGGGTACCAGATACTGATTTATGCCAACATGACGGGCAGAGTGCTGGCACATGGCAGGCCCTTAATTGGCGGGTGCTGGTTTCCTCTCTAGTCAGGCCACAGTGATCAGGCCACAGTGACTGGCTCAGTTATAGGCATGTGACTCAAGCCAACCTGACCGAGTTCAATCAGAGCCGACCCTAAAGCTTTGGTCAGGTGAAGGCATTTTCATTTTCCCACTAGACTGCAGCCTTAAAAGCTGTGGGCCTAGATGGTCCCCAGACATCTGGCCAAAACTGAAGTATGGGTCGACAACAGAGAAGAACCACGTAAAGGACCGCTACCAAGTCCTAATGGTGTTTGAGCCTTGAATCCAGCTGGCCCTGAAGCCAATATTTTACCCCATCATGCCTTTTGTTGTTGTTGAGGTCACTGGATTTTCTGTTACTTATGATGAGAAGAATCCTAATTGATTTACAGCTCTTTCCATTTTTATGTGGAATAATTGTACTTCTCCACTCATTCTTCCACAGACTGCTGGCATTTGTATTATTCGTGCACCTATTTTCCTCCCTCTTTCTCCATCTGGCAAACTCTTCCCCTTCCTTCAATACCCATCCTTAAAGATCCCCTCTGAGAAAGATGTACAGCCTACAAACAACTCTCTTTAAGTTTCTTCTCTGCTCCTATTACAGGAGGAGTGACAGCTGTTTTCTGCCTAACTCCACCATTGGTTTCAACCTTCTTGAGAACATGTAGATTTCTCCCTCAGTTTTCTTTAGTGGCTAGCAGAGTTTTGAGTTCATGGTGGGCACTGCAAATGCTGTTTGAATGAATGAATGAATGAATGACAAAGGTTGTAGAGTTTTCAAATAAATAGCTATTTTTCGTACCTAAGATCTATACAGAAGAAGCCTCAGGAGCTAGAAGCAGAGCTTGGCTAGGCGTTCGGTCAACCCAGGAAGCCTTCGATGAAGCATGACTACTCTGGGACACAAACAGTAGCACCCACCAGGCACGGCTCATCCTAGCTTCTACACTGGCTGGTATCAGCCCAGCAGTGGCAGGTTAATGAGAGGATATATAGATTCTTAAATATACAATTTTCAAGACTCATATTCTTAGCATAAGACCTGTGGGGGCTAGAGTCTCTTCAAGCAAGGAGTGACTGCTGTGAGCCACACCATCCAATTGCTGCCAATAAGTCTGGAAAGAGGAGAAGGAAGAGAACAGCTACCATTTTACTGAGCATTTACTATGTGTCAGTTCCTCTATTAATTCCATATAAAAGAGTTCTAATCCTCAAAATCATTTTATGCTTTATCTTCTTTACAGCTGAAAGTGAAAATCAGAGAAGTTAATAGCCCAAGTCACACAGCAAGCTAGTAAAACACAGATCAGAGCATGTCAGCACTTGGCTTTCAGGTATCCAATGGGCTGCCAGAAGGCTCAGAATATGAGTCATCTTGTCCCTTGCTTGCCTTGCCATTCCTTCTGGCCACCTCCCTGGATCACCTCCCTGTCCTCATGAGGGACTTTTAGACATTCTTCAGCAGCGTGCAGTTCTTCCCATCTCAGAGTCTTTGGCCTTGCCAGCTCCCTCTCCCTGGAGTGCTCTTTCCCAGATCCCCCACGGCTGCTCTTCATGCTTGGATCATAGGACAGAAGCCACCTCAGAAAGATCTCCTCTCCATCCCACCTGGGGCAGTCTCCCTGGTCCCTCACTGCACAGTTTGCCACTTGCTTACTTGGTTCCTGGCTTTCTGTTCCACTTTGAGATCAGTTCTAGAGGCCAGGAACTTATTTACCTTGCTGACAGCAAAACCCCAGAATAGTATCCCAGCCTAGTGGCACTGAGCAAGGACCAGCAAATACAGGTTGAGTGAATAAACACTGTTCAAAAGCCTGTGCTATTTCTACAATTCCTCTATAGCTGTTTATGTAGGGGCAGAACAGTGCCAGTTTATTTCACCATGCTGTATGTTTTATTCTTAGAGCAGAGCACAGAGTACCAGCATTAACCTCATTTTCCTTTGGCATCTGTCCTCCTTGCCCTTTTCCTAAAAATACAAGAGAAACATTTTCCCACTCTCTTCATTGCTCCATGGAATGCCCAGCTGCCTGGTTATACTTGCTCACCTGACACTTCTGGGGTTAGCTGATGGGATTCCTTTTGGCTGCTAAGGAGCATGGCTGAAACCTAGTTATCGTATCCAGTCTGCAAGGAAAGGCTCAGCACTTTAAATCCTTTGTGAATTGTGGCAGCTGCTATACTGATTCAGCCCACAGATAATGAAGACAAGTGATCAGCCTCTCACTGCAGTCAGGGTCCAACTCAGTGAAAGAGGATTTCGGGGTTTTGTTTAATATCCAAAAAAAAAAGTGGTACAAGGCATTGTCACAGTGCCTGGACTTGCCTGTCAATAGTCTACCCTAGAGGCAACATGTGGAAAAATACCTGGCCTCTTACACTACAGAAATTCTTCTAATTCAGTGGTTCTCAACTTGGGCCTCACTTTGAAATCATGTGGAGAAATTTCAAAAGCTGGGTCCCCCCATCAGAAGAACCTCTGGGTTTAATTGGCCTGGGGTGGGAAATCTCCCAGTGGTCCTGATGTGCAGCTGAGGTCAAGAAGTATCTGCTCTCACAGCTGTGTCCAGCTTGGGTGACAATGCTGCTCAGATGCCACATGGAACTTGCAAGTTGTGAGAATGCAGCCATTTTGATGTGGAGATTTACAGCCATGTTGGAGCCACTTATCAACCTGAAGGACATGCTGAATAAACCATAGGTTCTATCTGTAGAGATGCAGAAGCTTCTGGAGCTTGCCACTGCCATCCTTTTGAAAATGAAGCAGACTGACATGGCCGTCCCGCCGTAGGTAGCAGAGGCTTCAGCCGCTCTTCTCTGCATAGGGCAGACAGCACCTGCAGGCTCAGCCTCCTTTCCCCTCCAGACCCAGGTCAGGATACACACTCTGACAACTAACTTCATTCTGGTCTTTTGCTGCTGCTGCCATAAGAAGGATTTTTCTGAGTTCCTGGATTCAGTCAGCTCTTGTCTGGCCTCCAGTTCTGAAAAATCAATCTCTTCTCCCCTTCCCCATGCTTACTGTTCCCTGAACCTAAGTCTTTGTTTTGTAGAATCTGGCAAAGTGAAAATCAAACCATGTTGCCACTCTGCTTTTTGTCCTCTGCCACAAAACAAAGCCTGTTGCCTCTGTGATAGCATCCTCACCTCTCTACACTTCTTGCCCTGGGCTCCTTGCTGGTGTTGAGATGTGCCAATCATGGTGCGCTGTTAAGTGTTTAAGAACTTGTTGTGTGTGTGGTGGTGGTGGTGGGGGGTAATGATCCTCATTTGTAGCATTTGCCAATTTCCATGGCGTAAATGCTCTCACTATGGCCGATTTCAGGTTATAACTGTGCCATCCCTGAACCAAGAGTTGAGAAGAGGCATGGAACTATCAGCTCCCGAGAGCCCAACCAAGCAGGCTCCAGTGCAGGTTGTCAAGCTCCTTCCCACCTATAGGAGCTTCTGCTGCAGATCACTGCCCCCAGCTCCATCTTGGCATGCTAGCTTTGACTGTCATTTGGATCTCAGGTTTCTTCTGACCACTTCAGTTGAAGCAATCTCTTCAGCACTTGTCACTGTCTAAAAGTACTTATCCTGTGCTGTTTTCTTTTGCCTCCCCTGACTAGACTGTGTTGTGCAAGGGCAGAGGTCTCGTTGACTTCATTTATTACTATATTCTCAGTTGGGAAAAATGCTGGTGCATAGTAGGAGATTAGTAAAGATTTATTGACTGACTGGATGATTCTTTGGGCTTGGATCCCTCTGCTCATTGCAGTCCCTCAGGTTCAGAACTCACTCCCTGGGGGCAGAAACCTCAAGAAGCAGGCTGGCACCAGAGTTTCCCATTGCTTTGCCACAGCCACCTGTCAGGATGGCTCCCTCCCTCCTTTCATCCCCACACTCTTCCTATAGGTGGACCCACCATCAGCTTATGGTACCACCCTGTGTCTAAACCTGACCAGCAGTCCTCCAGGCCCACCCCAGGTCCCAGCCCCTCCCACCTCCTCCATCTTGTTGCCATGGACACATCTAGTCACATCCTCAGGTCTATGTGTCGAAGTCTTGTCTCTTTGGTGAAAGGAAAACCCCACAGCGAGGCTTTCTGTGGAACTTCCACATTCACACTGTATGTAGGCCGCCACTTGGGGTTTCACAGATTATATCTGCTCTGAAACATATAGCACTAAGGAACTAAGACAATGAGTAAATAAATACCACAGTTGCCAGGAGGCCATGAACAGAAAGCATAGGCCAGGTGTCATGGCTTGGTTCTCAACACCACCACATGTGGCCCTAGGTAAGTCACCTAGCCACTCTGAGCCTGCACTCACAGGATGGCAGCAACAGTGGCCCTTTGACTGAGATTGTCCAGAAATATTGACTCAAAGCTTATCACATGCCAGGTCCTAGGGACACAGAGATGGAAAAACAGCATTGTCCTTACCCTGACAGAGCTGACAGTTTCATAGGAAAGACACTCAGCAGAAAATACATGTGTAAATGTATATTGTGAGAAGTGCCATGAACACAGAGAGGGAGCCACTTGGGACCTTACTGGGACTGGAGGGAGGGGCCTTGGAAGACCCCCAAAGTGTTGAAGCTGAGAACCAAAAGCTGAGATAGAGATAGTCATGGGTGGGGATGAGAGCTGTCCTGGTATAGGGTCACACCCAGGGCAACATAGGCACACCTACTCCAGGCACAGAATGAAAGCTTTGGGAGGAGGAGCCTTAGATGAACTCTGAGAGGTGAGGCAGCCAGTTCCTGCAGGGCCCTGGGGGCAGCATGGAGTATGTGTTGGGGGATCCTCCATACAGAGTGGTACGGAGCCAGGCTGTGACCTGATCTGAATTTTTGAAGCATGCCTGGTTGCTGTGGACTACGGAATGGGGAATATGCATGGCCGGACCCTCCTTTCCTTCCTCCCCTGGCATTCTCCAACATCAACCAACAACAGCAGCAGAAAATTAACAGGGCAGTTATGCAGACAAGGCAATACCCACAGTAGCAGAAATTAGGTTGCAGAAGAGGCTAGCAAAGATCTTTTTCCAGGACTGTCTTTAATGGCTGCAGCCCGTTGGGAGCCAGACGTTCCGGGAGGATGCAGTAACTGTCAGAGTGGGAGGCCAGGTCTCAGGAGCAGATGGCCTGCCTGGCATCCAGGCCTGGGAGGCGGTGCAACTCCCAATAAAGCATATGCAGCCTTTGAGATGAACACACCACAGATCTCCTCAGAGCTTGTAAGCTGAAGCTGGCTTATTCATGCCCAGGTGTGATAAAATGGAATTTCCCCATCAAAAAATTAATTCCTCTTTATTGCCTTGCTTATTTATTGTTGAAGTGATGAACTTTTCTGGGTTCATCTGTTTGCTCACCTGTAAAACGGAGATAATCTGAACACCACCGACCTCAGAGGGCATTGTGGGTAAATAAGATGTGTATGGAACACTTGGGTTCTTGCCTGACATAGAGAAAGCACTCTGCAGCTGTCCACTATGAAGCCGTTTTCTCTGATGACACAGATGTTCCACTAGCAATCTGGAGGCCTGTGTTTATGTTCTAGCCCGCCATGAGTTGGTTCCTAGGTTTCCAGGGGCCTCAGTTTCTCTATCTTGCACCTCCTCACTGGGGTTTTGGAATGAAATGAGGAAATGTATGTAAAAATATGCTGAAGGGTTCTGCAAGTTAAGGTTGAGGCCTCTTCCTTCCCAGCCATCTGCTCTGCCTTGCTCACACCCCCAGATGTAGAGGCCCATTCATAGACCCACACTGTGCAGGGATACCTGAAAAGGTGAAAACAGGCCAGCAGCCCTACCAGAAAGACAGAGACCAGTGCTAGAAAGAAAAGAGTTCACCTCTACCAAAGGTGTCCCCGCCTGTTTCTCACAGGACTTTGGACTTTGCTGGGACTTGCCCCACCTCCACCTGTACATCTGTAGTGGGGATCACAATGCCTCCCTCATAAGGCTGTAAGGAGAATTAAACAAACACCTAGCATGGCCTGACAGTGAGTAGAAAACATTAGTTAGCCTCTCTCCTGCCTGCCCTTTACTGAGCAACTTCAGGCTTCATTAAAGGGAGAACTGGATGTCCAACTCAAAAAATGTTCTGCTCATTTTACTAGGAAAAATTCAGAAAACAGGATTTATTGAAGGAAACTAATTGTCAGAGGGACATAGTAGTCGTTCCCACCTCTAGGCAGCAGCTCAGGTGGTGAAGTGGGGACATCTGACTCAGGGAGTCCCACTGACCTTGATGATGTCCTCCAATAAAGGAGGCGGAAAGGTGTTCACTTACCTGCTCTGGGTGCTGTACATGCTGTTAGTTCTTGCTTATTTCTAAGGCACCCCACTCAGACAGTGGATGGCTCACCTTGTCATCCACATCCACCAAACTCCTACTGTCAGATTTTACAACTTTAAAAATCATGGGTGCAAGTGGGACAATGAAGCTGAGTTGGATACATTTCCTATACATAAAGCTGGAGCTTGAGAGGCTCTGTTGGAATCCAAATTTAATTGTTTCTCCTCTTCCTTCAGAATTCCAGGATAACTTTGTTCCTCCCTTTCTGGCAGGGCTCCTGCAGTACAAATACCATGTGGTGGGACGGAAATAGAATGAAACCCACGAAGGGGTCTAAAATTTCATAGAAGGAACTAAAAATAGAGTTCTCATTTGTAGAACAGATCAATAACGCCGATCTCCTGGGCTCTTTGTGAGCATTGATTGAGAGAATTTATGGAAAAGAACCCATCTGGAGGCTTGCTGTAGAGTCAGGCATTCCATAATGGCCTATGCTAGTAGCTGATATTTACTTTGGCCAGATATTGGTCTAAGTGTATTATTCGTTAACTCTTTTAACCTTCACAGCAACCACACTGTTTCCCCGATTTTACAGATGAGAAAAGAGAATCTAAACAGCTTGCCTGCAGTCACACAGCTAGTAGGTTTCGAACCTAGCCGAATTTAAACCAACCAGGCTGGCTCTCAAGTCTGTACTCTGGACCACTGTGTGATTACTCATTAAGAGGAAGGTACCATGTAAGCATGTCACAGTGAGTAGTCAGGTGGTGTTCCGCAGCCCCCTTGCCCTGACCAACTTGTTCTCTGGCCTCCTGGCCCAGCTCACCACTTCAGCCACCTTATACACCAATCAGATAAGGACACCTGGTTCCTCAACATCACCTCTGCCCACACCTAGTGATTTGGCACAGGCTCCACTATTCCCCTCTCAGAACTCTTTCCCAGCTTTCAGGCTGAGTAAGCTGCTACCTCCTGGGGCCCTGTAACACTCTGTTCACATCTTTTTTATCCAGTACTCATCATGATCTAGTGTAAGTAGACCATGAGTTCTTTGGGGATAAGGACCATGTTTTACTTATCCATCCTGGTGTGCTGTCCCTCGCAGCTAGAATGGCCTCTGCTCCATGAATGCTGAATGAATGAATGAACGAGTTATATGGCTCAGAGAAGGCAGAGAGCACCATGGGCTGGAATAGTTAGGGAAGCATTCCTGGAGGCCTATAGACCACTCCTGCAGCTCCTCCAACTATTTGGAAGCATCCACCTCCCTGCCCCCATTAAATCCCCTTTCATTTTGCCTGGCTTGAGAGGCTTCTACTGCCTGCAACTGATGCAGGTGCTTCTATTGAGAGGTCAGGACAGCCACTTGGTCCACAGGAAGAGGAGAATGAGAACAGGTGAAGAAGCCTTGAAAGGGATGGTCAAGATAAGGGAGAAGCCACAGGGAATGACAAGGGTGCTGTACAGACTCATGGGGCGGCTGTAAAATGATTTGATGTGTGAAGGAGCAAAGCTCAGTTGAGTGGGGAAGAGGTCCCCAGTGCAGGAACAGAATGGTTGATTACATCCTCCAGGGGCTCAGAGGTGCTGACAAGGTAAAGGAACACATCTATGCCTCGAAGAGAAATTCACGATGCAGAAACACGATGGGAATTCGACTAATCATCTCTGAAACCCAACCCAACCTTAGTTTTTTGTTAAAAGGTGGACCTTCAATAGAGGCATTTTCCAAAGAGAAAACAAAATTATAATATTTTTAAAAAGGCCATTGGGAAAGCTTCCTTAAGCATTCTTTTTCATTTAATACACCTTTCAAAATGTGCACAACACAAAACTCAGAAGAAATTTGCATCCAGTATATTTTACCTTAAATGCTGCTGTCCACCCCCAAATTGCGTATTTTTTATTATCATAAAGAACACTATAAAATAGAAGATATTGGCTAGGCCAAGATAAGACATTCAGTAAAGATCATTAAAAGTAGATACACTGACAATGACCCTGAGTAACAATAACAGTGCTTCTGATATGTATTAAGAGGCAGCACCCTCTGAGCTGGAATTCTGGGTCTGCCCCTCACTAGCCACAAGCCTCAGATTCAATCTCTCTGGGTCAGTTTCCTCATCTGTAAAACGGGTGCCAATAATAGCACTTTCCTCCTAGAATTGTGAGGATTATGTCAATAATATGAAACACTAAGCTGGTGCCCAGCAGTGAGTGTGTGCTCAATCCACATTAGCTAGTATTATCTTACTAGGCAAGACCTAAGCATGACTTACTATTATATGCCATTTTATAAATTTAGGAAATGGGAATAGAGATGTTAAATATTTAGCCCAAATTAAACACATGCCAAGCTTTGAAAATTTGATTTGAAGACTCTCTTTCTTAGCCAGTACACGGAATGCCCCTCATGGACTACTCTGCCTCAGATGACCTCTGGGAGAGGGGAATAAGGAGGGACTCTTTGTGTCCTGGAGGTGTGCGAGGGAGGGGTGATAGATTGTGAATGGCTTCTGTCTGGGAGTGGGTCTTCTTCATAAAGTGCCTAGTCACCCTCATATTGGTTGGAAATTAATTATTGAAGGTCTGTTTCTATTCTACAGTCTTGAAAAAATAATATGCTGAGTGATTCATTCATTAAATTTACTAGGCTTACCATGGGTCTAGTCATTGAAGGAACCTATGAATAACCCTTAGCACAGCCTCTCCATTTCACCACTTCCCACAGTCTCTTACCATCCCCCAGACTGAATGCCTGTCCTTCTAGTTCAGTCTTCCTACTCAGCCCCCCATCTGCCCACCCACTTTCTGTATGATCCTGGTCTAGGATCCTGGAATCCTCCTCGCATACATGCTCCGCTTCTCCCCACTTGCCCCGAGGGCCCACTGTGGAAATTAGAACTCCTGCTCTGATGTAACCCAGAGTTTATGTGGCCACAGTGGGTTGAGGCCTGGTCTTCCATGCAGCCCACTGTTCCCTTCCCCACTGGAAAGCACTGCTAGGTCCCCGAGGTACAGGTTTAAGGTGTGGCAGGCTGAGCACCTGGTAAGGCCCATCTTCTTCTTCCTTTCCATGAAGCACTTGTCCCACCTCCATAACCAAATTAGGAGCTTGCTTCCCGATTATTTGAAAGATCAGAATCCTAGAAGAGTCTGAAAACTCATCTTGTACACCTCACCTGTCCCAGGCACTGGAAAGCCACCCTTCTACCCTTCTCCCTTTCTTTCCTGTTTTTTTTTTTTTTGTCTGTGAGCCTTCCTATTTTATTTATTTATTATTTTCTTAATAATTTTTTATTTTTCAATGACAGTAGATATAAAATATTATATTAATTTTAGGTGTACAGTATAGTAATTAGACATTCATATAACTTACAGAGTGATCAGCCTGATAAATCTAGTACCCACCTGAGACCATACATAGTTATTACAATATTACTGACTAATCCCTATGCTATACTTTATATCCCCATGACTATTTTGTAACTGCTAATTTGTACTTCCCCTCTTCACCCATCTCCCCTGATCCCCATTCCATTTGGCAACCATCAAAGCATTCTCTGTATCTATGAGACTGTTTCTGTTTTTCTGTTTATTTTGCTTTTTTAGATTTCACAATTAAGTGAAATCGTATGGTATTTCTCTTTTTCTGATTTATTTCATTTTGCATAATGCCCTTTAGGTCCATCCATATTATTGCAGATGGCAAGATTGTTTTTTTATGGCTGAGAAATATTCCATCGTATATATGTATTACTTTTTCTTTATCCATTCATCTATTGATGGAGACAGATTGCTTTTATATCTTGGCTATTGTAAATAATGTGGCAATGAACATATGGATGCATATGTCTCTTGTTACAGCCTTTGCTTTAAAGTCTATTTTGTCTGGTGTAAGTATTGCTATTCAAGCTTTTTTGTTTGTTTGTTTCTGTTTTCATGAGATATCTTTTTCCATCCCTTTACTTTCAGTGTGTGTGTCTTTCGATCTAAAGTGAGTCTCTTATAGGAAGTATATCTAAATGTCTTGTTTTCTTATCCATTTAGCAGCCCTGTGTCTTTTGATTGAAGCATTTAATCCATTTACACTTAAAGTAATTGCTGATAGATATGTAGTTATTGGCATCTTATTATTCACAGTTTTGATCTTTTTTTCCTTTTTTTTCAAGAAGTTGCTTTAGCATTTGTTGTAATACTGATTTGGTGGTAATGAACTCCTTCAGCTTTTTCTCGTCTGGGAAGCTCTTTATCTGTCCTTCAGTTCTAAGATTTACTAGGTAGAGTAATCTTGGTTGTAGGTCCTTGCTTTGCATCACTTTTAATATTTTGTGCCAATCCCTTCTGGTCAGCAAAGTTTCTGTTGAGAAATCAGTTGACAGACTTATGGGAGCTCCCTTGTAGGTAACTGATTTTCTCTTGCCATTTTTAAGATTCTCTCTGTCTTTAACTTCGACACTTTGATTTTGATGTGTCTTGGTATCAGCCTCTTTGCATTCATCTTGTTTGGGACTCTGCACTTGCTGGGCTTATATGTCTATTTCCTTCATCAGGTTAGGGAAGTTTTCCATCATTATTTCTTCAAATAGGTTTTCAATCCCTTGCTCTCTCTCCTCTTCCTAATACCCCTATGACATGAATGTTGTTATGTTTGATGTTGTCCTAGAGGTCCCTTAAACTATCCTCATTTTATTTTTCGATTCTTTTTTCCTGTTGCTGTTCTAATTGGGTGTTTTCTGCTACTTTACTTTCCAAAGCACTGATTCGATATTCTGCTTCATCTAATCTACTGTTGACTGCCTCTAATGTATTCTTCATGTCAGTTACTATATTCTTCATTTCTGAATGGTTCTTTTTTATGTTTTCTATCTCTCTGTTGAAGTTCTCATTGAGCATCCTTATAACCAATGTTTTGAACTCTGTATCTGGTAGATGGCTTGTTTTCATTTTATTTAGTCCTTTTTCTGGAGTTTTGTCCTGTTCTTTCATCTGGGATATGTTTCTTTGCCTTCTCAGTTTGGCTGCCTCCCTGTGTTTGTTTATATGTATTAGGTAGGCCTCTATGTCTCTCAGTCCTGAAAGAGTGGCTTTATATAGTAGGTGTCTTTTGGGCCCAGTGGCACAGTTTTTCTGGTCACCTAAGCTGGGTTCTCCCAATGTGTCCTTTGTGTGGGTTGTATGCACCCTCTAGTTGTTGTTGAACCTGGATTGCTGTTGCCCCATCAGTGGGTGGGACTGACTCTCAGGCTGATTGATTGTAAAAGCTGGCTGTGACTATAGTGGGAGGGCTGTTATGTGGAGGCTGACCTTATAGAGCAGGATTTGTTTTAGCAGGGCTCTGGTGCCTTCCAAGTCTGCCCTTTGGGTGTGTGGTTTGTGGAAGTGATTGGGTAGTGACTGGGTGGTGTACTAATGTGATCTGAAGCTAAGCAAACCAGGTGTGTTGATTCTGAAGCCTCTGAGGAGGGGCTCTGGTACAGCCCAAGGTTGGCCGCTGCTCGTGCCCTGCCCAAGACCACTTTGTATGAACTATAAACCAATCTGTAGATGCTTGCCACTTGTGCTGGGCTTGGAGGTGCCTGGGAGAGGCTAAGCTGTGAATTGAGGCCGGCTGCCACCAGTGCTAATCTTGGACTGCTCAGTAAGAAGCACAGGGCATGCCAAGGCCAGATGCTGCTTCTTTGTGTTTTGTGAAGCTCTGAGACTTTTAGGAAAGTCTGCAGCATGAGCCAAGTCAGGCCATCTGTATGGAAAAGCCACTGGAAATGGCTTGGGTTGGCCCTCAATTTGGGTGGGGCATGGTCTCAAGGAATCACCATGGCAGGGTAGAGTGTTGGTTAGGTTGATGGAGACTCAGATATAGCGGCCACCTGGGCTAGGGGAGGGCTCAAAAAAGAAACAATGGCTTCTGCCAGCATTTCTGCCTGGGAGAAAGCTGCCCTCCATCTCTTGCCCTGAAATTAAACAATTCAGTTCCTCTCCATATGGCCCTGGTACCTTTTGAGCTGCTGCCTCAGTGCTGGAGCTCAGAGTAAGTGAATCCATCAGTGAGTAAGTCTGCACAGGCATTTTAAAAGAAATGCTTGGGACTCCAGCAACCATCTGTCTCACTCAGCCAAAATCTCTGCTAATTTTCACAGCCAGAAGTTATGGGGACTGAAAGTCCAGACACTGGAAGTCCAGGCTGGGAAGCCTGGTGTGGGTCTGGGAACCCTCACTCTTCAGAGGAAACCTCTGCTTTCAAGATATCCCTCCCGATTCTCAGCTGTCACATGTGGATGTGGGTCCAGCCCATTCCAAGTCTCCACTCACCTACCAGTCTCAAGATGGCTTCTTCTGTATATCCTTAGTTATATGATTTATGTTGAGCTAGACTTCAGGCAAGTCTCAATGATGGTTGTTCTGTAGTTTAGTTGTAATTTTGAGGTGGTTGTGAGAGGAAGTGAGCATAGCATTTACCTACTGTCCCATCTTGTCCAGAAGTGCCCTCCTCTTTTAAAGCACTCTGAAAAGAAACTGCAGCCACCAGGATAACCACAGCCTAGCCACAGTTCAAATCTCATGCCCTGATTATTCCACACTGGTGATTATTTTTGTGTTTATCTCTGTTCATCTCTTGGCTAAATCAGAAATTTTTTTATTTATTGAGCTAGGTACTTTACATATGTTACACTATTGAATGAGCTTCTTGATGATCACATCCCAGGTCCTCCCATGATCAGGACCAGGATACTCAAACATCATTGTGTGCCAATTATCCTAATGCTAAACTCTCAAGGCCAGGAGTTTTTTCCTCACCTTTTATGGAAATTCTTCATGCTGCAACTGATTCCATTTGCTTTTGCTCTGTCCTCATGGGATGGAGGAGTATTGGCCCATCTCCTTTCACATGCATCATGCTAGTCCCCTGGGGGCCACTTGCTAGGTCTAAATCTATATATCTAAATCTCTCTCTATGGATCTCTAAAGCTATCGATCTAGCTTTAAGATACTTGTGTTAAATTAACCCATTCACTTTATTTATTTATCTCATAGACCAATAATATAGCAGAAAAACATAGCCATGATCCATAAACATGTGTCTGTAAGATTTGATGGGAAAGGGTTAGAGAAAACCTGGAGTAATGAAAAGAGGACAAGCTCTAAAAAATCAGCTATGCCTGGGTTTGAGTCTTATATTTGATATTTCAAGAAGTCACTTACAGCCTCAGGTAGGCACCTGTAAAAAAGAAATAATAACCCCTGCCTTGCAGGTGTTTTGAAGATTAAAACATCAATGTCCTCAAAATGTCCAGCATCACACATGCCGTATAGTACGTGGTTCCTTGTCCCCTTCTGTGCATGTCAGGATTGTATAAGTCATGTGAGAACATGCAAAGGATGCTTGTATTTTCAAAGGCTGCTCCAGACAACCCATTAGTTATGTGGCAGGTCATGTCCTGATTTTCTGGTCTGTGTATTTGGGTTTTTATATATTTGACTCATGTAAAGCAGGCATGTCTTTGTCAAAAGTGAACTGGACCTGATCCCACCCAGAGGTCATTACTTGAGATATTTTTACCGGGAGCAGGGATGATGATTGTCAGCCTACCTAAATCTGAAGAAATTCTCCCCTCCTCCTGGCTGTGAGCCATATGGAGCTCTTCCCAGCTCTAACATGCTAACTAGAGTGGCTCCCAGCAGAGAAACAAGCAAGCAGAGTGGAAACCAGTTGTGCAGCAGGATGACAGCTGCCCTAAACCTCAGCTGGCTCAGCAGCTCTCACTGCCACAGTCAGGTCTTGGTCTGCAACCTACGTGTTTTTATGGAGAAGGACAGAGAATCTGTTTGGCAGAATGACACAAACTGGATGGTTTCAGAAACCTCACTTAGCCTATAACTTCTAATAATCCAAAGTTTTTAAAACATTGGAAAAATAGGTAAAGTGTGTATGTAGGTGATAACATTATTTCATTTTAAAAGTTATAACAACATATTTTGAGTGCCTCTGTGCCAGGTGCTGGTCTAAGTGCTCTCTATGTACAAAGTCATTCTTCCAACTGGAAGGATGATAACCATTATAAACATTATGATATACTTCCTTCCAGGTTCTTCCTCTCCATATATATTGAAATTTGTTTGCCATTATTTATAATTTAATTACAACTTACAATTGTAATTATTATTTATAATTGTAATTGTACCACATATTTCATTTGGAATTCTACTTTTGATTCCTTAACATCTTTCCGTGAACATTTCTGCAGGAAAAGCACTACCACCTACTCTCAGAGTTGCTGTGAGAGTGAAAGGAGAGAATATTGGAGAACGGCCCTGGCACAGAATGCCCCCAGATACCTCTTAGGTATCTAAGAACCTGGGGGTATCTAAGAAATGATTAGATGACAAACACATGGCACTCGGACCAATATCCCCATTTCTGAACTCAGAGAAGACATTACTAATCAATCACATTCCCTTGTTCCGTTGAACCCCAGGAGGTCTCTGAGCCTTTTTTAATACCACACTCTAGACAGTCACATATCTTTTGCACTGAATGCTAGTTTTGAAAAGGCTGCTTCTTAGTAGCTTCAATTCCCAACTTCCCCCTAGGACAGTGTCTCCACTGATTGTAGCATCAAGCCTCTTGCATTTAATGAATCTGCAGTTGGATCTTTTACATTTCACTCGGGCCTTCACTAAAAAGCACTGTGGAGCTAATGCATTAAGGTGGCCAAAATCAGGGTCTGGCTTCAAAACCTCTAGTTAGGAATCTAGTCAATAAGAGCCCTCCTTGCTGCACAATAGTGACAGGGAAGAATTTAGTTTGTGACTGGTCTATATTCATTCTTGGACCATCAAAAGAACATTAACATACAACCCTCGGAACAGTAATATACTGAAGCCAATGGTGCCCCATGATAAGTGACACGAGATGTCTGAAGTCATTCCATCTTCTGAGCACTGAACTCAGTAAAGCCTGCCCAGTGTAAAGATAATTAGATTCCAAAGTGGGCCTGCCCTGAGGCTACTCATCAAGAAAGTAATAAGCCATAGCAAAGATGTATTTCCATGTAAATGTGCAAAAACAAATCCAGTATCAACTAGCTTGAAACAGAGCGGGTAGACAATCTGATGCATTTTAACACCTAATTTATCAGACTGCTAACATATTTCTTTGGGCACTTATCACTTTCCCCCTGGGCCACTTGGATGCCTGCCTTATCTAGCCTGCTAAACCAAAAGGTTCTAGAAGGCGATGGCTTTCTACAGAGGTCCCCAAACCTGGTGCCAGTCTATGGCCTGTTAGCAACTGGGCCTCACAGCAGGAGGTGGGCAGTGGGCAAGGAAGCAATGTTTCATGTGTATTTGCAGCCAGTCCCCAGCACTACCATCACTGTCTTAGCTCCACCTCAGATCATCAGGCATTAGATTCTCATAGGAGCACTGGCCCTGGTGCCAAAAATGTTGGGGAACACTGCCTTACTCATTCTTCAGGCCTTCATGGGAGCCTGTGTCTGAGTGGTGCGCCTGCAGTCAGGGCTGGCAGAATAGAATCGTGTGATGCCACACTGCCATCAGGCACAGGGCGTATGTCGTGCCATGCACACGCCCGTCACTGTGAGCTGTGTGATCACATCAACATTGCTCCTCACTCTCCTACTGTCCTTGTTTCTCTGCAGAAGACATGTCCCAGGACTGCTGTCCACTCAGCTTCTGGACATCCCTTCCTGGATCTCTGCCAGTCTCTCCTTAGCAGGCTGCTCTCACTCCTCCGTTCCATGTGGCTGTCCCCCAAAAGACCAGGCACGATGGAGCAAGGCTGAGCCTCCTCCTCAGCCCCAAATCTTACTTTCTGCAAGCAAAGAAAAATGTCCCCAAGATGCACAAGAATATTATGTATCCCAAATAACATTTCCTCTTGATCTTTCAAGACTCAACCTAGACTTACCCTGCACACAGCCTATTTTCTGTGGTGGAAGCCTCTCTGAAAGCAGAAATCTAGGGCAAAAGGATGGAGATATAGCACAATCCTTTTATTATGCTTGTCCATAACTCTTTATTTATATGCCTAAGATTTAATATATTCTGAATATCACTAATATCCTAAAATATTTCAGATTAGAAAAATAATGTAAAATCAAAATTTTTATATAGTACAGGAGAGCCTTCCCAATGTGTTCTCAACCCTTGTCTCCAGCCTCATCCCAGCCTCAACACCAATTACACCAAAGTTAGTGTTGCTAGGTCAGCAAGGCTAGTGTGATCTCTCGTTATGAATTTCTAGGTGCAGGTTAAATAATCATAAAAAGTGGACATTCACATACAGAACATCACCAGCATTATAGAAGCACATGTGTGCCTTCTCCCCACAGAAGTACCACTTTCCCTGACTCTTATTTTAATTACTTCCTTGCTTTTCTTTATAGTTTCATCACCTATGGATATAGATAAACAATGATCTGTTTAGTTTTGCCTATATTTGAACTTTTATGTAAATATACTCATTCTAACAGTTTTTCTGTGTCTTGTTTCTTCTATTCAATATTCAATATGGACGTGTGAAGCAGATTTTTCATTACTGTATAATATTTTACTATAGGAATATTCTATAATATATTAATCCATTCTCCTACAGATGGACATTTGGATTGCTTCTAGTTTGGGCATATGATAAGTCATGCTGCTATAGACATTCTTGTGTCTGTCTTCTAGTGCTCATGGGCAAGAGTGTCCCTATTATGTATATCTGGTAGTAGAGTCACTGGATAAGTCATGAAAATGTTAAGTTCTACCAGGTGATGACAAGTTATTTCCAGAGACTGGACCAATTTACATTTCCGCCAATAGCAAATGAGCATCACCTTGCCCACATCCTTGATGATACTTGGTAATATCATATTTCATATTTGCCAATGCAATGAGTGTGACATGGAATCTTGCTGTGGTTTTTATTCCCATTTCCCTGATTATTGATGAGGTTGAACACTTCCTGGTACATTATGAGCCTTCCAGGATGCAGTCTTACGCTGCCACGACCATATATGTGCTTGAGTATCTTTTCTCTCTTCTCTGCCTGATAAGTCCCTGCTCATTGTGCAACACCTAGTTTCAATGTGAGCCTCTGGGTAACACCGTCTTTCCAATTCTTCCAGCCAGAATTAGTCACACTTCTGTCCAGGCTCCCATATCCCTGGGCTTGGCTGTGTCACAATTTGTGATCAACCTGTGATGGAATAACCTGTTGCCTTGTTTCTGCCAGCAAATCACAGTCTTCCTTATTTCCCTTGATTCTATTGCTCAGAATAGTGACTAGCACAAAGCAGCTGCTCACTATATTTGTGGATAGATTTTATCAGGTTTAGAGAAAATCTTATCTTTCTAGCAGAGAGCAGTTTGGGTTTAGGTGGAATGAAAGTTTGGATTCAGATAAAAGACAGGTGTGAACTCCTTACCAGCTTTCTGTACCTCAGACTAGCACACAGGTGAATTCTTGGGACACTGTCATAGGCAACAGGTCTCGGAGTTCCCTCTTTGGGATTTTAGCCTCTGCTTTGCTTTAAACCCCAAGTCTTGGCTGGCTCTTCCTCTGGCTTCTCAGGCCAGTTTTATACTCTACTTCATTCTCGCCTCTGTGACTGTGGCTTCTGCTCCTGAAGTTCCAGGACTAACTCCCCAGACAGGCCTTCACCCAACCTTCACCTTCCTTGCATTTGTTCTCTCCATTACCTTTTACCACCCTGGCCTGCATCACCAAGAGTTAGATGATTATAACAGGCTCCTACTCCACACTCTGCCTCCAGCCTCTCCCACTCAAGTCTGTGCTGCCACAGCCCCTGCTTTCTATTGTGCTGACAGCCAGAGTCACCCACGGCTCTGCTCCTGCCTCTCACTCATTCTCAGGCTCTCTCCCCTACCTTGGGCTTCCTGCCCATCCTCTTTAGCTCTGCCAAAGCTTCCTGTTCTAAGAGATTCTGCTCTTGAGCCTTCCAAGAGTGCTCCAGCCACTGGGATCCTGGTGTGGGTGTGGGTGGTCAGGGTGTCCACAGTGAGCTGAGGCCATGCATGATGTGGCTAAGCCAGGGAGCACCAAGAGAAATCACAGGTGGAGCAGGCAGAAATGGAAGAGTTCCACAGAGGGGCACAAACAACAGTCAGGAGGAGAGAGCAGCAGAATTCTCACAAGGAAGTGAGGACTTCAAGGGATAGGCAGGGCCACCTACCCAGCTTCCCCCGATCTACAGCCTCGATGTTCTCCCAGTGAATTGTTGGGACATCAAACATGCAGGACAAATTGTCAGAGACCAAGAGCTCCAAAGAAGTATGAGGGACAGAAACGCACACATAGAGAATGTCCACTTACCCAAAGACTAATCCATTTTCCCAGAGATTCTTCCTGATAGCTCTTTAACATAAGTAACCTTAGCACCAATTTTACAGATGAGGGAACCGAGGCTCAAAGAGGGGAGGTTGTTTGTTAGCAGAAGAGCTGGAAGTGGAATTTGGAGCCATCTGACCTTGAATCTGCACTTTGCCCATTGCACTACACTACTTGCGAGATCTAGCTCTTAATTCTGGCTCCAGCCCTCACTAGCTATGTGATTTCTGCTGCTTATGTAACTTCTCTGAAATTACTCTGCTTCTTTCAGGGTGGCAGATAAGAGAAATGAGATTATGCATGTACACAGCACTTTACTAACTGTATATTACTACAATTACATTACTTCAAGTCCTTTCTTAGAATGAGTCATGTGTAAATAAAGGAGAGTGATCAAATGAATGAAACATGAATCAATCCTCTTTCATGGCCAATGTCTCATCTCCCTGCTATGTTACAGGCAGAGACAGTGAACTGGGCTTCTTGGCAATCCCCAAATTGCTCACCACAGAGATGCCCACCAAAGAAAGCCTTAATGATCTTTATTAAATAAGTAAATGACCACATGCCTACATGATAATAATGAATACATATAGCACTTTCCTTGTGACAGACTAGCATTAATATTCATGAAAGAGGAGATGGTCTTCATGGCAGGCTGCAAATTGACTGCCCAAACTCCATTTTCCCCTTCTTCTATAGTAATAGAATTTTACCTAGATATACAGCTGCTCATATAGAGACCATATTCCCCAGATTCCCTTGCATCTAGATGTGGCTCCATGACTAATTTATGCCAATGGAATATAAGCAGAACTGATGTATGTAGTTTTCACAACACCCACTTGAAAACAATTTGCTTGCTTTATACTTATTCTTTCTCCTTCTCACGGTCTGGAACACAAAAATGACAACGATTTGGCATTAGACCATATTCTAAGCAGTTGTTGGGCAACTAGATGGGAGGAACCTGGGACTCCAAATGACTGCATGGAGCAGAGTGGCCCTGCCAACTTGGACTGTTCACCTCTGGACTGGTAGAGAGAGAGAAATGGACTTCTATCTTATATAAACCACTAAAGTTGGGGTTCTCTTTTTAACAATATTCAGCCTATAACTTGATAAGTGCAAAGTTGCATTAATAAGATTCTTCACATAAGAAGAAGCATATTGACCTGGGTACAAATTCAGGCTCTGTTACTTACTAACTCTTCGACTTTGGGCAAGTTGCTAAACTTCTATTTCCTCACCTATGAAATGGGGATAAAAATAGGACCTTCAGTGAGAATTAAACGATGTAGAACACACACAACAAAGCTACATATTGTTATTATCATCATATCAAAATGGTAGGATTTACTTCTATTTATGGCTGAATAATGTATCATTGTGTGTATATATACCTTGTATGTATATTTCCTGCCAGTAGAGCCCCAGCCAGGCCACCCTGTGTCAGTCATCTTGTGCCAGAGGAAGTAGCTTTTATGTTGATCCCTTGTGTGGTTAGCTATTGTCTTCCTGCTACAACGGATTTTATTGTCCTCATAGCCATTTTAACACAAAATCCCTAACTAGCATGGAGGTAAGATCTGCAGAGTAAAGTTCAGATGCATGTAAAGTTCTAGAATATCTAGAAAAGCATCTATTTCCTTTAAATATGTATATTTATATTTTATACATATTTTCATGTTTTTTTTTTTCCTAGAAAAGATGAAGCTCCATGAAAGAGGCCAGAAGACTACTATGATTACACCCATAGTGCAACATGAAGAAGCAGCAGGACTGCTTGTCACCAGCCTGATGCTCATCAAGCTCTCAGCACTTCATTTCTTCATTAACAGATAGTTTTTGAGTACCTTGTCTGTGCCAGGCATTGGCTGAGGCTCTGGGGACATATCTGAAGTAGATAAAGTTATACTCTTGTGAGATTTCATTGTAGGACCAGAACAAGAATATGTAGCAAATAAATATATGCCAGGCCATGTTTAGCACTATGGAGAAAAATAAGGCTGAGGGATAGGGAGATATTTTGCTCCATCCTTCACAACACAGAATTGCTTCCTATAATACTAGACATACAAGAGATATTAGACTTAAGACTTTGGTCAGACATTTTCCTAAACAAGACATACAAATAGCCAACAGGTACATGGAAAGATGCTCAACATCACTAATTATAAGGGAAATATAAGTCTAAACCACACTAAAATATCACCTCACACCTGTTAGAATGGCTATCATCAAAAACACAAGTGATAATGAGTGCTGGTGAGGATGTGGAGAAAAGGGAACCCTGTGAACTGCTGGTAGGATTGTAAATTGGTACAGTCATTATGAAAACAGTATGGAGGTTCCTCAGAAAGTTAAAAATAAAACTACCATATGATTCAGCAATTCTACTTCTGGGAATATATCCAAAGGAAACAAAAAAAACGGTGTTAAAGAGATATCTGCACCCTCGTATTCATAACAGCATTATTTACAACAGCTAAGACATGGAAACAACCTAAGTGTCCTTCGAAGGATGAATGGATATAGAAGTTGTGGTATATATACACACAATGATACATTATTCAGCCATAAATAGAAGTAAATCCTACCATTTGTGACATCATGGCTGGACCTTGAGGGCATTATGCTAAATGAAATAAGTCAGGCACAGAAAGACAAATACTGTATGATCTCATTTACATGTGGAATCTTTAAAAAAAAAAGAATAAGAAAGAAAAACAAAAAAAAGCAAACACATAGGAAAAAAGAGATCAAATTTGTGGTTATCAGAATTGGGGGGTGGCAGGAGGGAGAAGGTGGTCCAAGGTAGAAATTTCGACTTATAAGGTAAATAAGCACTAGGGATGTAATGTACAACATGATGACTGTATCTAACACTGCCGTATGTATATAGTAAAGGTGTTAAAAGAATACACTTAAGAGTGCTTATCACAAGGAAAATACCTTTCTTTCTTTTTACTTTTTCTTTTTTTTTTTTGGTATCTATATGAGATGGTAGATGTCAATTATACTTTTTGTGTTAATCACCTCATAATATGTAAGTGAAATCATTATGCTGTAGCCTTAAACTTATACAGTGCTGCCCATGAATTATATCTCAATAAAACTGAAAAACAATAACAATGAAAAGACACTGGTCAGAAAGGAATTCACTAGTTAAGCACATGACTTTATTGTTGTCAATAAAATGCGAAAGCGACCAAATATAGGGGTCCACTGAGGAACCTAGCAGCCCAGCACTTTTAGTGCCCAGAATGCAATAATAAGCAAAAATGACATCCTGGATTCCCTAATTAGGCTTAATTAGCCTTCTCCACATTTTCTCTTCCTCATGTGATCTCCCAGTGCATTCCAGTGCAGTGAGATGGATGATTGCCTTATGTAAACTCAATTAGACACTTATATGGAATTATTATGTGTCTATACATCAGCGATATCCTGCCTCAACATAATTCCTTATACTTTGGAATATGCAACCTTTAGGAATGATTTCGTTTTAATCACAGAGCAGTTCTGTATTGAGAGAGGTCAAGAGATTCAGAACCTTCATTAACATGCATAATCTCTTCTGAGACCTCTCTGGCAGCCATAGCCTGGCCAACTTTAGAAAGGTTCTCATGCCAAAGGGCTACTCAGAGGCTACTGACTAAATCAATATTTGGAATTGGTCTTCTGGGAAATCACTAATGGCCTGTGGAAGGCACATGGTGTGACTTTTAGGATGGTCCATAATAAAGAGTTTCACAGCTGTCCCAAGATTCCAGAAAGTGAAGGCCGACAAGCCAGATGTCAGTGTGGCTTCTCTGTGAGAGAGCTCTGCATTCCATCTTCTATCCTCGAGTCTCTTTAATAGCACCGAAAAGGGCCTGCATTTGCTCTTGTTCCCAACAGTGGGATGCCTACCTCTGGGCATTTGAAGGTGCACAGGGGAGTGCCCTGGCTTCTGGCTGTTCCCCTGCACCCTCCCAGGTGCCAACCAGACTTGCAGCAACCTTACTGATGCATGCCAGCTCACACCATCTGGATGCTTTTGCTGTGCAGGCACGTTCCGTAGGAAAAGAGAATGACACACTCATTTATAGGGTGACTTATAAGTGGAGATATGCATATATACCAGAGCAAAAACAAAAAGCTAGACTATCAGTCTCTCAGAGCAATGATACAAACCCTCAACATTTATTAACATGAATCTTGGGAGAAGAGAACTCCCATCTTATGAGTCTTAACCTGCAAGATTCCCATGTTGGTGGTCCTCAGGATGAATTAGAGGTTTGGTGGCACAGCATTAAATAACATTGAAGTGCACAGGTGAACCTTTTTCGATCCTTAGTTCACCCCATTCTCATCTCTGAATATATAAGGTAGGGTCTCAGCTAGGTGCCAGTCTGTCTTAAACACCTTTTCAACACTAGCCAATCTCCATTTTCAGGTCAGAGAGAGAAGCCACAGGCTTAGAGCTTTGGGGCAAGCCCAGTATAGAGCTGGAATTTAGTACCATGGTTTTGTTTTCTCCTGTGGTCACCTTCTATCAATGGCATTTGATACTGGTTTCCTATTTCTTGAGTTAGAATAACGTTTCCTTTTAAAATAGATCTGAAATAAAAAAGAGAGTTGAACCAAATAAAACTATGAAGAGATCTTATTAAATTCAAATAGCTTCAGTGAGAATTAAAAAAGTGGCATGAGAACAACCAAGATGTAAGGAAAACAGATCTAATTAGGGCTCATAGGGTTTCCCCTGTGATGAGCCAACGAAACTGACTGGCAGGGGCCACCAGATCCCTCTCCCACTACTGGGCTGCTCCCTATGGCAGGGAACCATTTGAAGACTCACTCAAGAATAGAGATCGAGGAGTGAGGCCTGGGACAGAAATGACCTGAATGAGATGTGGTTGGTTAAGAGACAAACTTCCAAAATGGTCATAGGGGGCTGAGGAACCAGAAAGCCCTGTTGTCATGAGGGAAGCACTAGACTGAGTGTTGAGCTGATGAGCATGGATGGCAAGAGGACACAGAGTTCTAGGCTTATCTCTGTCACTGGCCAGCAGATTCCTGTCCAGAACCAACTCAGATATCTCTGGCTCAAAGCCATCTATGCTGTACTGTCAAAGTCAGCTGATCCCCTTTGCTCATTTGTCACTTGTATCACATTTCCCCACTGATCACCTATCCTTCAATTGTCCTCTTGCTTGCCTGCTAACTTCTGGCTTCTTAGGGATGGATGGTGCCCTCGGCTGTCTCAATTCAGACTCCCCAGTTCCAGGAAATAAATGAGCCTAACTTCTCTGTGCCTCAGTTTCCCTATCTTTAGAGCCATGGGAGAAATGGCAACAGTCAGGCCAGGAGAGTAACCTTGGAGAGGTGCTAGAAATAAGTGAGTGAATGTCCACAGGGGACCCTCAGCCCCAGAGAAAACCTCCATCCCTGCCGAAAGGACAAAGTGGCCCACACAGACTGCTGAGAGGAAGAAGGCTGCTTGAGTTCTCTAGGAGAAACCTTTCCTCATAGAACCCAAAGGAGACCTTGAAGAGAGGGCAATTCCATGTAGACATGGGGATGACATTTAGAATCTTGTTAAAGTCTTCCCAAAGAAAAATGGTTTAAAAAGATAGCTGCAATGCATTTTTAGACCTAGATGAAACAGGAAATGACATGTAAAGGTAACAGGAACTTTCTCTAGTCAGAGAAGTGGCTCCCTAACCTCCCTAAAGGAATGTGCTGGGTTCCATCTTATGTAACATTCTTTTTTTTTTTTCCTGAAAGGAGAACAGCATGAACTTTCCAAGTCTGCAGATGGCTCTAAGTTCTTCTGGATGGTGAAATGCCAAACGGATGGCAATAAATAATCAGGAACTTATTGAGAATGCAGGAGAGGTGAGACAATTGTACAGTGAAGGTTTTAAGGAAAATGGTCACAATTTTATGTGCACAATGAGGCCTCTGAGCTCTGTTATGAACTGAATGGGCAGGTGCAGCCAGGCCACCATAATCAGAATAGACACTGGAGTAGGACACCTGTGAATGTTGGACAGACATGTAGCATGGGCTCATGTCACAGACCTGTCAATCTACTGTGGGACCTCATCAGAACAAGCCTACCTTTTTATCTGTAAGTGGGGTTATCATCCTACTTCCACAGGTTGTTATGAGCTTAAATAGCACCCGTGCACACAGCTGGGTTATAGGAATGGATCTGTAAGTATTTCACAAGGCAGAACTGGCTATTGGAGAGAGACTGGTGCCTTCGAAGCAAACAGATTTGTGTTCAGATCTCGGCTCTGCTACTTATTAGCATGTGGCTCTCTGAGACTCCATTTCTATGTCAATAAAATAGCAAGAATGATGCTAACCACCCTATGGTGCTGTGAGATTCAGGGTGGAAAAGCAAAGATCTACCAAGGTGCCAGGCTTGAGCCTTCTGAAGATTAGTCTCCTTCCCCTTTCCAAGGATGATATAGACTTAAAGATATGTATTCATTGTTATATTGCAACAGTCATAAATATCTGTGCAGCCAACATAGGAGCATCTAAATATATAAAGCCATTATTAATGAACATAAAGGGAGAAAGTCACAGTAGGCGATTTTAATACCCCACTCACATCAATGGATAGATCATTCACACAGAAAATTAATAAGGAAATAATGACTACATTAGACAAAATTAACTTAATAGACATTTATAGAACAGTTCATCTCAAAAGTGCAGAATACACATTTTTTTTAAGCGTGCATGGAACATTCTCCAAGATAGATCACATAGTAGGCCACAAAAGAAGCCTCAATAAATTCAAGAGGATTGAAATCATATCAAGCATCTTTTTTGACCACAAAGACATGAAACTAAAAATCAACTACACAAAGAAAACTGAAAAAATAAAAACCCACAAATATATGGAGACTAAACAACATGCTATGAAACAACCAATGGATCAAGAAAAAATCAAATAAGAAATCAAAAACTATCTTGAAACAAATGAAAATGAAAACACAACTTTTCAAAATTTATGAGAAACAGCAAAAGCAGTTCTAAGAGGGAAGTACATAGCTATACAAGTCTGCCTCGAGAAATAAGAAAACCCTGAATAAACAATCTAACTCTACACCTAAAGGAAACAGAAAAGGAAGAACAAACAAAACCTAAAGTAAACAGAAGGAAGGAAATAGTTAACATCAGAGCTGAAATAACTGAAACAGAAATTTAAAAAAAAGCGATAGAAAAGATCAATAAAACTAAGAACTGATTATTTGAAAAGATAAATAAAATAGACAAACCTTTATCCAAATTCATCAAGTAAAAAGAGAACCCCAAGTAAATAAAATCATAAATGAAAGAGAAGTTAAAACCAACACCACAGAAATACAAAGAGTCATTAAAGACTATGAACAGTTATATGCCAACAAATTTAAAAATCTAAAAGAAATGGACTAATTTCTAGAAGTATGTAACCCTCCAAGACTGAACCAAGAAAAAAATACAAAGTCTAAACAGACTGATTACTAGCAATGAAATTGAAGCAGTAATAATAATTAAAAAACACTCCCAACAAATACAAGTCCAGGACTAGATGGTTTCATAGGTGATTCTCCCAAACATTAAAAGAAGAATGCCTATCCTACTTAAACTATCTCAAAAAAAATTGAAGAAAAAGGAACATTTCCAAACTCATTTTATGAAGCCAGTATTATCCTGATACCAAAATCAGATAAAGAATTACAAAAAATAAAAAAGAAATAGAAGAAAAAGGAAAGAAAATTACAGGCCAGTATCCTTGGTGAACATAAATGCAAAAATTCTCAACAAAATATTAGCAAACCAAGTTCAATGACATATTAAAAGAATTATACACCACGAGTAAGTGGGATTCATCCCAGGGATGTACAGATGGATCAACATCTGTAAGGCAATTAAATGTGATACAGCGCATTAACAAAATAAAGGATAAAAACCATATGATCATCTCGATAGATGCAGAAAGAGCATTTGACAAAATTCAAGATCCTTTTATGATAAAAACTCTCAACAAAGTTGATACAGAAGGAATATATCTCAATGTAAAGAAGGTCATATGTGGCAAACCCACAGCTAATATCACACTCAATAATAAAAAGCTGAAAGGTTTTCCTCTAAGATCAGGAGCACGACAAGGATGTCCACTATCACCCCTTTTATTCAATACAATATTGGAAGTCTTAGCCACAGCAATCAGATAAAATAAAGAAATAAAATACATCCAAATTGGAAAGGAAGAAGTAAAACTCACATATATAAACATCTCATATGTAGATGACATGATACTGTATCTAGAAAACCTCAAAGACTCCACCAAAAACCAATTAGAACTAACAAATGACTTCAGTAAATTTTCAACATACAGAATTAATATACATAAATCTATTGTGTTTCTATATATCAGTAAAGAACCGTCAGAAGAAAAATTAAGAAAACAATTCCATTTACAATTGCATCAAAAAGTATAAAATACCTAGTAATAAATTTAACCAAAGAGGTGAAAGTTCTCTGAAAACTATAAGACATTGAAGAAAGAAACTGAACAAGATGCAAATAAATGGAAGGATATACCTTGCTCATAGATTGGAAAAATTAATATTGTCAAAATGTGTTTACTACCTAAAGCAATATACAGACTCAATTCAATACCTATTAAAATACCAATGGCATTCTTCTCAGAATTAGAACAACTAATCCTAAAATTATATGGAACCACAAAAGATTCCAAATAGCCAAAGAAATCTTGAGAAAGAACAAAGTTGGAGGTATCATGCTCCCTGATATCAAACTATACTACAAAGCTACAGTAATCAAAGCAATATACTGGCATAAAAACAGATATATAAATCAATAGAACAGAATAGAGAGCCCGGAAATAAATCCCCACAAATATAATCAATTAATCCATGACAAAGGAGCCAAGGATATACAACAGGGTAAAGACTGTCTCTCCAATAAGTGGTATTGGCAAAACTAAACAGATATATGCAAAAAAGGTGAAATTGAACCACTTTCTTACACCATATACAAAAATAAACAACATGGATTAAAGATTTAAATGTTAGACCTAAAGCCATAAAAACTCCTAGAAGAAAGTGGTTCAATTGTTTATAGAAGAAAATGTAGGCAATCAACTCTCCGACATTGTTCTGAGCAATATCTTTTTGTATATATCTCCTTGAACAATGGAAACAAAAATAAAAAATAAAGTGGGACTACATTAAATTAAAAAGTTTTTGCACAGCAAAGGAAATCATCAGCAAAGTGAAGACAACCAACTAAATGAGAGGAGATATCCACCAATGATACATCTAATAATGGATTAATATCTAAAACATATAAAGAACTCATTCAACTTAACACCAAAACAAAACAACGACAATAACAAAACAAATAATACAATTAAAAAATGGGAAGAGGACCTGAACAGACATTTTTCCCAAGAGGACATGCAGATGGCCAACAGACATATGAAAGGATGCTCAACATCACTAATCATCAGGGAAATACAAATTAAAACCACAATGAGATATCACCTCACACCTGCCAGAATGGCTATCAATAAATCAACAAACAAGTGCTGGCAAGGATGAGTAGGAAAGGGAACTTTCATGCTCTGTTGGGGAGATTGTAAATTGATGCAGCCAATATGGAAAACAGTACGGAGGTTCCTTAAAAAATTAAAAATAGAACTACTATATGAACCAGGAATCCCACTTCTGGGTGTTTATCTGAAGAAATCTAAAATGCTAATTTGAAAAGACATATGCACCCCTATGTTCATTGCAACTTTATTTACAGTAGCCAAGATATGTGAGCAATCTAAGTGTCCATCAATAGACGAATGAATAAATAATGAATCTCCATATGAATTTTAGGAAGAGCTTGTCAATTTCTAGAAGGAATTCATCTGGAATTCTGACAGGGGTTGCATAAAATCTGTACATCAATTTGAGGAGTATTGCCATCTTAACAATATTAAGTCATCTGATCCATGAACACAAGATGTCTTTCTACTCCTCTGGATTTTTTTCAGTTTCTCTCAGCACTATCTTGCACTTTTCACAGTATAAGTGCTGCATTTTTTTGGTTAAATTTATTCCTATATATTTTTATTCTCTTTGTGAGAGTGAAATTGTTTTCTTAATTTCATTCTCAAATTGTTCACTGAAAGTATATTGAAGTACAATTGATTTTTGTAAGTTTATCTTGTATCCTGCAATCTCATTGAATTAACTTAGTTCTAATATACTTTTAGTGGATTCTTTAGGATTTTTATATACTAGATCATGTCATCTGCAAATAGCTATAGTTTTACTTCTTCTTTTCCAATCTGGGTCTTTTATCTTTTTTTCTTGCCTAATTGCCCTGACTAGAACCTCCAGTACATTAATGACTAGCAGTGGTTAGGTAGGCATCCTTGTCTTGTTCCTGATCTTAGGGGAAAAGCACAGTCTTTCATCATTAAATATATTATTAGTTTGAGTTTTTTGTCATTTCCTTTATCAGGTTAAGAAAGGTCTCTTCTAGTTTGTTGGGTGTTTTTATCATAAACGTTTGTTGGATTTTGTCAAATACCTTTTCTGCATATATTGAGATGATCATGTCTTCTTTTTTTTTTTAATTCTATCAATATGCTGTATTGAAGTAATTGATTTTCAGATATTAAACCACCCTTGCATTCCTCGGAAAGATCTCTCTTGGTAATGGTAAACAATTCTTTTTTATATTGCTGGATTCAGCTTGCTAGTATTTTACTGAGAATTTTTGTATCAATATTCATAAGAAATAATTGGACTTTAGTTTCCTTTCTTACAATGTTTTTGTTTACTTTTGGTAATACTGGCTGCTTAAAATGAGTTGAGAGGTGTTCTCTCTTGTTTCTCAGAAAGGTTTGTGAAGAATTGGTATTAATTCCTCTTTATATGTTTGGTATATTTTACCAAATCTATTTTACTTAGAGAGATTAGTAAATCTATTTAGGCCTGGGCTTTTCTTTATGGGCATTTTTTGTTTCCTAATTCTATCTCTTTGCTTTGTTATAAGTCCATTCAGATTTTCTCTATCTTCTAAGATCAGTTTTGGTGGTTTTCATATTTCATAAATTTGTCCATTCCTAAGTTACCTAATTTATTGGCATACAATTATTTATAGTATTCCTCTAGAATCCTTTTTGATTTATGAAATATTGGTAATAATGTTCTTTCTTTCATTTCTGATTCTAGTAATTTGAGTCTTCTTCCTTTTTTCCTTAATTTAGCTAAAAATTTGTCAGGTTATTTTTAATTAAAAAAAATTTTTCAATTATAGTTGACAGTCAATATTATATTAGTTTCAGGTGTACACATAATGGTCGGACCTTTAAATAACTTATGAAGTGATTCCCTGATAAGTCTAGTAGTCCCTGGACACCTTCTAGGAGTTTTATGGACACCTTCTAGGAGTTTATGTTTTCTTCTAGGAGTTTTATGGTTTTGGGTCTTACATTTAAGTCTTCAATCCATGTTGAGTTTATTCTTGTATATGGTATAAGAAAGTGGTCTAGCTTCATTTTTTTTTTTGCATTTATCTGTTTAGTTTTGCCAATACCACATATTGAAGAGACCGTCTTTACCTTATTGTATATTCTTGCTCCTTTGTCATAGATTAATTGATTATAGGTATAGCTTTTTTTTTAATTAAATTTATCGGGGTGATATTGGTTAATAAAATTATATTGGTTTTGAGTATATAATTCTATAGTACATCATCTGTATATTGCATTGTGTGTTCACCACCCAAAGTTAAATTTCTTTCCATTACCATATATTTGACCCCTTTTACTCTTATTACCTTCCCCCCACCCCTTTCTCTCTGGTAACCACTAAACTTTTGTCCATGCCTGTGAATTTCTTTGTTTGTCATGGTAGTTTGTTGCTTTCAGATTTATATACCACACATATGTGAAATCATATGGCTCTCAATATTTTCTATCCAACTTCTTTTGCTTAGCATGATAATCTTAGGATCCACCCATGTTGTCGCAAATGGCAATATTTCATCTGTTCTTATGGTCGAGTGATATTCCATTATATATAAATATACCACAACTTCTTTATTCAATCATCTACCAAAGGATACTTCAATTGTTTCCATGTCTTGGCCACCGTGAATAATGCGGCTATGAATGTCAGGGTGCATTTATCTTTATGGATGTTTTCAAATTTGAAGAGTAAATATCCAGAAGAGGGCTTCTAGGTGTGGGTTTATTTTTGAGCTCTCTATTCTGTTTCATTGACCTTTGTGTCAGTTTTTATGCCATTACCATGCTGTTTTGATTACTATAGCTTTGTAGTATAGTTTGACACCAGGTAGCATGATACTTTTGACTTTGTTCTTCTTTCTCAAGATTGCTTTGGCTAGTCAGGGTCTTTTGTGGCTCTATATAAATTTTACAATTAGTTCTTCTAGTTCTGTGAAAAAAATGCTATTGGCATTTTGATAGGTATTGAATCTATAGATTGCTTTAGGTAGTATTTTAATAATTTTAATTCTTACTATCCATGATCATGGTATATGCTTCTATATTTGTGTCTTCTTCAATTTCTTTCTTTAATGTCATAATTTTCTGAGTACAGGTCTTTTACCTCTTTGGTTAATTTATTTCTAATTTCTCTTTCTGATAGTTCATTATTATGTAAAAAAATGCAACCAATCTCTGAATATTAATTTTGTATCATGTTAATTTACTGAATTCATTTCAGTTCTAACAATTTTTGGTGGACTCTTTAGTGTTTTCTCTGTATAGTATCATGCCACCTGCAAATAATGACAGTTTTACTTATAACTTTACATTTTGGATACCTTTTATTTCTTTTTTTGTCTCATTGATCTTTTCTGGATTTCCAATACTACGTTGAATAGAAGTGGTGAAAGTGGAATCCTTACATTGTAAGGAAAATATTTTTAGCTTTTCACCTTTGAGTATGATGTTAGCTATGGTTTTGTCATATATGGCCTTTACTGTGTGGAGGTATGTTCTCTTTATCCCCTCTTGGCTGAGAATTTTTATCATAAATGAATGGTAGGTTTTGTCAAAATGTTTTTCTGCATCTATTGATATGATCATATGATTTTTATTCTTCATTTTATTTATGTGGTATATCACATTAATTGTCTTGTGGATATTGAACTAATCTTGCATCCCAGGAATAAATCCCACTTAATCAACATATATGATGTTTTTAATGTATCACTGATTTGGTTTGCTAATATCATATTAAGGACTTTTTCATCTAGTTCATCAAGGATATGACCATATAGTTTTCTTTTTTTGTAATGTCTTTGTCTGGTTTTAAAATCAGAGTAATGATGGCCTTATAAATTTGCATGGGAGCCTCCCTTTCTTTTCAATTTTTAGGAATAGTTTCAGAAAGATAGGTGTTAATTCTCTGACTGTTTAGTAAAATTCACTTGTGAAACCATATATTCCAGGGCTTTTGTTTGTTGGGAATTTTCTGATTATTGATTCAATTTTGTTAGTAGTTATTGGTCTGTTCAGATTTTTCTGTTTCTTCTTGATTCAGTCTTGGAAGATTATATGTTTCAAGGAATTTTTCATTTCTTCCAGGTTGTCCAATTTGTTGGCAAATAATTTTCTTATAATCCTTTGTATTTCTGAGGTGTCTGTTGCCACTTCTCTTTCATTTCTGATTTCATTTATTTAGGTCCTGTCTCTTTTTCTCTTGATGAATCTGGTTAAAGGTTTATCAATTTCATTTATCTTTTTAAAGAACCAGCTCTTGGTTTCATTGATCCTTTGTGATTTTTTAGACTCCATTTCATTTATTTCTGCTCTGATCTTTATTATTTTCTTCCTTCTACTAACTTTGGGCTATGTTTCTTCTTCTTTTCCTACTTACTTCAGGTGTAAGGTTAGGTTGTTTATTGAAATTTTTCTTGTTTCTTGAGGTAGGTCTGCATTGCTATGAATTTCCCTCTTAGAATTGCTTTGGCTGTATCCCATAGATTTGGGGTTGTGTTTTCATTAACATTTGTGTCGAGGTATCTTTTGATTTCTTCCTTGATCTCATTTTTAACTCATTCAGTGTTTAGTAGCATGTTATTTAGTGTCGCTGTGTTTGTGTGTCTTTGTGGTTTTTTTTTTTTTTAATAATTGATTTCTAGTTTCATATTGTTCTGATTAGAGACGATCCCTGGTAAGAGTTGAATCTTTTTAAATTTATTGAGACTTACTTTGTGGACTAACATGTGGTCTATCTTAGAAAATGTTTCATGTGTACTGAAAGACAATATATAACCTGCTGCTAGAAGTGAAATATTCCGAGATTACCAATTAAATCCATCTAGTATAATGTGTCATTTAAGGCTGCTGTTTCCTTGTTGATTTTCTGTCTGTATGATCTATCCATTGATGTCAAAGGGGTGTTAAAGTCTCCAACCATGTCTGTACTACTGTCGATCTCTCTCTTTATGTCTGTCAATATTTTCTTTATGTATTTAGGTGTTCCTATGTTCCATAAATAATGACAAGGGTTGTTGTATTGATCCCTTGATCATTATGTGATGTCCTTCTTGTCTCCTGCTTTAGTGTTCTTTCAAAGTCTATTTTGTCTGGTATAAGTATTGCTACCCCAGCTTTTTATTTATCTCCATTTGCATAAAATAGCTTTTTCCATCCCTTTACTTTTAGTCTGTGTGTATCTTTCATTCTGAACTGGGTCTCATATATACGGGTCTTGTTTTCTCATTCATTCAGCTTTCCTATGTTTTTTGATTGGAACATTTAATCCAATTACATCTAAAGGAATTATTGATAGGTATGTCTTTATTGCCATTTTATTATTCATATTTTTATTTTCTTCTCTGTCTCCTTCTCTTCCTCTTTCTCCTTCTCCCTGTCCCTTTAACATTTTTTGTAATACTGGTTTGGTGGCGACAAACTCTTTTAGCTTTTTCTTGTCTGGGAAGCTCTTTATCTGTCCTTTGATTCTAAATGATAGCTTTGCTGGGTAGAGTTATCTTGGTTGTAGGTCCTTGCTTTGCCTCCCTTTTAATATTTCATAACAATACCTTTTGGCCTGCAAAGGTTCTGTTGAGAAATCAGTTGACAGTCTTATGGCAGCTCCCTTGTAGGTAACTAACTGATTTTCTCTTGCTGCTTTTAGGATTCTCTCTGTCTTTAACCTTTGGGATTTTAATTATGATGCATCTTAGTATAGTCCTCCTTGTGTTCATCTTGTTTAGGAGTCACTGCACTTCCTGGACTTGTATGTCTATTTCCTTTGCCATGTTAGAGAAGTTTTTCATCATTATTTCTTCAGATAGGTTTTCATTCCCTAACTCCTTGTCTTCTCCTTCTGGTACCCCTATGATGTGAATGTTGTTATGCTCAGTGTTGTCCTAGAGGTCCCTTAAACTATCTTCATTTTTTAAATTTTTTTTCTTTTTTTTTCCGTTCCAATTGAATGTGTTCCACTACCTTGTCTTCCAAATCACTGATTTGCGCTTTTTCTTCATCTAATTTTCTGTTGATTCCATCTAATGTATCTTTCCTTTAAGTTATTGTAATCTTCATTTCTCATAGGCTCTTTTTTTATGGTTTCTGTCTCTTTGTGTAGGTTCTTACTTAGTTCATCTATTCTTGCCCTAAATTCATTGAGCAGTCTTATAACCAGTGTTTTGGACTCTGTATCTAGTAGATTGCTTGCCTCCATTTAGTTTAGATCTTTTTCTGGTGTTTTGTCCTGTCCTTTCATTTGGGATATGTTTCTTTGTCTTCTCATTTTGGCTGCCTCCCTGTGTTTGTTTCTGTGTATTTGGTATATACACTATGTCTCCCAGTCTTGGAAGGGTAGTTTTATGTAGTAGGTGTCATGAAGAGACCTTGGCCTAGTTTCTCCTGTCACCTGAGCCGGATGCTCCAAATGTGTCCCTCGTGTGTGCCCTCCTGTTGTATTTGAGCTTGACCGCTGTTGGCATGTCAGTGAGTGGGACTGACCCTCAGGCTGATTGGCTGTGAGGACTGGCTGTGATTATAACGAACAAGTTGCTGTGTGTGGGCTGACCCTATGGAGCAGGATTTTCTTTAGTGGGGCCTTGTTGCCTGCTGAGTCTGCTCTTTGGCTGTGTCATTTGTAGAAGTGGTTGAGTGGTGCTCTGGTGTTGTCTGAAGCTGGTCACCAGGTGTATTGTTTTGACGGGCTTCTTGGAAGGGGCTCCAGTGCAGTCCAAAGTCAGCTGCTGCCTGTGCCTGGCCAAGGACCAGTTGGTAGAAGCTACAAAGTGACCTTTGGATGTTTATCTGCCTGTTCTAGACTTGGAAGCCCTTAAGAGAGGTTATTCTGCGAACCAAGGCTGGCTGCCACTAGTGCCTAGCTGAGGGTCATTTAGCAAGAGGTATATGGCATGCTGTGGCCAGCCACTGCTTGTTTGGGGCTTGTGAACCTTTCAGAGATTTTTGGGAAGTCCACAGCATGTGCTGAGGTCAGCTGCTTATGAGAAATAGACACTGAAAGAAGTTCTGGCATATGCTCAAATTGGGTGCAGTGAATCCTCAAGGAATTATCAGGGTGGGGTGAGTTTGATGCAGACTCAGATTTGGTGCCAGCTGGCACCTTCAGGTTGGGTTGGGGGAGGGCTCAGCAAAGGAACAAAATAGCAGAGAGAGCTACTCTTTCACCCCTTGCTGTGATGCCAGTTTATTTCTTCTCGTATGTTCCTGGTGCTTTTCAAGCTTCTGCCCAGTGCTAAAGCTCAGAGTGGGTGCATCCATGCACAAGCCCTTTAAGAGGCATACCTGAGACTTCAGCAACCCTCTGTTTCACCTGGAGGGAATCCCCACTTATTTTTACAGCCAGATGTTGTAAGGACTCCTCTTCCCAGCACTGGTGGTCCAGGCAGCGGAACCAGGTGTGCGACTGTGACCCCTCACTCCTCTGGGGGGACCTCCACAGCTGTGATAACTCCCATGATTTTTAACTTCCACATGTGGGAGCGGGACCAGCTAATTTCATGTCTCCACCTCTCCTACTAGTCTCAATGTGGCTTATTCCTTATACTCTTAGCTGTAAGAATTCTATTCAGCAGGTCTTCAAGTGATTCTCAAGGGTGGTCGTTCTATAATTTTCTTGTAATTTTGATGTAATTGTGGGAGGAGGTGAGCACAGCATTTACCTACTCTGCCATCTTCACCAGAAGTCAAAAGTTCAAAATTGTCAGTTTTGTTGATCTTTTCAAATAACCAAGTTTTGGATTCGTTTATTTTCTCTATTGTTTTTCTATTCCCTATTTCATTAGTTTTGACTCTAATCTATATTATTTCTTTCCTTCTGCTTACTTTAGGTTTAATTTTCTATTTTTTTCTAGTGTCTTAAGGTGGAAAACTGGTCCTATAGCCAGGCCTGGCTGCAAATGACACAAGAAATCAAGGAAAAGGACACAGCAACTTCAGACAGGCTGGGCATCCTTATGAAACCACAGAGAAGCACAAATATGAAAAGGCTGGACCCTTATCCAAGGTCAGCATGGAAGATTTCCCAGTTGCTTCTAATGTACTAGACTATAAATAATAACCACCCCAACCTGATGCCTGACTCTATAATGGTTCCCACATAGCCTATACAATAAGGCCCAAATCCTTTAACATGTCAAACATGTTACAATCTTCTGAACTGTGCCCCCTCCCCCAGATTCATAAGTTGAAGCATTAACTCCCAAGATGACTGTATTTAGAGACAGGGCCTCTAAAGAGGTAATTCAGGTTAAACAAGGTCACAAAAATGGGGCACTCGTCCAATAGGACTGGGTCCTTATAAGAAGAGAAAGAGACACCAGGAATGTGTACACAGAGGAAAGACCTTGTGAAGAAGGCAGCCATCTATAACCCAGGACGAGAACTCTCACCAGAAACCAACCCTGTCGGCACCTTGATCTTGGAGAGGAGAAAAAATATTTTTCTGTTGTGTAAGCCACTGGTTGTGTTGTATGTTGTTATAGCAGTCCAAGCAGACTAATAAAATGGCCTCAAATTCAGGCTCCTGAACCAGCCATTCCAAACTCATTTTCTACCATGTACTTTAGACTATAGTTTCCAAAGAATTCCTGTTGTTTTTAAAACATACCTCCATGCCTGTGTGAAAGTGGTTCTTCTTGCCTAGAATGGACTATTCTACCTTTAAGAGCCAGATTAAAATCACCTAAACTTTTCTCTAAAACTCTTACACAGAATGCATCACCCTCACAAGCAAACTCCCCTGTGTTGGAACTGCCTCTCCAGTAAATGTGCAGAAATGTCTTCAAAGGCAGGGAAAGAGTATCTTCACTTCTATAGTTCCAAAATTAAAATGAGATATGGCTCAGATAAGGTATTCAGAAAGAACTCATATATTTGGAAGTTTGTTCTCAAATGGGCCCCGAGTCTCCGTGCTATTTGTGGACCCTCCATTGTTGTCCTGCATGGAGCTGGGTTTACAACTGGAGCTCAGTTAATACTTGTTGAATCATCCCCCTACATCAAAAAAGGAAACAGACCTCATCACCAGATTCTGGTGTCCACATTGACTCCTGTGCTAACTGGAAAACACTTCCTGTCATCCTGCAATTCTCACTCGTAGATGCATTTTCACATATAGAATTTTACTTCAAAGATAAATTGGCTAAAACACAGCCACCTATTATCTCATGGAATTACCTGCAGGGAACATTCTCATTCCAAGTGTTATTAACTTCTGGATTTACGTGCTCCATTTCCTGCACAAAATGTTAGCCCCTCTGATCTACACTCGGTGAAAATGTTTCTGCTCTTTTCTTAGAAAACCATGCCAAAAGGGCATTTCAGAATCATCTAGCCCAATCATCTCACTCTAAATATGGTAACTTAATACAGTAATTCAAAAAACATGTTTAGATCTCTTATTTTGGGCCAGACATGAAACTCTACAAGGGCCAAGCACTGGAGAAGACAGAATAAAACAAAAGCCCTGGAGAAGCTCATAGGTTATTCTACCACCATGAGATGCAAATTATCCCAGAGTTATATAAAAGTTATATAAAACCCTCTGAGAACTTGCTGGAAGGTCTAAGAGAAGGTATCTTGTCTAAAGGTGCTCAGAGGGAGAGGCAGAATTAAAACTTCAACCCTGGTTTCCCAACTCCTAGCACGAAGATCTTTTCTCCACTTGGTAGATTTCAAATATGGCCACAAACTAATCTCCCTCTTCATCCTTGATCCTTGCCTGTGCCCTCCTCACATACCACCTTGGGGCTGATTTGCTTTGATTGTGGGACATTCGAAAACTTGGCACAAGCAGTAACTCGAAAAACACTGACACATTGGAGTTTGCTCTTTTGTTGCTATTGAATGTTGCCACTTTAAGAACAAAGCTGAGCTAGCCTGTTAAAGGACAAGACCATGTGGAGAAGAACTGAGGTGCTCCCACCAACAGCTTGTCAGACATGTGAGTAAAGCCATCTGAGACCAGCAAGCCTCTAGCCTGCCTGCCAGTGCCCTCAGAGGTAGCAGTGGACCACAGATGCATGAGGAAGTCCAGCCAACAATAGCAGAAGAACTATCCAGCTGAGCCCAGCACAAATTGCTAACCCACAGAACTGCAAGCTAAATTACTAATGCACCCAGACCACCCTGCTTACTGTGTTGGAGTAAATGGCGGGATGACACCTGCAACAATTTCATTCCTTGCAGCACAAATATTTCCATACCACCCTGATACACAAACAGGACCGAAGGAGAAAGACATACCAAAGACTGAAGTAACCAAAGACATGGACCACTAAAATCCAAGCGGATGCTTTTACTGAGATTTGTATTGACTCCCAGTCATACTCACTAAAGGTTATTTGGTTATCCTGCCAGTCAGGAGTCATACCTCAAATAACGTCACAGAGGTTTTTTTAATGTGAGATAAAAGAAAAGTGCCCAATTATCCTAATTCTGTGTTATCTCAGAAAAGAATTTCACCACTAACGATTTCTCTTATGGCTTTCTTGTTTCATTTACATTGTCGACTATGCACCTAGCATCTACAGAAGTTTATCAAGAGTTTGAAATCTCACTGAAATGGAACTGACTTTTAACGATTAAGGTGGGGGAAGGAAATAACCTAAAGATTGGCATAAAGTGGGGAGAGCAGTAAAGAGGAGTTTGTGAAGACCATTACTGCTTTTACTCTAGGCCTTTGTGACTGACTAGCATGGTGGAAAGTAAGGGATAATGGCAGGTAACAAACAAGATTGACACATGGTCCTCAGAGCCCAAAAGACCAACCAAGAAAGTAGCCAAAGAGGCCAAACTAAGTGATAAGAACCAACACACACATCATTTACTGTATGCCAGGCATTGTCCTCCACACTTACCTCTAACATGCACTACCACTCTGGGAGAAAGGTGCTATTAGTCCTCATTTTAAAGAATGAAAACCGATGCCCACATTGGTCAAGGAATGTATCCACGGACAGATGCCTTGTCCAAATGGACCGGCTCTGGTTCTGGTAGTCCAGTTCCAGGGCCCAAGCTTTTCTCCATTGTACCATCCTGCTTTGCTTCCCAAAGAGAACAGTTTTACCTGAAACATGTCTCTTCAAGTTTGATTGAACAGGATAAACAGAAAAAAAAAAGAAACCTTCTAAAATGTCTAAAGGCAGTAATTTTCTAACCAGGGACTTTTCATCTCTATTCCAGTAGGCTGTTAATGTCCCGGAGAAACTGACCTGTTTTGACAAAAAGAGTTAACCAGAGCCTACATATGGCTAAATCTGCAGTTTTCTCCTTGACCTCAAGCTTTCTCTTTATATCCTTTTCCTTGCTTGCCCCCTTTTTATTTGAGGACTCCTTACCTCATCTGCCACATTCTTCTCTTATTTTCCTAGAGGCCTCCTGGGCTTCTCTTCCTCTTCCATTTTCTGCTTCCCATCCCATCTTTTGGTTTTCTAAGTAAGTCTCCTGCCATCTTTCTGAAGTCCATCCACCACTCCCATTATTCATGGGCATAACCTAATACCCACACACACTTCTAACCACTGAAAACAGAACCACCCAAATAGAGATGTGTCAAATGGCTTCTGGCAGGGAGAAGAAAGTAAAATTAAGACCTCTCCAAGCTCTGACCCAAACTGGACATTTGTTCAAATCCCTGCTGGTAAGGGCTAAGTTGTGGTTTAAACCAATAAGAAGAAGGCATGGGAATAACTCCTGAGAGACAGTGTGGAACAGAAGAAATACATGGTCAGGAGACTGCCCTTGGCCCCATGTCAGGCTCCTAGAAGACATCGTGCTTACCCTCTGAACCTCAGTCTTTCCATCTGCAAAAAAAAAAAAAAAAAAAAAAAAATTCCATCTGCAAAAAACATCTGCACTGAGGTCATAGGGCTCCCCGTTGAGTTTGTCTATCTTCCTTTCCAGAAAAGTGCATATATTCACATACTCATGATGTCAGAAGGTCCACAGACTCTAATCCCCTAAAACTTCAGAAAAGTCCCCAAGGTTATGGAGAGTTGCTTTAAGGATACCTTAAAGTATCCTTAGTGCTCAAGTCTGAGTTTCTCCACCAGAAAAAAATCTAGCTCTGTTAGTAACATGCTCACATGCCTCTTTCCCCTTGCTGGAGCAGATTCATTCATTCAACATATTTATTAAGCTCTTACTAAGGGCTGGCCACTGTTCTAGGCACCAAGGACACATGTGCATAGTGAAGCAAAACACTGGGAATACTGAATTTTGGTGAGAAAAGTGCATCACAATCTCCGTAATATAAGCCTTTATTGGGTCATTCACCCCCAAAACCTGCTCTCTGGAGGTAGCAATATGAGATGACCAAGGCACAAGTATCTTAAATTTGCACAGGTGTAATTTCACAAAGTGATCCACTTCCATTCTGATCTCTATTAATTCTGCTCCATTGAACCTTCTACGTATTACTGTTTTTGAAAACTTGTTCAAGGAAAGGTCAAATTCTCCTAACCTAATATCAACTGAGGATATGTTTTCCCAAACCCTCTTTCTTTCCTTCTATTCTTCCCCTTTTCCTCTTCCTTCCTCCTCCTTCCTTTCACTTCTTTCTCCCTCCCTCCCTCCCTCCCTCCTTTTCTTTCAGAATGCTGATAGAGCTGTGACCTCATGAGAACCAGTGCATTTAAATCTTTTTGTCACTGCACACAGGAGGATTTGTTGGACTCCAGGAAAAGAAACAAACAGTCAGCAGAGCCAGAGAGAGAGGCAAATTAGGTGAAGGCTACAAATGTGAAATCGGGCAGCTGCAAATAGAGTGACACATAGTGCACAGCTTCTCCTGCAGCCCTCTTAGCTACATACAGCCCCCTGTTATAGTTGATCAGGCCCTGAAATGTTACCTCCGGTGCCACTCAATGACCACCATCAGCATCCCCACCCCTCCCCCGAAGCTGTGTGAAATGAAAAGAACATCCTACCAACAAGAACCTTGGATGACCCTAAAATATGGGACAAGGGTCATCTTGTAATCTCAGCTGTAAATTCACATCATTAAAGGCTGGTTCCTGCATTTATACAATAACCAATGGTTTGGTTTGCATTCATGGACAAAGTGCATCTAGGACTAAGATCTAAACCTAAAAGGTGCCGATAAATAGACAATGGTGGACAACAGTTGCTATTCAGAAAGCAGCTTATTTTCCTATTTTTTTTCTTGGACTCCACTGCAAAACAAAGCCAGATTTGTATTTGCAGAACATTCTTATAGCAACTGGAAGAAATTATCCCTTAACGAAGCTGTTGGAAAAATCAACTGCAAGAATAGCAGCCGGCCTTTCCTCTTGCCATCAAAAGGTCTTTGCTATTTGAAGAGTCTTTAAAAAGAAGCCCAGAAGAGATGCCCTATTTAAAAATAAGGCAGTTCGCTATGCTACAACAAAGGCAGAAGCATCAGAGGGAGAAATAACAGCTTCATATCTTAAAATAGGCAAAAGAAATTGAGGTGCTACTGAGAGGCATAATCTGATTAAAAATAATGTGACATTGCTATAAAATGCACAGCAAGGTCCACTTTCGCAGAGTTTGGGTGTAAATTTCATGAAACAACACGTGTAAGTCAAAGACATTGGATTTTTGAGCCCTCATTGTGGGGAGGCAGTGTGAAGCATGATTCCTTTCTTACCTCTATGAGCTTCTCCCTGTCACTAATATTTTATTGGTGATGTGTGAAATGTACCTCTGTGGCCTGGCCACACTCCCTCTCCTCCTTTTCTCCTACTAGTGTATTCCAGGCCTACTCTAATGAAGTGTCCCACAGCACACTGGGTGGCACCACCTGAACTCAATGTCAGAGAGCAGCCTTGGCATTTTTGGAGCAGAGAATAAAGGTGTGTGTTGGGAAGGAGAGGCCCACGTCCCATGTACGCCCATCATTCAGGAAGACACCTGAGAGCTTTCTTTTGTTCCCTTCACCACCCATCATCACTGTATGATCAACTTTCATCTCCCCATCTGCTATTGCCATGTAGTACCATGAGCCACCAGGCCGTGACTCAGCCCTCTTCACCGGTCCCCTGGATTGCTGCAAACACCTCCAACCAGCTGGTTGTCCAAGTTACAAATCTGACTACACCATTTTTTTAAAACTTGTCCAAACTGCTACCTCCCCAGAAGGTTCAAGACCAGCCCTGTATCTTGGCCTGCAGGACCCCCTAGTGCCTGGCCTCCTCCTACTTCTCTAGCTTCGTTCAGTTTCTGCCCCTGCTTTATGCCCAGTAAAGCCACGCTGATGCAGCTACTGCTTATCTGCCCTGGTTCCCTGCCCTGGTTCCCTGCCCTGCCATATCCATCTCTCAGGTAGAATATTGTTTAAGGGCTCTGGTTGAAAGGGTAGGTAGGAGCTGAAATCCAACCCACACTCTGCTCACCAAGCCACACACTTGAAGAGCTGTGTGGGCTCCCTTTTCTAATTTACACAAAGGTTCTGCATGGCTAAGCGGTGGTCTTATTTCTAGGTACCTGTCACATCGTATGATAATTGTCCACATGTTCACCTCCCCCTGACCCTTTCATCAAACAAAGCAGTCTTTGACGCTCTCTCCCTACTCTGGTGTCCGACACAATGCCTAGAACACGTAGACTTCCATAAATACAAGTTTGTCAAACTGACTTGTTGAATGGGAGGGTGACTACAGCTAAGTGGGAAGAGCAGAGGCAATCGCAGCATTGTACCCCTGAAACCTGTCTTGCTACAGAGGTTCTGGGGAGCCCCAAAGCTATCCTAGCTACCCCCAATCAGGGAAAAGGACCAAGGGCTGGGTTTGGGGGAAGCTCAGCTGTCTTTGCACCCTTGGAAACCAGCAGAATGGAGTTCAAAATGGCTTCTTGTAGGGACAAATAAGAGATGCGATTTGGTCAACTCCGGGAATGTATCAACAAAGGTAAGTAATGCAGTAACACCTAGTCATATAAGAGTCAGCGGGGGCCACACAGGAGGCAGAAACACTCAAGGACATAAGCAGAACCTGCAACACAGTTGCCCAGAACACTGAGCCAACTAGGTTGGGGAAAAGAAAGGCACAACATAACAAACTTACAACCTGATTAGAAAGCCTAAGGGGGAGAGAAGAATAGAGGGAGAGAAGAATCAAATGCCCTTCTGATCTATGAAAACAAAATCTCCAGAAGGCAGTGAGTTTAGAAATTATGTCCAGCCAGATGGTGAGGACTCTGCATCTCTGAGGTCTGGATCCAGTTGGCTGGGAGGGCCCCTTATCTTCTGGAGCCACAGGTGCCACACCCAAATAGCTAGAGGCTGAGGAACACATTATGAGGGTGGCAGGAAGAAGAATGTTTTTTAACATTTAAATATATCCCAGTTTAGGGGAATTGCTTCTTTTCCAGGTAAATTTTCATAAGTGGGAGGAAGTGTCCTAAGAGGGCATAACCCAAAACTCCAAATACAGGTTGGGAAGATTTCTTGGAGAAAGGGATCGATGTGACCCAGGAAAGGACAAGGTAGAGGAAGGGGATGTGCACTGAGCCCCACTCTGGGGAGAAAGAAATAAGGAGCAGCGACCCGTGGCTTACTGACCCTAGGCCCACTGACAATGGCCACCATTCAAAACCTGGGGATGTTCCAGAACTGATGCCACATCTCCCTTGTTAGTCCATCCCCCACGATGTGCCCCACTCCCAGCCCCAAGAGGAAAATCTGGAAAACCACACCAGCAGCAGACTACCTCTGGAGCATAGGAGACTGGTGGAGCCAGAGAGATAAGAGGAGGCATCCATGGTGAGGGCATGGCTGCAGAATTACTGGATGGAAAAGCTAGATCACTGAAGTCGGCAGCAAGAAAGAAAAAGTGGGCAAAGCCAGCAAAGTTTAGAGAAGGAATTCCAGTGGCTTGTGTTCTACAAGGTCTCCATAAATGTAGCAGAATTTTGAACAAAATGCTAAACGGAACTTTCAAAGATGAGTTACTTGCAATTCTCCAGGGAGGGTTGGGAAGGCTCGCCTCCCTAGGGGTTTGTATTAGGATATCTGCAAGCAGAGAGACAACTGCATGTTGAAACAACTCCCTCAGTACACTGGTTGTTCTCGCAAACAGAAGATACAGAAAGGAAAGCTTATCAGCTCTTTAGAGTTGAAGAGCTACCCAGATACAAAGTGCACATGGTGTGAGGGAGGTTATCAGCTTTAAAGAAAGATGAAGAGCACCGAAGTATTTATTCAACACTCATTTACTTCATGTTGGGCCTTACTGATGAACAGATGAACGTGACCTGGTCCACACCTGGAACTAACCGTGCTAGGAGTGGCAGCTGTAATCATATAATTACAGCATGCTCTCCAGCCTTCCTGTTCAGACAGAATCAAAAGAGGACTTTTTGGGAGTCGAGTAATCAAACTGAGTATTGTTTCAGACCACTCCCGGCATCCTCCCGATAATGTTAAGTAGTCAGTCACTCACCACGTGGAGCAGGAGCATCTTCACTGTTCTGAGGATAGCTAAGTAATATTCAGACATTAATTTAAAGTTGTTCTTTAAATGGACTGAGGGCCACTCAGTGGACTGAATTCAAAGGTGCTAAATATTACTCAAGGTCATAAGAGTCTGCAAAGCAACTCAACCCTCACCTGGGCCAGTCTCCACTACCCTGACAACACCATCAGTGGAAATTTACTGAAGAACCAGCATTTCAAAATTCCAAAGTACCAAAGAATCTCGATAAGGCAACCAGTCCCCCAGGGCATCATAAGATTTTTTGTTTCAGAATGGATACATATCTTTAAGCTATTTTCCACTTTAAATGTATTATGAGCAAATAATTAGGGAGAATCGATTATTCTATTACTCTTTACCAACAAAAATATGTAAGAATTTATCAAGACACTATTTATAAGACAATTAAGAAGAGCAATTTACTTGGAGCTAGAAAAATCTAGACTAAATCCATGACTGCTGGCTGGTCATCTTGGGCAATAATAATATTTGTCTCACAAGTTGATATAAAGATAAAATAAGATCATGTTTGTACAGACCTCCTCAGAACATACGTGATAACATACTTGATACTCAATTAATATGAGATAATTCTTCTATATCTTAAGTCTAATGTTTGTTATTATCATAAATGCCATGCTACTACATGAACATGAATTTGCCTTGGTATTGCCAGAGGTAGATTTAAAATCTCTGGTTCATAATGACTAAATCTTGAGCCTCTGGCCTGCTATATTAAAAACAACTTTGTGCTTGGACACACATTGTAACAACTATACCAAGAAATGCTTACTTCTTTCTTAGGATCTGTTGTGAAGAGGCTGGCGTTTATAAAGACATAATCTGTTTCCGTAAGCAATTTCAGTCAGTTTCTCAGCCATGGCTGACACCTGTAATCCAGTGTTGCTCTGAGCCACCTACAGAGCCAGTCTTAGAGCTCAGCAAGTCTCCTGAGGGCAGAATGTTCTAAGAGGTACTCTGGGGAGGCCCAAGAAGCTGGAGGCAACTTGTTAACCAGAAAAACAACCCAAACGAGTGACAATTAATGGAGGCAGGCACAGACCCCTCACTGTAAGATGGCCTCTTGGGGTGGCTTCTTAAGTCCCAAAGGCCTCTATGAGAAAGATAAATAAACAAGAAAACTAAAAGGAGCAGGTGGACGAGTGAGAAGGTGATGTTCGCCTGTGCGTAGATGGTAGAGTAGGGAAGACCCTGAGCTGAAATGGAGGGAAAGGCCTGGAGGACAGTCCCTGGAGGGGATAGGCTGTAGCCATTGGTGACCTGTGGTCCCCTCCCCCTTCCTAAAAGCAGCAGGCAGCAATGTTAAAATGCAATATCAGAGATAGCCCAGACCAAGTAAGAGGGCAGGCTTGCTCAGCAGCTGAAACAAAGCACCTAGTCTCAGTTATTAAGATAAGGAGATGCTTTGTACCAGATATCATAAACCTCTGCCCTGAGGCCCTCACTGCCTCCTCCTCATTCTCTAGCTGCCATCATCCTTTTTCCAGGACCCCCAGCCCTCCCCAAGATGCAGCAAGCACAGGGTTAACATAGGTCACCACAGCGGGCCTCTAGGACTTTCTCACTGATCCACAATGATTGTGAAATGTTTTAAAGATCCCTGACAGAGGGGCGCTCCGACCCCAAAAGGGAATTTATTGATCTGCATCATCTCCAGGGAATAGAGACAGAGCCCCTGGAGGTGGGTGGTCTCCCAGTGGGCTCTGGAGCTGGGGCCAGGCTACCTGAGTTAGAATGCTGGCCCTGTGACCTTGGCTGTCCCCTAATCTCCCCAGAAACATTTCTCTTCCAAAGCCCAGGGCCCAACAGCCTCAATCATTTACCCTATTCTTATTACCATCAACTTCACACACAAACATTGACTTCTGAGAGACAGCTCTGTCTAAACTATTGGGTTGCCATCTCTAACAGAAAAAAAGTGAAGCAGCAAAGGGCTCCCCGCAAGGCAGCATCAGCCTGGAGACTGTGAAAACCACTCACAGCTCTTCCCAACTCACTCACCCACCACCCTGCCTCCATTTTAGGACTGTCGGCCCTCTTTCTTTCACTGACCTTGAATTAGGACAACCTTCCAATTCAACTAAGAAAGCACCCAGAGTCTGAGACTTGGACATTAAGAACTTCTACTTTCAATTCTTTGTCCTCTTTTTATATATTAAAAAATAACTCACCATATACCACTAAGTTGTTAAAAATTAAACCAAGAATATGCAATTTTACAGCCAGTTAAGTCAGAGTGGAGAATAAGTCAGATGGAGCATAAAGATAAGGCTTGGCGACCCTCTCTTCCTCCATCTGACACATTTCTAGAAGAAATTTTTAAGAAAGATATTGCTAAAACTGGTGGAAACAATTAACAACCCATTATGATAGCCAGTTTGTATAGCTGCCTTGAAGCTATGAGTTTAAGCCAGACCTTTAAAAGTCCTTAGCTCTGGTTTTTTAATGTGCAGCTACCTGGAGTATACACCTTGTTGAAGATATAGGAAACATTTTATACCTCTGCTAGGGTTGAATAATTACTAAAATCCAAAGGGAGACATAATCATATCACACTATGTCCCCTCAGGAGGCATGAGGCCTTGGAAGAAGCAGGTAAAATATCCATGGAACAGAAACTGTTCACTCATTACTAGGCCAATTGGTTACCACAAATAATTTCTTTCTCTACATAACACAAACAAGCAGAGTTGTTTCATACAAGAGAAGAGGAGCAGCAGGAGACCAGCTGTCGTATTGTGTGTAATCCTAATGCCTGTTTCTAATAACAAGACAATCTTGATGGAAAATGTAGAAAGTAATTGAGCTGGCAAGAAATCAGAAGGAAATACCCAGACCCCTTGCTTCCTAGTTAACGTATGGTACCTTCTGAAGCTCATAATCAAACAGGAAAAGAGAGCAAAGGTTACTACATATAAATATAATTGATTTTCTTATCTGATTAGGTGGTTTTCTGTAATTGTTGGATTTAATTTTAAAGAAATTCCTGTGCAATGGGAAATCAATTCCATTACAAAAAATAAATTCATGTGGAATTTTTGTTAACTGCCATACGGTAGAATCCTTATCCTAGTTGTTATAACAAAAATATAACTCCTGCTTCTTAATTAAAAAAAAAAAAAGATAAAGTATACATGTCAGCTTTGTTAACATGGCTGTGCTTAATGTTAAAGTGGCATGTGAAGTAGGTCATGGAGATGGTGGCCCTGCAGGAAATGCTACATGAAAAGGAGGAGAGGTAGGTGTGAAGGTGCCCATGCATCTCGGGGAGACTTACTTGGGAGTGCCTGCGGGTTTCCAGTATTTGCAGAAGAGGTATTGTCCATCGGCATTGACCAAGTGAGGGAGGTCCTGGTACCTAATGTTCTGCGGTGTCCGCTTGGGAGAACTTTCCTCGGGCATAATTCCGAAAGGATCTCCAAGTCCTTGAAAGAAAGGAGGATGTAGTCCAAAGTAAGAAACATGGAAAAAAAAAAAACACACAGAGAAATAAGAGAGAAAAGCCTCATTCAGAGTCAGTAACACTTTTTTTTTAAAGCAGTTAAAAAAAACCCCTCCCTTTCAAAGATTTAAAATATATATATATATTTCTTGCAATCTCTCCAACTCTGAAAAATCCCATTTGTTCTTAAGAAAATGCTCACTTTATTTTTAAGTGCCTCATTACAGCTTTCCCCCCTTCCCATCTGTGTTTATTTTAAATCATTTCAGGAAACTTCATCTTAAAGAATATTTTAGCTGTAATCAAGTGGAAATTATAGTCAGCTCTGTGGATATAAAGACCAGCTGCAAGAAAACCCAGCCATCTTCAAACCCCCCAGGAAGTTTCAAGGGGGAACAATAATGAAGTGATGGTGCTCTCATTAATTCCTCTGCCTGAAATTCTAAAGATGCCGGGTGGACGAACCTGTTTCCATCATATCCTGGCTCTTGCATTCCACAACCACGACAGCCTGGAGAATCAGAGCCAGGCAAATAAGGGCTGTTCCCTCATCGCCGCGGTCACAGCGAGGCATCAAGCAGCCTGAGCCCCTGTCCCCTACACCGCGCCCGGCCCCCAGATCCTGCCTTTCAGGCTTTAGGCTGCTGAGCCCGGGAGCCTGCTTCCAGCTCTCACTGACAAGCTCTCCGGGGCTCCCCTCCCTCCCCAGGGAGGAGAACAAGCGCCTGCAATCCTTCACGACTAGTTGGTGTCATCACTTTTCCTAAACAAATCGCTAGAGAGGCTTGGAGAAGGGAGGGGCAGGGAGCCCAGCACCCACTGCCCAGAAAACTGGGAAACGCTCCGGACACACCGAGGCCGCTCTCACACGCACAAATGCGGGTCCCTGAGGTAAGGTCACCCCGCGGCTCCTGACAAACTTTGCTTCCTGCCTTTCTCCGACCGCTCAGAGAATGGAGCCCCGCAGCTGTCACTGGAAATGCCACCGGAAAAACCAGGCGACTTCGAATGGTTTTCTGCACGGGGGCGGCGAGGAGTGGGAAGATGGACTTGATGCGGATAAGTTGGTTTGGGGGTTGGTGCGAGGGAGCAGGGAGGGCGCGCGCGCACACACTGGTGTACACACACGCGCGCACAACGGGTGTGGGAGCCCACGCCGAGCGGGCCGAGGACCCCGAGGCTGCTTCCCACCCCTGGTGACGGCACTTGCAGGCTGGGACGGGGACCGGGAGGCAGTTACCGGGGCCACGAGCGCCGCTGTCGCGTTCCCGGAGTGCCACGGGTCCTAGTCTGAGGCGGGTCAGGGCCCTGCCGAGCTGCGCGCTGCCCGCTCTGTAGCGACAGGGCGCGGCGTCTGCGCCGCCACTTTATCCCCAGGCTGGCTTGCGGTGGGGGTGGCCCGCGGTGGGTGGGGACGCGCGAGACTGGCGGGCGGCGGGCTGCGCGGGGAGGCGGTGCCGGGGGCCCACGTGTGCCCGGCCCACGGGGAGGAGCGGGGGCGCAGCCCGCAGACCCAGCCATGTGCTCCTCCCTCCCGCTCTCTGGCAGCCGCGCCCCAGGGTGGCCGCTGGGGAACTGTCGCAGGACCTTGAAGGAGCTGGGCTCTCAGGAGTCTCAGCGCAGGACACGCCATACCCACGCGCACACACACACCATGAGCTCACACAGACCCGCACGCAGACTACGTACATGAATATAACACACAGAGATTACAGATACAGACAGACAACACACAGGGACACACAAACACACACATGCATACAAACCTCCCCACAGATACACACATGTATGCTACACACACACAGACACACAGACATACTCAATACACAAAGACAGACAGATGACATCCACAGAGACACATAGAAAGGAACACAGACACAGAGAGACACACATAGACATATCTAGGCATACACACATGTCACACACATATAAGCAGACACTCATACACACACATAGACAGTCACACTCACATCCACATGGAGACATACACAGTCGAACACACACATAAAAAGCTGGTGGGGTCAGTGCACAAATCCCCAGGAAGTAAAGCAGAGGAAGACTGATGCAAACCTTGTTCCTCCGTAACCATCCTCAACAACCCTCCTGGTATCCCAGGAGCTGGGCCCCCAAACAAAATTGGTGGTGCATCTGCATAGTCCAGGGGAAGGTCTGAACACTGTCCAGGACAACTGCAATGTAGCTTGAGGGGGTACAAGCAGGAGCACTGGACTGAGAGTCCAGATCATCTGGGTTCACATTTGTCCTGTGAGTCTTAATCTCTTCATCTGCAACCTATGTTCCCAAGGAGTCTGACACATGTCCCTGTCCCTTGCTCACATTGACCTCAGCAGGACTTTGTGTCCTTTCTTTCGCAGAAACTTTATACCGTAGCAGTGTTGAAAAGAACTGCTGTCCTCCAGAAACTGCCGTCTCAGTGTCACTGTGGGGAGGCCCAAGCTGCATAGAGCCTGTGATCTAACAAGAAATAAAACAATAGCCTTTGAGAAGCAGTGTAGGACATTTTCAGCCTTTATTTCTTCAAGTACTTTTCCAGCCCCACCATCTTTTCTCCTCTCCCTTTGGACTCTAATAATATGAATGTTAGATGTTTCTTTACAGTCTTATAGGTCACTGAAGCTCAGTTCACTTTTTTTTTTCCCCAGCCTATTCTCTCTCTCTCTGTTGTCCAGAATGGGTAATTTCTAGTGTTCTATCTTCCAGTTTATTGATTCTTTCAGTTTATTTATTCTTTACTGATTGTTTTCTCTGTCCTTACCATTCTTCTTTTGAACCCATCCACTGAGCTTGTATTTTTCAGTTCTAAAATTTCCATTTGGTTCATCTTTAGCTCTTCTGTTTCTCTGCTGAGATGTCTTATTTTTCATTAGTTTCAGGCATGTTGATAATTACTTATTGAAGCATTTTTATCAGGGCTGCTTTAAAATCCCTGTTCTTTCTATTGGCATCTAGTCATTGTTTGTTTTGTTTTGTTTTAATTCAATTTTAGATCTCCGGTACTTAATAAGAAGTGTGATTTTCTGTTGAAACTGGGACATTTTTGTATTATGTCGTGAGACTGTGGATCTTATTTAAACCTTCTGTTTTAGCTGGCCTCCTCTGCTTCAGGCTAGGGGTTAGGGGTAGGTTGGGGCTGCATCATTCCTTCCAGGTAGAGGTAGAAGCCCACGTCTCCTGTTAAACCTGTGTGGGTGTGGGTGTGGGCCATGGATTAGATTGCCTGAGATGTGAGAACTGGAGGGACAAGCGGGCCTAGGAGAGATCCTTGTGAGGACAAGGGGAAGGAGGAAGAGGAGGAGGAGAGGAGTTTTCAAAGGTGATGGAGACAGAAGATAAGACCTAGAAGTTGTGGCTTCACGGGATCCAAGGCATAGAATGCCGTAGGAAGAAAGGACCAACAGAGTCTAATGCTGTCCAGAAGTCAAACGAGAGGACAAAGACATGTCTAGTAGTTTAATAACAGGGAGGTTATTTGTGACTTTGGAGAGAACCCAGTTCATGAATTAATCAGGCCAAAAGACCACCTACTCTGAATTATAAAGTGAGTGGGAAATAAGTGTGGACAGCAAGTGTAGACACCTCTTCAAGACATTTTCTGTGAAGAGGCAGTAGAGCACAGTGGTAGTCTATGGATTTTGGAGCCAGACAGCCTGCATTCAAATCCTGGCTCTGCTGACTGTAACACCATGATCTTGGGCATCTGATGTACTCTTTATTCTTCTACAAAATGAGGATAATTCAGATTACTGTCTAGTTCATGGGACTGAATGCAATGATGTAAATTAATTACTTAGCATAATGCCTGGCACCTACCTGGTAGGTAGGATGCAATAAAATTTCACCATTATTAACTTAAGGTAATATATGCATATGATACAAATTTCAATGAGAACCAAAAAGTTAACAATGACTTATGAGTCTCCTTTCCATCCTGTGCCCTGGTTCCTATCTGCAAAGGCAACCAGCCCTGCAGGTTCTTGCATGGCCTTCCAGAGATGCTCTGAGGTTGAGGAGAATGGAGCAGGCTGGGAACACCTATGAAGAGAACAGGAGGAAGTAAGATGCAAGGGCATCAGATAGGAGTGAAAATTTCTAGTGGCTCCACATCGATGGGCTGCCTAAAGAGGCAGGACCAGACTGTTGAGTAAAGGTGTTATGAACAGAGTTTGAGAAACAACTCAGTGGTGTGTGAGGTTTATTGCATCAATGGCCCATGAATGGCCTCTCTGTCCACATGGCATTTGCATTGTGCTTATGCTGTTTTTTTCATCAAGAATGGAGTCTAGTCCCCCTGCTTTGAATCTGTGCTGGCCCAGTGACTTACTGTGGCCAATAGAATGTGGTGGGAATGACACCATGCCCATTATAAGCCTAGGCATCAAAGGCCTGACAGGCTTCCATCTCTCTTACTTTCCTCTGCTGTGTGAATCAGCCCAGCCAACTTGATGGAGCAAAGACAAACGTACAAAGAGGATGAGACACATAGAAGAAGCTGAGGCTCCCCAGCAGATAAGAAGCCAACCTTCATGTGCCCTGCTGACCTGCAGATGCCAACAGATACCTGAGGTGTCCAGTTGAGACTGAAAGAACCACCCAGTTGAGCCCGTGAGCTAAATAAATGATTGTTGTTTTAAGCCATTCAGTTTTAGGATGGCTTGTTTTGCAGCAATAGCTAACTGATGCAGCAGGTTACCATTACATTTGCCATCTTACACCAAGTTATCCTCTCTCCATAATCACTGTGGGACCTGGGAGAAGGGATTTGACAGTTCAAAATCTAAACATTTTTTTAAAATCACTGAAAGTTTAGATGAGAAGAGAAAGAAAAAAGGAAACCGCTTTGTACTACATAATATCTACAAAAAAGAATTTACAAATGACAAACAGAACAAACAAATTAACGAGCTATACCTAATGCTGTGACTAAAAAGGTTATATTCTTAATGTTGCTATGACAGAATATATTGATTCTGTTTTTCTGTCTTATTAAAATGTGCTTATAATTTCTGCATTAGATCCCTTTCCTTGTTTTTCCATAACGTCTCAAGTTTCTTCTTTGTAAATTCTTCCTGCATGGGAGATTTGGGGCCACTGATGCCCATGGTTGAGAAAGAACTGCTGGGTATTAAATGCGAGTATAATTTCTAAAATGTGTGTGGGTGCAGAAAAGCTCCTGAGAGTTCTCAGTCCTCCACTTAACTCTTCCATGAAGACACAGTTGTAAAAGTCCCTAGAAGCAAATGTATCAGGAGGGCAGGTGTGGCAGTCAAAGGCACTTCCTGCCTTTCCTTGACCACTAAGAATCATGCAGGAAAGACAAAACGGTGAATTTTGAATTCTTTTAGTGTGGTTCCTGCAGAAGTTACATCAACTGGAATCAAAACAGGAAAGTAAATTAATAGGTGCCAATGCCAGTGCTGCTACTATTGTCAGCGGACCCTGCGAGCGGCTCTAACATGGACTTTTACAGCTGAGAAAATTACACTCATCCCCTTACTTGGCCAAGGCCAGACGTAGGGAAGTGGCAGAACCTAACCTTGAGCCTCATCTGCCCATCTCCTGTGTTCTCTTCTTTCCTGCAGACTGGTGTGTGGACCAAGGTTGCTGAGAAAGATGGATGCAGGCATTCAACGTCCAAGGAATTAAATCACATTCAGCGTCACTGTGAGGAAGTCCCCTTCAGTTCTCTTTTATCTTTTGACGAGTAAAAATCAAAGCTTTCATTTGGATTTATGGGTCTGTAACACTCTCCAATGCTTGCTCATTTCCGTGTTTAATAAAGGCAACCATGTGTCGCTAGAGGTTAACTGCTTGGCTTTGTTCTCATACATTTATTTGTAGTGTTACCTTAAATACGTGGCAAGTGTTCATTTTCTAGTTTTAAAAAAATCCTTTAAAATAGCAATTGAATTTTAAAACATGAATTAATTTAAAGAAATATATTAAGTAAATAACAGAGTACTTGGGACATCGATCTGGCAAAGTCATGGCAGTGGTGTGCCCATAACTGGGGTTGGGGACAACTGGGGCAGTGGCGTGCCCATAACTGGGGTTCAAGAGGTCGACACAGGCATGCCCTCGCCTCTACCTCTACTCTGCAGCAGCACTTTCTGGGTCAGGCTCTTTCCATTCTGGCCAATACTTCTCTTCAGATTCCTATGGGTCAGGACAAAGGCCTAAAATGGTCTCCCAGCTCTCAGAAACAGTCACTCTGTGGATGGCTATTTTTGCTATGTAGTCAAGTACCAGAGCCAGGCATACTAGGAAAAGGCTGTTAAGTACAATCAAATTTACAAAGATGAAAACACAGATTCCCACCCACATACCACCTTCTTTAAATGCATTTGACAAATCCGGAATGTCAGCAATTAGTAACTAGACTCAATCACTATAATGAAATTTGCACTCAGCAGTAAAGGAAAAATTCTTCCACTGACTAATCTGGTTAATGGAGCTGTTAAAAGTTATACATGCTGAAAAATATTTCATTGGGGTCGTATGTGCAAATAAAATGGAGTCTGCTAGCAAGTAATAGTCACATGTGTATCTTTCTATTTTATTTTTTAAAAACATTATTTTGACTTCTCTTGAAATAGATGCACTGACCTAACATTAGAGTTTGGCTTTTGAAGACAAACGAGGCAGTGGTTATGTTTCGGTGGGGAAAGTCCAGTGAAGGTTGAGTAACAATGCAGAAATTGCTACATAAGTATAGATATTTCCAGATAATCTAGGCAAGGTTGTGTGTGCTGGGGGGAGGGGGCGGAGAGGGGAGGGAGAGTACAATACACAAGTTTTCTAAACAACAGCATTTTTTTTCTGGTTTGCTTTTATTTGGCTGGTTTTGGTCAGAGAGACCATGTAGTGTGCTCGTTAAGGGCACAGACCCAGGGATCTTAATCAGCTCTTGGACTTATAAGCTCTGTGTCCTGAGTGAATTACTTAGGCTCTCTGTGCCTCAGTTTTCTTATCAGTAGAATGGAGATAATAACAGTATCTGTGTCATAGAATTGTGGTGATGATTAAATGAATTAACACATTAAAGTACTTAGTGCAATGCTTGTCATATAGCAAATGCTTTATGTGTGAGCTATATTATTATGATTATTTGTAAAACAGCATCAACTCTTACCTCTAAATTACCACATGCTTGAGAACCTGTGTCTTATGAGATCATGTTACTTTATACAATGTTAAATATATATTTCTCTGTACGTTAAACAAAACCGTCAAACCTTGGGGAGAATTTTACAGCAGGAAGATGTCTTAGACATCATCTAGGCTAAAGCCATCATTTTATAGATGAAGCACCTGAGACCAGAGAGGTGAGGTGACTTGCCCATGGTTGCACAGTAAATGGTTGATGAAATCTGAATTAGAACAAGAGTCTGGGCCTCTCCTTTTGCATCTCTGATACTATTTCCATTGTTTCCTTCCATTCCCATGGATTCTAAGTGTTTCAGGTATGAAAAGCAATCGGAAACCAGGAATTGGGATGCTTGGAATTTCTCACACTCTGCCACAGGTCTATGTCAGATTCCCCCTCATTTTCTTCAAATTCATAAGAGGTCTCTGTGGACATTAGTTTTCTCTGATTTTGTGTGTTTTGTTTTGTTTTGACCCCTAGGCGACACTTTCTCTTTAAAAACAGCTGTACTTCCTGTAAGGAACTCTTTACCCTTGTGTAAATTCTTGCAGTAACTGTAGAACAAAGTGCTCCACCTCCCACAACTAAGGAGTTGGCCCAGGACTCTATATAGGCCCCTGGATTCTCCCTAGCTGACTCTTGAGCAGAGCACATGGAATGGAAGGTACAGGAGGCGCTTACTAATTCTCCCACTTGCATGTTTGGGCTGTGAGAGGCCTTGCACATATCCTGTTCTTTCCAAGTCTTGTCTGCAGTCTAGTACATTCTATGAGCAACCCAACAGACTTCCACTGAAGTCTCCTTTGGCTTAAGTCAGCCAGATTTGATTTCTGTTGCTTGCAATCAAAGAACCTTGACAGATACAACTTACCCTGTTGACTTAACCTTTCAGAGCTATTGGGAAAATTCCTAGCAGGTTGAAAGATGGAGTGGGAATTGAAGGGCGTGCCATATAAGAGTCTGTAAGGAAAAAAAAGAAAGAGCTGTGAATAGAGTAACACTAAGTAATCTTTTTAGACAGGCCTGGAGAAGTCTCAGCAGTGGGAAGATTGAGAAATAGGAATTATGTCACACCAAGAAGTTGGCATATTTAAGTCCCTAAGAGTGTGAGTGTGAGTGTGTGTACTGTAGCTAACAACTGGGAGACAGAAAAATGAGAAACTGAAAGAGGAAAACTTCTGGGGGCTCATTCCCCCCTCAGTAAATTCCACCAATTGCTACAGAAAAATGGTGCTCTACATGAAGCCCTTAAAAATGCAACAAAAAATTGTTTTAAGGACAGTCTTGATAATTAGAAGTCAGTATTCATTTATTTTTTCTTTTATTCATGCAACTTGCATTTATTAAGCGGCTGCTATATTCCAGACATTGGGCTGAATGTTAGGCTGTAGAGCTAAAGACCACCGTCCTTCCTCTCACGTGATTTACAGTCCAAGGAGAAAAAGGGACAAGAAAACAAATAATCATAGCCATGAAAGTGGGAGGAGGGGTGAGGCTACAAAGAAGCAAGTAATTATTCATACAAGAAATCATGTAATGGCAATATCCATCTTCAACAAAAGGAAGAGGGTGTAAACAGACTCCAGGAGCGTTCCTAGGGTGTGATCTGCAGGTTTCCTTTAACTCAGCTGTCCCTTTAGGGCTTCAGCATAGAAGAAAAGAGCATAGATAGGCCACGTTGGACTTCTCACTCTGGTTCCCAAAGACATGATGGTTTTAATACCCAAGTCCTCTAGGAACATGCACAGGGACCCTAGTTCCTTACTACTGAAATTGGTCCATAGACCAGCAGCATCAACATCTCCTAGGAGCTTCTAGAAATACAGAATTCCAGGCCCTACCCTAGACCCACTGAACCACAGTATGCATCTTAAGAAGGTTCCCAGGTAATCTGTAAGTATGTTAACACTTGAGAAGCAATAGTCTAGTTAAACTAGGCAAAGTCTAAGCTATTCATTTAAGGATATGTTATTTAGAAGAGTTCAGATAAGAAACGGAATCATGTTAGCCAGGAATAGTGTCTAACCAATGTCCTTGTTACTAGTAGGGACAATGGCAGAGGGGTGGAGGAGGGCAGAATAAGCTGGATGTACCGCAGAGTTGCCCAATAAGATGCAGGATGCCCAGTTACATTTAAATTTTAGATGTATAATGAATAACTTTTTAGTACAACTGTGTCTCAAGTATTGCATGGGACATGCTTATACTAAAAATTAATTTATTGTTTATCTGAAATTCAAATTTAACCGGGCATCCTGTATTTTTATTTACTAGATATGGCAAACCCAGTCTACCAAGATTCAGGTGTTACCTCACAACATCTAAAAGAGCTTGAAACTATTAAAGCAGGGATTAATTAAAAATAACCAAAAAAACCAGAAGGAGTGACTTAAATTTAAGAACATGTGCACAATTAATTGCAATATTTTCACCCCCAGTATGATGTAGTTGAATCACCAATTTCTCCCCACAAAAGAGTAAGAACCAGAGGTGGCTGAGGGTTTAGTAAATGGTACTGGAAAAGCAAAGCTGAATCCCTACCCAACACCATGTAGATTATAGACCCGAAAGTGAAAAAGAAACTTCAAATGTTAATAGAAGAAAATGCAAGAGAATATCTTCGTTACTCAAGTAAACAGGAAAATGTCTTAAATTAAAAATTAAAATAGAAATCATAAAGAAAGAAAAAAGTATTCAATTACACCAACATTATGGATTTCCCTTTGACGAATGACACTAAAGACAAATAGGAGAAGGCAAAGAAAAGGTAAACATATTTGCAAAGACAAATTAGGAATTAATTTATAGAAGGGACAAGGAACTCTTGAAAATCAACAGGAAAAAGATAACTGCTAATAGAAAAAATGAGCAAAATATATGATCAGGGAATTTACAGAAATGGAATCTCAAAAAGCTAGTAAGCACATTGAATAGATGCTCAAAATTATTAGTAATCAGAGCAACGCACAATTAAATAACATCAGTACATCACTTTGCATTGACCGTATTAGTATGACCAGAAGTGGCAGCTGAGTCGTGGGAAGTGGTGACAGGGACAAGGCTGTAGGAAAGATCCTGCCTCCCTGGTGGGAGTGGACAGCCATCCCCCCTCCCCCCAACTGTGTGCACGCCCATGGCCAGCTTCTCACAATCTCATTCTCACACAGGTCCAGAGGGGCAGCATAATCCTTTGTGGAGGGGTGTCCCTGCATCCTAAGCAACCATCACTGGAGCAGTGGACACTCTATGGAAAATCGCACAGAATTCCAAGTAATGGTTAGATTAACACCCAAGTAATAAGATGGACGTTGCAGAGCACTTAGTGAACAAAGCAAAAACATAATGAAACATAATTAAAAAAATAATGAAATAACACACTTCCATTTATATGTATTCAAAAACATATGCACACCAAACAAAACATATTTTTGAAAATTGAACTATAAACAAAATAGAAGGGTTGTATTTGCTTGGAAGAAGTGGAAGAGGGATTCAGAGATACAGAAAATGATAAGTAAAAAATAATAATAGACAGTAATAAGTAAATAGCAGACAATTAAACAATAAGTAAATAAGAAAGAAAAAAATATAAATAAAATAAAAAGAACCAACCATGATAAAGTGATGTAAAATGAGGAGGCTCGGCCCTCTGCACCTGAAGTCCAAAATTAAACATGTAACTGTAGAAGTAAGTAATTATAGGTATCTACAGTTACTGCAGTGGTCACCTTTGGGGTTCACCCATAGGTTCTCACTTCCCTCTAGCACTTAGGAGCCCAGCCTCCCAGTCCTAGTGCTCTGCTCTGCTCAGCCTCCAGGTCTGTTTGCCAAGGCAGCTGAACCTTTTCAGTTCTGTCTCTCTGCAGTTTGCACACGCATGCCCTGCTTCCCACACTGAAAGGTGTTTTTCTTTCCCTGGGTCTCATGGGGAAATATAATCAAATACAGGGTGGTCAGCCCATTGCTCAGCCCAGACCCACTCTCCTTGACTTGAGGATCTGAGCTACTCATATTCTGGGTCTTAATCAATGGATTTTGACCAGAGAAGCAAAGTGCCACTCTTTCTTCCCTGACATTTTTCTGTGACCTTGGATGGTCATTTTTATCTGAAAAAATTCCTTAGGTGGCTCTTAGAAATTTCACAGGTTGAAAAATACTGCCGTTTAAAAAAATCCATAAGATAGCAGGATATAAAATTAGCATATAGAACTCAATAGACTTAAAATATATATAATATATAAATATTACACATATGTACATACATCAGTTAAAGGATATTAAGGTAGAGAAAATCCTTTTTACAGTAACAAGAAGATAAAGTATAAACTTAAAAAGAAATATACAAAACCCTTATTAAACACCTTTGAAAGACACAGAAAAGAGATGAGAACAAATGGAAAGATATTCCTTGTTCTTAGATTGGATGACAACATGATAAATATGTCAATTTTTCTTAAATTAATTTATAAAGTTTAAACAATTCCAGTAAAAATAACAAGCTTCTTTGTGGAGTTAGATAATTGCTACTAAAAATCTTAATTGTAAAAATGCGAGAACAGCATTTACTGTCTGAGAAGCAAGAATGCCTTGCCAGACATTAAAGCATACCCTTTTAGACAGTGTGGTAACTTGCACATAAATAGACCAAAGGATTAGTGGAAAAGAACAGAAAGTCCAAAAATAGACCTGGGCACATGTAGAAATGTGTTAGTTGATAAAGTTGGCATCTCACATCACTGGGGCAAAGTTGAACTTTTTAACCAATAGCCCTGGACAATTGGTTAGTTGTTTTAAAAGATAACGTTAGATCCTCACCTCCCATTTTACCCAAGAATAAATTCCAAATGGATCAGGGATCTGAATGTAAAAAGGAAACCATGAAACTACTAGAAAACCACTGCTATCAAGGACCAATCCTGCCCCTCCTACATTTCAGGTGCTAGGAATTAAACAACCTTCTAGCAAAGTAATTTAAGGCAAATTGTCCCCTTAAGAACAAATGCATTCCTTATGGTTTTTAAACCATCCTTAGCTTACCTACCTGTGCAGCATGGGATAAAACTGTGATGCGCATGATGGATTAAAGACATAGATTGTGGTGAGTGGTGATTGCCAGCACTCCTCCTCATGGGCATACTGCTAGACTACGTTTCCCAGACACCCTTGCAGCTCAGAGGGCTCCTTCAGCTGTTTTGGCCAATGGAATGCAGAAGGAAGCTATCTGTGCCTGGCCTTCCTCTCTCCTCTCTCTCTCTCTCTCTCTCTCTCTCTCTCTCTCTCTCTCTCTCTCTCTCTCTCTCCTCTCCTCTCTCCTCCTCCTCCTCCTTTCTCCCTCCCTTCTTCCCCAACCCCCTGCCCCACCTCTCTCTTCTCTTCCTCTGTCTGCCAGCCAGATGAAGAGTGGAGGATTCCTAAAAAATGCTGTGGAGCCACACAATGGAAACAGAGAAATCCTACCGGCAACAACTTGAATTGGGCTGTGAAGAAAATGACAAACAACCTGTTATTTCATTAAGCCACTGAGATTTCAGTTTCATCTCTTACAGCATCTAGCACTACTTGCTCTGAACAATACAGTATTTGAACTGCTGCTATCCCAACAGGAAACTTTCAAAATCTTTTTGTTCTTTCTTACTTTATTTGAAGCTAAATAGATAGATGTGCACCAACCTACATCTAGGCTACTGTCTCTCTGCACTCAGGAGATATAAGATGAGAAGGAGGACCTGCGCATGTAACAAAGGAGAATAAAATGCTGGAAGAGACGAAACTTTTCAATTCTGGCACCTGAAGCAGATCGCGAAGACCAAAATTCAAAAATGTTGGAAATAATCTTAAATTAAAACTCTCCTGCATTTATTTAGAAATTAGACCAGAATAGTAGGAGCATTGAGCATCAAAAACAGCACTGTAATGAAGTACCACAGGCACATCAGATCATGAAGAGGCAGTGGCCTTGGTAGGAAAGGAGCCACTATCAGGCAAAGCTATTACTGGGGGTAATAACATTTAGAATTTCTTTTGAGGATTAAAAGGAGTTGTTTTCATACAGCCAGCAGCTGTTGTAATCGGAATACTAGGTCCTTGCTAAGATAAGGGGAGCACATGACCCAGTAACATCTTAAACCCCCCAAATAAAATACATTTTAACCAATATTTATGAAGCTTCTATTATCTCCAAGCACTGTGCTAGGTACTCTCAAACATTTTCTCTTCCTTGAGAGTGATGAGCATGACTTGGCAGACAACCTGAGGACAGATCAGAACTTGCTCGGCAATAGCAGGAGGAGACAGCGATGAACACTGACCTCCCACCTCAGAAAACCAGAGAGCAAGCTCAGGGCTTATGGATCTGACAGGGAAGGGCACTACAAGAGAAGGGGTTGGAAAAGAAGGAGAGGAAGAGAGAAGGGGTGACTAAAATGTATCTGTAACATACGAGGGAGGTCTATAGAAAACAATGGAAGGAGTTTCTGCAGAAAGTTAGCCTCTTAGGAATGCATACTCCAGCTCACAAGTGCCCACTGCTGCTCACTCGTTACACAGCCTTGGGGGCTGTCTCTATTGGTCCCTGTTCTTGTGAGTACTACAAATGCCAGGGAATGTTCAAAGACTGTGGGGACCTGAGTTAATAGGCAACATAAAAAAGAGCTGTTAAGAGAAAAGACAAAACTCTCCAACTGTTTGATCCTAGAGAAAAGCCGATAATGCATTTATAAACAATCTTGTTAAGTATGACTGTGATATGTGTAAAATAAAGATATTCAAAGGACTTGCTAGTGACTCATGACATCTTGCAGGGAAAAAAATGCCTTTAAGCAGGTGTGGGTTGGCATGCGATGTCCTCCAAACCCCAGATACGGTGTCTGTGTCTCCAGAGCATGGTGGGTTCATGGCAGTTGCTGTAACATAGACATCATTAGGGATATTAGAAGTGAAGACATACTAACAACTACATTTAAAGTATTAAGATCCTAAGACAACATCAGAGAAAGGCTTTCAGGACTTTTGCCCTTCAACATGGAAGAAAATGTCTCTAGGAGACCTTAGCATGGATTCATCCTTCAAAGACAATGTATGGACACGGTAAGACAAACTACTTGCCTGGCCTGCAAGGTTCCATGGAATATGACACTAGCCCTGATGACTTTGAGCTCAGCTCTCTCATTCTCACCCTTGAAACACTATCTGGGTCCTGACTCAGGACCTTTGCTTTTGCTGGGATCTCCACCTAGACAGCTCCTTCTTTAACCTTAGCATAGCTCTTTTCCTCACTTCCTCCAGTCTCTGCTAAAGCATCAGCTCCACAGAGGCCTGCTCTGAACACCCAAGCCAAATAGCTCCCTTATCCTCTATCGCTTGCCCTGTTTTAGTTTTCTTCATAATACCCTTACTATTTTAAGTACTTCATAATAGGTCACAATACTCAATACTAAAATTATATTATTTATAAATATCTTTATTATATATTACGTCTTTGCTTATTTGTTTATTGTCTATAATGCTGTCATCCAATATGATAGCCACTAGCCACTCATGGCTATTGAGCACTTAGAATATGGCTAGTCCGAGTTGAGGTGTGCTGTGAGTGTAAAATATACACCAGATTTTGAATAATTAGCATAAAAATGTAAAGTATTCATTAATAATTTTTATATTGCTTACACATTGAGATAATAATGTGTTGGATTAACCTAATATATTAAATGTCACATGTGGCTTGCATTTGTGATTTTCATTCTGTTTTTATTGGGCAGTGGTGATCTATGATGGACATCCCACAAGAATAGGGACTTTGTCTTGTTCTGGCATCTAGAAGAGCACAGGCTTAGTACACGTTGGTTGAATGGGACTCTGTGTTCATTGAAAACTTAGCATTATATACAGCCTCTCCCTCTGCACTCAGTATCTCTCTCCCTCTCTCTCCCTCGCTCTCTGTTAATTCATTACATAAGAAATCAACAGCCCTCCTTGTCTGCTTACTAAGCCCCTGTCCTAATTTAGCCCCTTCTAAGTTAGATTTTAAAACACATTTTTAAACCACTATTTTCTAAGAATAACTTTAATTCTTTTCTAGAATAGTAATTGTACTTTCAATAACCCATTTTATGGACAAATTAGCTATCCTAATTAACCTGAGAGAACACCTGGAAGAATGCAAAAGAAAAACAAACAAACATGCATCATATATGAGAAACAGCATGCCCTAGCGGCTGAAAGACAGCAAAGGCCTGGGGTCAGGAGAATGCTACATGCCTGACAAGGAAAGTTTAAGGAGTGAAGATGGGGTTGGGGTGGGGGGATACTGAGAATAGGTCTCTGCTTCCTCAGTTATTCCAGGCATGCCTCACTCAAAGCAACTGCCATACGCAGCAAATACATCTACAAAAGAAGAGACACAACCATTCACTCATTCCACAGATTTACTAGTCACCTCCTATGTGCCAGGTGCTGGAGATACAGAGAATGAAAGACAAGACGCCTCTCTTATTAGACCTTATGTCTGTCTGGAGGATATAGAAAATGAGCAGATAAGCGCATTTTATATATTTTATTATTTTATGTATTTTATATATTTTATTACTGCATGCTTAGAGAAGGGACTCCATGCTCTCAATTAATTTTAAAATCCACAGCTTGGGGAATGAAGTTAGACAGTGGGAAATTTTTAGGAGAATAATTTTAGGATTTTTACAAACTAAGGATATTTAGATAAATCTCTACAAAAATAACACCCAGGTTAAATATGAGAATCCAGAGGTCACCATCTAAAGGAATATTCAGAATAAATGTAAATTTCCATGAAACAGCTTCAAGACTTGTCACACCTATTGCATGTTGAAACCTAGACACACTAAAATTGTATTTCTAGAGGAAAAAAAAACCCAATTTTTAATACTAGTATTAGCATTAGCACAAAAGTACTATAAAATGCACCTGCAGAATTACTAGAGTTGATATGGTATTGGCACAGGATGAAAGAAAAGCAAAACATGACACCCACTGAAACAGAACATGCCAGCCTGAAAGCCCTTGAACTCTACTGTTCCAGTGGAGGACAACATGCCGGTTTCTTTGTTAGCTTCGAGCACGCCTGAGCATTTTCTGGAAACTGCTAGTACTGTAGCCCAGATCGCCTGCTCAGAGCTGAAAGGAGACAGAAACAAACCAAGCAAAGGCATTGATTTAGAATTCTGCACTCATTCAATCCCAGGGCAGGGATCCCATTTACAAGATTGTTTCGCTTAGGAGACTGACAAACCTATGATGCAAGTTTTAGGCCATGTATAATCAGTCTCCTAGTTTATAAATTCTATAATAGTAAATTGATGATCATTGAATTTCTGTAGGAGGAATGGGTGTGCTATTCACAAGTGATGTCTTAGTAAAGAAGAAAACACTTTAAGAATGAGGATTTGTATAAGTACACATGTAATTATATCATCTGTGTTCATTCATCTCTTTGCCAGAGTTCTATTAATGACTTCTACAGATTCAGTATTGAGGATACAAAAATGAATAAAATGTGGTCCCTGACTTTAAGAAAACCACATCTAGTTCCAGAGATCAACATATGAGTAAATAATTATGGTACCTTGTGGTAAGTACTAATAGAGGTTTGGACACTTTATTATAGACTCAGTGAAGAGAAAATAATGATCTTGCCTGGGGAAAAAGGGGAGTCAAGGTACTGTAGGGAGTAAGCAAGAGAACTAAAATGTTAAATTAAGCTATATTCAGAGACTGCAATATGCTGATCAACCCTGCAGCCAGACCAGGAGGACACCTGCAGAACAAAGGAAGAATTCTGCTGAGATTGCTAACAACTCATTTCTCACACCTGTGAAGGGAAAACAGGAGAAACAGAGTCTTTAAGTGGCGCTCTACACAAAATAAAATCATTCATTCCCTATGGCTACAATCATGGGGAACCTAGGGATTAAAGGCTGGGAACTGCCAGCAGGCCTTTCACTCTACATATTCTTTCCTTTTCACACTACATACTCTTATCCTTCCTCACTGTATGTCCATATCAAAGGAAAATGGGTAAATAAAGTCTTTAAACTATAACTCACAGGAACTAATGAACGATATATAAACTGAATTCCCCAAACACTAGGGGTTTCTCTCACTGTCTTTATTCTGTTCCTCTCAGTGTCTTTCTCTCCATCCTTCCCAGTGCCTTTACACTCAGTGCCTTTACTCTGTCTTTCTCACTGTCCTTGTCTCTATTGTCTCTGTCCCCCTGAGTCTCTTTGAGGCCCTCTCACTCTCTGCCTCTGAGAGGAGACTACACTCTGTCTGTGGAGTGTTACCCTTCTCTAATAAACCTTCCTTTTGACCCTAACTTTGGCATGTGTTTGAATTTTTTCGACACTCTCTGCCAAGAACCCTCTTCTCTCTCGATGCAGAGCTAGGTCTCCCCTTACTCAGGGAATTTGCCTGTCTCACATCAAAGGAAAGCTCTTGGAGGAGAGGAGATTTGAGTAGGGTGAGTTAGAGTTTACCAGGTAAGAGAGGGTATTCAGGCAGAAGAAGCAGCATATATAAAACATATAAGCAAAAACATGTGTATGTAAGTATGTGTCCTTAGAGAACTGCAGTGTGAAAGGAGGAAGGAAAGCAGGGGTAAGATAAAGTTAATTGTGGTCCTGGGCGTTTGGACATGGGTTTAGCTGTCCTAAAAAGAATGTCCCCAAATAAAAGTGGCTTTAAAAATAAAGATGTTTATATTATGGACATAAGCAGTCCAGGGCTGGCAGGAAGTCTTCTCAGTGTCAGAGACCCTTCTATCTCAGTGCTCCATCATGCTGGGGGTTGGCTCTTGTCTATATGGTCCAACAAGTCTTACCCCTGCACATCTACATTCTATTCTTACCACCTCTGTATTCTGTCCTTGCCATGGCTGTAGCCACAAAGCACTCTCTCTTCACCCCTTCTACTTCCATGCACTCGCAGTTTGTATTCTAGCTAGAACTAAACTAAACTAAACTAAACTAAACTAAACTAAACTAAACTAAACTAAACTAAACTAAACTAAACTAAACTGAACTAAAGTCGGAGTGTAGGACTAGCCTCTTCCCTCTAACGGTACAACTTGGAAATTGCACCAGTCACATGGTATACTAACTCAGGAGAACCTAGATGCAGGGAAACCTGGGAAATGTAGTTCTTGTTCTGGGCAGCCATATGAGCTATCATCTTCCAAGTTAAAAGTGGGAGGACCTATTTCCATGACAAAGAAGGAGAGACTGAAGACTATAATTGCCTTTAGCAGCCTCAGCTTTTGCATGCTATACCAGAGATCTTTAGAATGCCTTGGAGAGAAACTGATGTAACAGCTTTTATTTTCTGCTTGATTTATTCTGACATGCTGGCTTTATAGTGATTTTTTGATTTCTCAAAACTAGAATTGTGAGGACGTGAGAGGTTACTTGATGCCAGCAAGCAATAAATGAGTGCTGACCCAATCACATGTGCTTTGTAAGCACAAATTCTGGCATTTTATTAAAAAACACTTTCTAAAATTTCTGGCCCGCAGAAGTTTCAAGGGCTCCACTGCATCCATTGCCTACCTTTATAAAAGCAAGTCATGAGCACTGCCCCAGACTGAGACATTTCTTGGCTTCAACTACCTCATCTGTAAAGTGGGAATAATGATTATCTTTGTTGGCAGAGTTAAATGAGATACTACATGTGAGCCATAGAGGAAGTTCAACAAATATTTGCTTTCTTAATAATTCAAGACATAGACTGTCAGTTACAATGTGCACAGCACTTGGATCGAAACTACACCTCAAGAAATGATTTAAAAACCTAGTTTTCTTGCAAAGAAAATTTTACAAGGAAAATGCTTTTTAAAAAATCATTAATATTCTCAGAAAGATAAAAGAAGATATTGCAACCATGAAACAGATAGCATGTTATAAAAATTAACATTCAGAAAACAGAAAAGAATTCTTGGAAATGAAAATCATGATAGCTGAAATAAGGTTTAGAATATAAAAGTAAGAACAAAAAGTAGACAAAAGACAGAGTTGAAAAATAAAGGAGAAAAGTTAAGAAAATAAAAGAACTGATTCGTGAAACAATATTTAAATAATAGGAGTTTGGAAAAAAGAGAACAGAGGAAAGAGAGGGTGGGTGGGGACAGATCGGGTAGAGGTCTAAGAAACTTTCCAGAAGATGAGTGTTCACACCGTAAGGACCCACCAAGTGCCCACTGAGGCATGCCATCCAGAAACCTCAGGATGTTGGAGACAGAAAAGATCCTATAAGCGTCTACTGACAGAGAAAGACCGAGGAGGTTAAGAATCAGACAGACAGAATGGCATTTATGTTAATTCCTCATCCCTGCTATAAAAATAGCCACAAATTTAATGACATTTGCATTAGTTTCCCATCACTTCTATAAAAAAATAACCACAAAAATAATGGCTTATAACAATATAAATTTAGTATCTTAGAGTTCTGGAGATCAGAAATCCCAAATGATTCTTACTAAACTAAAGTTGGAGTGTAGACTCAGCTACATTCCTTCTGAAGGCTCTAGGAGAGAATCCATTTCTTGGCCTTTTCCAGCTTCTAGAGGCAGCCTGCATTCCTTCGCTTTTGGCCCCACCATCTTCGAAGCTAGCAGTGTAGCACTTTCAAGTCTCTCTCTCTCTTCTCTCTTTCTGTTCCCTCACCCCCATCCTCTGCTTCCATTCTCACATCTACTTCTCTGACTCTGACCCCCTCGCTTTCCTCTTATAAGGATCCTGTAATTATATTCGACCCACAAGGGTAATCTCCCTGTTTCAACATTCTTAATGCAATAATGCCTGCAAAGTATCCTTCATCATGTAAAGTAGGTTCCAGGTTCCAGGGATTATGGCCTGCGTGTCTCTGGGGTGGGGGCATTATTCTGCCCACCACAACATTGGACTTCTAAAGAGCAACACTGGAACCTAGCCTGCAGGAGAGCAGCCCTCTCCATGCCGCATGGCTATCACCTCCTGCTTGGGATTTCTCTCCCCAGCCAAACTATCAATCAAGTGCAAGGGTAAAGTAAAGATATTTTCAGATGTAAGGTCTCAAAAAATTTACCTCCCACACATCCTTTCTCAAGAAGCTCCTGGAGTATGTTCTCAAGCAAAAAACTCAGCCAAGAAAGAAAAGGTACTACGGAAACAAGAAAAGCAGATTCGATATAGAGATGAACAAAAGGGTATCAACAAGATGACAGAGAGGAGACATTCCGGAAGATAGCTGTGTAGAGTCCGAATTGGAGCAGTTTAGAAGATTCCAGAAGAGACTTCCACAGGAAGATGAACTGAGTATATATCTAATGCATGTACCTTATTATGAGGAAATATAGACAATGGGTAAGGAGCTTGGGCTTGAGTTAACAATATGTTAATGTAAAACAAAGCACTTGAAAATAAAAGGTGATTATTAACTCCAAGGAAAACAAAAGTGGTGCAGGAAAAGTTAATCACGGCTTACTATATTTGGGAGTTTCGTAGCTGCAAATATATTTCATTGCCAGGATAATGTGAATACTAATCATCAATTTAACCAAAATCAAGCTAAAACAACTATGGGATGGTAAGGAATGGGGAAGAGGGGAAAACAGGGCCATCTTTGAGTTTCTGAGTGTGGAGTAGATAAGGAAAAAACTGAAAAAGCAAGAAAAAGTGATACAAAAATAGTTTTTAGGGACATGGAAGCACACACCAGAATAATCATCCCAAAGAGGTGAAGGTGATGGGAAATTTGGCTGGAGAAGAAGAAATGGGGCTGTTCAGTACAAAGTCAGCAAAACTTTCCTAAAAAGAGCCAGATAGTAAATAACTACAATATAAAACAAATCTGGATTCATTTTCTAGGCTGCATAACAAATAACCACAAAGGTAGTTAACTTAAAACTATACCTATTTTTTATCTCTCAGCTCTGTAGGTCAAAAGTCTGATAGATTTTCTGCTTAGAGTCTCACACGCCCAAAATCAAGGTGTTAGCTGGCCCCTCTGATATGCAATCTCTGGGGAAGAACCTGCTTCTAGCTCACCTGGCATGCTGACAGAATCCAGCTACTTGTGGTTATAGGACCGAGGGCCCATTTTCTGCCACATGGCCCCTCTCTATTCAAGCCCTCTTATGTTTGGAATCTCTCTACTTTTCTCTTTTGCTTTTATTCTAATTTAGGTGTAATCGACATATAACATTATATAACTCTAACTGAGGTATAATTCACATATAACATATATGTTGTTTCATGTGTACAACATAATGATTCCTATCTGTATATATTGTGAAATGATCACCACGAAAAGCCTAGTTAATGTCCACCACCACACATAGTTACACAATTTTTTTTTCTTGTAAAGAGAGCTTTCTTTATTTTAAGGAAACATCTTTGTTTTAAGGTCAACTGGTTAAGTAACCTTAATTACACCTGCAAAGCCCCTTTGCCAAGGAAAGTAACATATTCATGGGTGTAACACTAGGTGGTGAAGGTCAAGTCACTTGGCTTTGGGAGCTGTACCATCTCTGCCACACATACTCAATTCTGCCACTCTAGTGCAAAAGCAGCCATTAACAATATGTTAACGAATATATACATATATACGTAAATGCTTTGGGAAAGAACTGGAAGAACACATTCCAAATCCTTAACTATTATCACCTCTAGGGAAGAGAGTCAGCGCTGAGGCTAGGCACACCAGAGCTGTTCACATTTTATTCTGCATACTCACCTATCTTTTGATAATGTCACAATGTACTGATTAAATACAAAATTTTAAAATTTTTATGTGTATATTAATATACAAGTGTTTTTGTGATTATTATATCTGTGGAGAGAGAGTATAATGAACTTTCTCTTTCCAAATTACATATTCCTCTTGTCTTTGATTTTTGTTGTTGTTGTTACAATGCACTTGTATTGCTGTGGTAAACAGGAAAATATATATACTTTTAATTTTACTGATGTTTTTGAAAAGTTTAAATAAAGAACTAGATAGATAGTAAATATCTACAATAATTACCCATAATAGACAAATGCTCATGTTACAACTTTAAGTTAAAAGTGCAAAATAAGAGTGTACCCAGAAAATGAATTCATCTATATAAATATTCATAGAAAATGACTGGGAGGAAATACACTATAATGTTAACAATGGGTGTTCTAGGCAATTAAATTGTGGATAATTATTTCTTCCTTTCTAGTTTTTACCACTTCCCAATTTTCTATTATAAGCACGTATTATTTTTATAATTGAAAAAATAAGCACTATTAAAACTAACTGTAACTGACAAGCATACTACAGTATTCATGTCAGTAGGTTACCAAATTTTCTTCTCATCAGAGAAGACTACTTGGAAAATAGTAAAAATCAGAGGTGATCTTGGTGAATATAATTTCTAAAGAAAAGGACCCTGAGGGCACATGGGGAGAATATAGAGATCATATTCTTTTAAAGACACAGGTGGGGCAACACCTGACAAGTGACCAGGGGTATTGAAAAGGCCATCCTTTCTCCTGGTCCATACTTGGCACATCCTAATGAACTGTCGTTTTCTATGCAGATCATATTTCTGATTCCCATATTCCTAACAACACCTGCCCTTTCAACACCCTATGGTGTGATACTCTCAGTAGGTGGCTGAAATGGCTTCTTCTGCAGATTGATGATATGCTTTGCTTGTGGATATTTTTACAGATCAGGAGAACAAGCACACACCTGAAATGTAGCCCTCACCAGCTCTTCCTGAACAGGCCCTTCCCCAGACACATATTTGTGACACTTCACCCCTCTCTATACCTATACCTTGCCTGGACAACTTGGAGCTTCTGCTTCTTGCAATATGCTGTGAGAAATCCAAGGATACGATAGGTAGGGAGCCTATCTTCAGAGGGATTCATGGCCAATGAGACATAAAATGTGGCCACAAAGGAGACCACATTAGGGAGAATGATTAAGTGCCCTAAGAAAGATCTAGGTGAAGTGCCTTATGGGAGATGAAGAGATTAATTAGGTTTTAATAATCCTAGGGGTTGTCTTAGTAGTTAGAATGAGAAGTTTTGGAGGTAGGAGAGGGGTGGATGAGGAGTAGAAATAGAGAACAGAGGGTGGATCATGATCTGATATTTTATGTCATGCTATGTTGTTTGAATTCTATTTTCAAATTATCAGACATCTCTAAGCCCTTATGAAAAGTTGTGTGCAAATTATTTTAACTTTCAAATATTTTACAAAATATTTTACAAATATTTTACAAAATATTTTACAAATATTTTACAAAATATTTTACAAATATTTTACAAAATATTCAGGCTATTTTGAAATTTAGAAAACGATATGGGAGATCTTTTGAAAATCAAAAATTATTTTATATTGAAAGTCATTAATCTTTACTTTTTTCATTTCAAATTTGAAATTATAACCTATACTTTGCCTTCTTAAAGTGAAGCGTACTAACTACAAAACTAAGCCTGTTCACAGTTATCAACAGCTGAGCATTTTAGGTCGATAGCACAGGAGACAACTAGTGGGTAGCATTTGTACAGTTAGTGACTTTGAGACTCAAATCAAGACCCTTACCCTCATATGGTCTTTATTTCATCAGTGAACAACTTGATTACACATATATATGGGGTCACATCTCTTGGTTGAATCAATTAGATCTCTAGGTATAATAGGTTTACGTAGAACAGCAACCTAAAATGGCTGGAAGAACTGTAGAAATCACCTGGTCCAATTCCCTCCTCACTTTATGGTGAAAGAAGATAAAACTAGGCAATATTGAAGTGACTTAAAGTTACACAGGTAGTAAAAGGCAAGATTGAGACTCAGATTCAAGTTTTCAATTGCAAGTTCAATGTTTACCCCATTATAGTCAGCTATCAAAAAACCTTCACCATTGTCTGTTTCATTTTGTTTTTCAATCCACAGTATTTTGCATTTCTTTTTTATATTTTGCATTTCTTGAGAGAAAGATATAAGTAAAAATTAATTTTATTTTTTAAACATTAGTATTATTTTAAGAGCTTTTGTGAGAAAAAATGAGGAAAAACTATTACTCAGAATGATTAAAGCTTAAGGTCTATGGTATAATTCAGTCATACACATTTCATCTTATGTGGCTCTCTGTTCAGAGAGAACATCCCAGGAGTTTATGAATTTTGAAAATGTGAGCTACTTCACTAAAGAGTATCAAAATATCCTTTTCTAAAATCAATTTCCACCAAAAGAGAGTTTTTAAAATGGGATCACAATGCAACCAAAAAAACGAATGTTCCAGGCATTGTTCTAAGGACCACAGATACATTAATTCCTCCTTACCATAACTCTATGAGGTATTTCTCTTATCACTACTCTTGTGGGGAAACTGAAGCACAGAGATCCTTGTGCTGCTAAGAGGCAGAGATTGAACCTGGCAATCTGGCTCCCGATGCTCAATATCTTACTATGAATTCTACATGCAATTTAGTTACTTCAAGGGAATTGATCATTTTTGGTCTTTCAACTTTACTCTTTCTTTTTCTTCCTTATACTGTAGTGGAGGGAAGCAAGAAACCCCATTGTCCAGATGTTCTTAACAGCAGGGTTCCAGAAGGATTTTTCCAGTAGGAGATGCTCATGTGACCCAGATGCCAAAGGCAGGTACCTGCCATTTGCAGCAGCAAAGGAAGCTTCAGCTCCTATAGAGACAACCAACAGGCACCCCCAGACTACACAGTGATCACACGGTGGACACTGACGGGGGTGCAGCATCTTCATTTATTCTCTGGTCTCTGGCCACTAGCAGCCACCCTTTTTATGCACCTCCAACCCTTCATTAGTTGAAAAGCAATTTCTTTTGTTCAGTCCCTCTTTGCCTATTTAGGTTATTTTTTTTTCTTGAATATTGACTGATTCTGACACGTTACTTAAATATATTACATTTTCCTGTCGTGTCAAATGCATATAATGAACACATATATACTTGACTTGACAAATGGAGGTAATCACGATGTCACAGTCAGGACCTATTTAAGGAGCACACATAACTGCCACCCTGCTCCCTAATATCACTTTGTAATGATGGGAGAAAATTAGTTTTTAATTTATGAATTATAATGGCATTGTGAAACAACAAAGAGTGGCCCTTGCAGATAAGAAAAGTAGAATTCTAGGAAGAAAGAGCAGTTGGAGCCCTATGGATGGAGAAATCAGGGCAGAAGTTTAAAGGCATTCTTCCTAAGGGAGCCATGGAGAAACCCTTTGATGGGTATCAACAGGTACAGAGAGCAGGAGCGAGCCACTCTTGGGCATCTAAGCTGCATCCAGATCTGCTGAGAATATCAAAGTCCCTTCTTCTCACCTCTGTAAATACAGTCCCCAGCAGTGAAGGAGAGCCAAAGACAGGGAAGGGCCTCAGAAAAAGTCCTTGGGAATAAAAGCAGAGCAAAGCACAGACAGATACAGAGAAAGGAAGCAGGAGGAAAAGGGGGAGTCGGCTCAGAACACAGCCCTTCTTGCCGTGGTGCCCGTCCTGGTCTCCAGTCAGCCAGTCATCTCCTGGGTACCTCTGCCCTCCATGGGCACTCCCTCCCTGTTTATACAGAACTGCCATCAGAGGATCCAGCACTAGGGGACAGAGGCCTACAGCAGAGCCAGCAACACTGACCAGGATCATCCTTCCTTAACAAATAAATATGACAATTCATGGTCACCAGATATTTGAGGAAAACCACCACCAAGAAAGAGAAAGATGAAGAGAAATTTGAAACAGATAACTGATCCTGAAGGAATCAAAGATGACTCATGACACTAAAGAAAAACAAAATATAGATCTTAAATTTATTTTGATTTTTAAAAGTTAAAATTTATTTTAATTTTAAAAATTTGTACTAGCATGATTCAAGAAAGAAAGAAAGAAAGAAAGAAAGAAAGAAAGAAAGAAAGAAAGAAAGAAAGGAAGGAAGGAAGGAAGGAAGGAAGGAAGGAAGGAAGGAAGGAAGGAAGGAAGGAAGGAAGGAAGGAAGGAAGGAAGGAAGGGAAGGAAGGAAAAGGAAGGAAGAAAGAAGTCTTGCTTCCACACTTGCTCCTCAACTTCGTTCCTCTCCACCACACAGGTAATCACTTTTATTAATTTGTGTGCAAATGCAAGCAAATATAAAAAAATGTATACTTATTTTCCTTCCTGGCTTACACAAAACATGACGTGCTATATGTATGTGTTTGTTAGGGCTGCCATAACAAAGTACTATAAACTAGGTGGCATGAACAACAGATTTCTCTTGTCTCTTAGTTCTGGAGTTTATAAGTCTGAAATCAAGGTACTGGCAGGGTTGGTTTCTTCTAAGGGCTGTGAGGAAAGGATATGTTCCAGGTCTCTCACTGTGGCTGTCTTCATGTTCACATGGTGTTCTACCTGTACGCAAGTCTGTCTCCAAATTTCTCCTTTTTATAAGGACACCAGTTTTGTTGGATTAGGGCTCACCCTAATGACCTAATTTTCATTTGGTTTCTTCTTTAAAGATCTCATCTACAAATAAGGTCATGTTCTGAGGTCCCAGAGGTTAGGACTTGAACATGCAATTTTTGAGGGGATACAATTCAACCCATGAAATTATAATATCATTCTTCTTTTTTTTTCACTTAGTAATATGCTCCTGGAGGTATTCCCATATTAATATATAGAGCTCTTTTTCATTCCTTTTTACACGGTGCACTACTTCATTTAGAGGATGTACAATGGTGCATTAGATCATTCCTCTATAAATGAACACCTGCGTTACTTTTACAATCTGTCATTATTAGGTGTTTCAGGCATATTTGTATGATGTGGGATACGTATGGGGTTACTGGGTCAAAGGGTAATGGCATCTGTAATTCTGATAGATATTGCCAGATCACCTTGGGGACCATTTTGCACTTCCTCCAGAATTGTATGAGAGGTCTTGTTTCCCACACAGATTTACTGACAGAGTATGCTGTTAATCTGGATTTTTAATTACCAATCTGCTAGATGAAAAAAGCGTTCTTTTTGTAGTTTAATTCTTATTTCCCTTATGAGTGAGGCAAAGCCTATTTTATATATTTAAGGCCATTCATATCTCTTTTTCTGTGAATTGGCAAGTTTTTAATGCATTGTTACCTCTTTCCATTCTAGAATTCTAGACACTCCATGTTAACAAGATTAGCCCTTCATCTAGTATATGTGATGCTAGTATTTCCCCAAAATTTGTCATTTGTCTTTTGATTTTGCCTTTTTAACTTTTCATTTTGGAGAATTTCAAACATTGAGATAAGTAGGGAGTATATAATGAACCCCATTCACCCATCACTGAACTTCAGTTAGTAACAACAGTTACTAACACATGACCAATCTTATTCCATTGAGAATCCCACTTACTCCTACCCAAGATTAAAGACACATCTCAGTCATCATAGCTATCTGTAACACATTCTGTTTGTATCTCTTTTTCATTTTATTTTTTAATTTTTGAAAAGATTTTTATTAAAATATAGCTAATATGCAATATTGTATTAGTGTCAGGTGTACACTGGTTATTCGACATTTATATATCTAATGAAGTGATCACCATAGTAAGTCCAGCAAGCTCTGATACCATACAATGCTATCAAAATATTATTGACTATATTCTCTATGCTATAAACCAGATCCCCATGATTTATCTGGAAGTTGGAAGCTCTTATTTCCACATTTCCCCCTATCTTCTTTGATTTTTTCAATTACAGTTGACATCCAATATTATTTTATATTAGTTTCAGGTATACAGCATAGTGGTTAGACATTTCTATAATTTCTGAACTGATACTCCTGAATAGTCTAGTACCGACCTGGCACTATACATAGTTGTTACCATATTATTGACTATATTGCCAATGCTTTACTTTACATTCCCACGACTATTTCATAACAATCAATTTGTACTTCTTAAGCCCTTCACATTTTCACCTTACCCTCATCCCTCTCCCATCTGGCAAACATCAGCTTGTTCCCTGCATCTATAAGTCTGTTTCTGTTTTATTTATTTGTTTATTTTGTTCTTTCGATTCCACATATAAGTGAGATCATATGGTATTTGTCTTTCTCTGTCTGACTTATTTCACTTATATAGCACCTCCAAGTCCCTCCATACCGTCGCAAATGGTAAGATTTCATTCTTTTTATAGCTGAGAAATATTCCATTGTATATATGTACCACAATTTCTTTATTCAATTTTCTATTGATGAGCACTTATGTTGCTTCCATATCTTGGCTATTGTAAATAATGCTGCAATGAACATAGGGTCGCATATATCTTTTCGAATTAGTGTTTAGTTTCTTAGAATAAATACCCAGAAATAGAATTACCAGGTCATAGGTAATTCTATTTTTAATTTTTTGAGGAATATCCCTGTTATTTTCTATAATGGCTACACCTATTTGCAATTCCATCAATGGCGCACAAGAGTTCCCTTTTCTGCACATCCTCACCAACATTTTGTTTGTTGATTTATTGATGATGGCCATTATGACAGGTGTGAGGTGATATCTCATTGTGGTTTTGATTTGCATTTCTCTGATGACTAGTGATGTTGAGTATCTTTTCATATGTCGTTGGCCATCTGTAAGACTTTGTAGAAAAAATGTCTATTCAAGTTCTTTGCCCATTTTTAAGTTGGATTGTTAGGGTTTTTTTTGATGGTAAGTTGCATAAGATATTTATAAATTCTGGATATTAACCCCTTATCCGATAGATCATTGATGAATATCTTCTCCCATTCAGTAGGTTGTCTTTCCATTTAGTTGATGATTTCCTTTGTTGTGCAAAAACATTTATGTTTGATGTAGTTCCATTTGTTTACTTTTTCTTTTATTTCCTTTGCCCAAGGAGACATATGCAAAAAGGTATTACTAAAAGCAGTGTCAGAGAGTTTATCACCTATATTTCCTCTTCGAGTTTTCTAATTTCAGGTCTTATATTTAAGTCTTTAATCCATTTTGAGTTTATTTTTGTATATGGTATAAGAAGGTGGTCTAGTTTCATTTTTTTGCATGTATCTGTCCAGTTTTCTTAATACTATTTATTAAATAAACTGTCTTTACCCCATTGTATATTCTTGCCTACTTTGTCATAGATTAATTGACCATATGGGCATGGGTTTATTTCTGAGCTCTCTATTCTGTTCCATTGGTCTTTGTGTCTGTTTTTATGCCAATGCCATGCTGTTTTGGTTACTATAGCCTTGCAGTATAGTTTGATATCAGGTAGCATGAAACCTCCAACTTTGTTCTCTTTCTCAAGATTGCTGCAGCTATTCAGGGTCTTTTGTGGCTCTATATAAATTTTAGAATTGTTGTTTGAGTCTGTGAAAAATGTCATTGGTATTTTGATAGGAATTGCATTGAATCTATAGATTGCTTTGAGTATTATGGATATTTAAATGATGTTAATTCTTGCTATCCATGAGCATGGTACATGCCTTCATTTATTTGTATCTTCATCTTTTTCTTTCTTCAATGTCTTATAATTTTCTAAGTACAAGACTTTACCTCTTTGGTTAAATTTATTCCTAGATATTTTATTATTATTTTGCACAATTGTGAATAGGAATGTTTTCTTAATTTCTCTTTTTGATAATTTCTTATTGGTGCAACTTATTTCTGAATGTTCCTGATCTTAAAGAAAATGCTTTTAGCTTTTCCTCATGGAATATATTAGTTGTGGTTTGTCATATATGGCCTTTATTATGTTGAAATATGTTCCTTTTACTCTCACTTTGCTGAGTTTTTATCAAAAATGAATGCTGGATTTTGTCGAATGCTTTTTCTGCATTTATTGATGTGATCATATGATTTTCATCCTTCATTTTGTTTATGTGGTGTATCACGTTAATTTATTTGCAGAGGTTGAACCATCCCAGGAATAAATCAGACTTGATCATGGTGTATGTTTTTTTTAATGTATTGCTGAATTTGGTTTGCTAATATTTTGTTGAGGATTTTTTCAACTATGTTCATCAGAGATATCGGCTTATACTTTTTTTTTATTATTATTTATAATGTCTTTGTCTGATTTGGGAATCACTGTAATGGTGTGTCATAAAATGAGCTTCGAAGCCTCTTTCCTCTTGAATTTTTTGGAATGCTCGAGTAGAATAGGTGTTAACGCTTCTTTGAAAGTTTAGTAACATTGACCTGTGAGCCATCTGGTCCAGGATTTTCGTTTGTAGGGAGGTTTTTACTGATTTTGATTTTGTTAGTAGTAATCGGTCTGTTCAGATTTTTTGTTTCTTCTTGATTCAGTCTTGGGGGATTGTATGTTTCTAGGAATATATTTATTTCTCCCAGGTTGTCCAAGTTTTTGACATACAATTGCTCATAGTATTTTCTTACAATTCTTTGTATTTCTGTGGTGTCAGTTATCACTTCTCTTTCATTGCTGATTTTATTTAATTGGATGCTTTCTTTTTTTCTTGATGATTTTGGTTAAAAGTTTATCAATTTTGTTTATCTTTTCAAAGAACCAGCTCTTGGCTTAATTGATCTTTGGTATTATTTTTTTAGACTCTATTTTATTTCCACTCTGATCTTTATTATTTCCTTTCTTCTACTCACTTTGAGCTTTGTTTGCTTTTCTTTAACTAGTTACTTTAGGTGTAAGGTTACATTGTTTATTTGAGATTTTTCTTGTTTCTTCACGTAGGCTTGTTTTGCTATGATTATCCCTCTTAGGACTGCTTTTGCTATGTCCAATGGATTTGGGGTAAATGTATTTTTGTTTTCATTTGTCTCAAGGTATCTTTTGATTTCTTCCTTGATCATTATTAACCCATCCACTGTTTGGTAGTATGTTATTTAGCCTCCATGTATTTGTGTATTTTTCATGTAATTTATTTCTAGTTTCCCACTATTGTGATCAGAAAAGTTGGTATTACTTAAATCTTCTTAAATTTATTGAGACTTGCTTTGTAGATTAGCATATGGTCTATCTTGGAAAACATTCCATGTGCACTTGAAAAGAACGTATATTTTGCCACTTTAGGGTGAAATGCTTAAAAATCTCAAATCCATCTGATCTAGTGTGTCATTTAAAGGCTGCTCTTTCCTTGCTGATTTTCTGTCTGGTAGATCTATCCTTTGATTCCAATGGGTGTTAAAGTCCCCTACTATCACTGTATTGCTGTCAATCTCTCCTTTATGTTGGTTAATATTTGCTATATATATTTAGGTGCTCCTATGTTGGGTGCATAAATATTTATAAGGATTATATCCTCTTGTTGGATTGATCGCTTTATCATTCCTGTTTCTCTTTGTCTCTTATTATTACCTTTGTTTTAAAGTCTATTTTGTCTGATATAAGTATTGCTACCTAAGCTTTTTAAAATTTCCATTTGCATGAAATATATTTTTCCATCCATTTACTTCCAATCTAGGTGTATCTTTCAATCTGAAGTGGGTCCCTTATAGTCTTCATATGTACGGGTCTTGTTTTCTTATCCATTCAGCTACCTTAAGTCTTTTCATTGGAACATTTAATTCATTTACATTTAAAGTGATTATTCATAGGTTCATAGTTATTGCCATTTTATTATTCATATTTATCTTCTCTCTCCCTTTCTTCTTCTTAAAAAGTCCCTTTAACATATTTTTTTTTTTGTAATTCTGGCTTGGTGGTGATTAATTCCTTTAGCTCTTTCTTCTCAGGGTAGCTCTTTACATCTCCTTCAATTTTAACTAATAGCCTTGGGTAGAGTAGTCTTGCTTATAGGTCCCTGCTTTTCATCACTTTGGATATTTTGTGCCAATCCCTTCTGGCCTGCAAACTTTCTGTTGAGAAATCGGTTGACAGGTTTATGGGAGCTCATTTTTAAGTAACTAATTGCCTTTCTCTTGTTGCTTTTAATATTCTCTCTTTGAGAGATTCCAGGTCAAGATGGTGGAATAGGTATATACTATGCTTGCCTCCTCTCATGACCTTTTGAAAATTACAACTGAACTACAGAACAACCATCACTGAAAAGTGCCTTAAGTCTAGGTGAATGGAAGTCCTACAACTGAGGACATACAGAAAAAAGCCACCTCAAGACCAGGGGAAGAGGTGGAGACTTGGAAAATGCTGGTCCCACATTACATGTGGCAGTTAAAAATTGGGAAAGATATCTTGGCTGTGGAGGTTCCCCTGGAGGAGCAAGGGTTCCCAGTCCCACACCAGCCTCCCCAGCCCAGCATCCCAATGCTGGGAAGAGATGTCCCCATAACTTCTGGCTGAAAAAACCAGCAGAGATTTTAGCTGAATGAGAAAGAGGGTGGCTGGAGACACAGGCGTCCCACTTAAAGAGCTTTGCTGATAGACTAACTCACTCTGAGCTCTAGCACTGGGGCAGAAGCTTGAAAAAACATTTGGGGAGGAACTGAATTATCTGGCTTCAGGGCAAGAGCTAGAGGGGCAGCTTTCTCCTAGACAGAAATTCTAGCAGAATACATTATTTCTTTGTTGACCCCTCTCCACTGCTGCTATGCAGGCAGCTGCCATATCTGAGTCTCTATCAACCAGGCTAACACTGATTGCCCTGTCTTGGTGATTCCCTGAAACCTCGCCCAACCCAAATTATGGCCCACCCCTGCTGCTTCTACTGGCTTTTCCATACAAATATCCTGTTATGATTCATGCTGCAAACTTTCCTAAAATCTCTCAAAGGTTCACAAACCTCAAACAAGCAGCATTTGGCCTCGATGTGCCCCATACCTCCTGCTAAACAGCCCCAAGCTTGGCACTAGTGGAAGCCAGCTTCGGTTCACAGCTTAGCTTCTCCCAGGCACCTCCAAGCCCAGCACAAGTGACAACCACCTGCAGATTTGTTTGTAGTTCGTACCAAGTGGCCCTTGCCAGGACACAGGCAGCAGCTTACCTTAGGCTGCACCAGAGCTCCTCCCAAGAGACCCCAGAACCAACACATGGGGTGGTCAGCTTCAGACCACACCAGAGTACCATCCAATCACCTCTACAAATCACATACCCAAAGTGCACCAGAGCCCTGCTAAAGCTCCTCCATTGTAGTTATGGCTAGTCCTTACAAGAAATCAGCCTCCCATTGACTAGCAAACAACAACCAAGACTCAACTACAACAGGAAGGCATACACAACCCATACAAGGGACATACCTGGGGCACCGAGCTGAGGTAACCGGGGAGACTGCACCACTGGGCCCCATAGTACAACTACCACACAAGGCCAGTATACTAAGACCAGGACAGGAGACATAGCTCAACCCTACCTAAGATATAGAAACAAATACAGGGAGGCAGCCAAAATAGGGAGACAAAGAAACATGTCTCAAATAAAATAACAGAACAAAGCTCCAGAAAAAGAAATAAACAAAATGGAGACAAGCAATCTACCAGGTGCAGAGTTCAAAACATTTGTTATAAATATGCTCAATGAATTTAGGAGAAATATAGATGAACTAAGTGAGAACTTACACAAAGAGACAGAAAATATAAAAAAGAACCTGTCAGAAATGAAGATTATAATAACTGACATGAAGAATACATTAAATGAAATCAACAGCAGATTAGATGAAGTGGAGAATCAAATGAGCATTTTGGAAGACAAGGTAACAGAAAACACCCAATCAGAGCAGCAAAAACTATCATCTAAAAAAATGAAGATAGTTTAAGGGCCCTCTGGGATATCATTAAACATAACAACTTTTGCATTGCAGGGATAGCAGAGAAGAAGAGGGAGAGCAGGGATTGAAAACCTACTTGAAGAAATAATAACAGAAAACTTCCTTAACCTGGTGAAGGAAATAAACATATAAGCCCAGGTAGCACAGAGTCCCAAAAAAGAGGAATCCAAAGAGGCCCACACCAAGACACATCATAATTAAAATGCCAAGGATTAAAGACAAAGAGAGACTTTTAAAAGCAGCAAGAGAAAAACAGTTACCTACAAAGGAGCTTTCATGAGACTGTCAGCTGATTTCTCAACAGAAACTTTGCAGGTCAGAAGGAATTGGCATGAAATATTCAAAGTGATGCAAAGCCAGGACCCTCAACCAATATTACACAGCAAAGCTATTGTTTAGAATGGAAGGAAAGATAAAGAGTTTCCCAAAGAAGAAAGAGTTGAAGGAGCTCATCACTACCAAACTAGTATTTCAAGAAATGTCAAAGTGAGTTCCCAAAAAAAAAAAAAGATAAAAAATATGAATAATAAAAAGGCAATAACTACATGTCTATTGACAAATACTTTAAATGTAAATATGGTATAAATGTTCCAATCAAAAGATGCAGGGTGGCTGAATGGATAAGAAAACAAGATCCTTACATATGCTGCTTACAAGAGACTCACTTCAGATCAAAAGACATACACAGACTGAAAGTAAAGGATGGAAAAAGATATTTCATGAGAATGAAAACAAACAAAAGAAATTGTGGTTGCAGTATACATATCAAACATAGTAGACTTTAAAACAAACCCTATAACAAGAGACAAAGAAGGACTCAGTAATTTCACTTCTGGGTATTTATCCAAAGAAATCCAGAACACTAATTCAAAAAGATATATGCATCCATATGTTCACTGCAGCATTATTTACAATAACTAAGATGTGGAGGCAATGGATAAAGAAAAAATGTCACATATGTACAATGGAATAGTACTAAGCCATAAAAAAATCTAAAAGAATGAAATCTTGCTATCTGCAATAACATGGATAGACCTAGAGGGTATTATTATGCTGAGTAGAATAAGGCAAAGAAAGATAAATGCCTTATGATTTCACTTACATGTAGAATCTAAAGAACAAAATAAACAAATAAAATAGCAACAAACTCATAGATACAGAGAACATTTTGACGTTGCCAGATGGGAGGGAGATTAGAGGGTGGGAGGAAAAGTGGAAGAGATTAAGAAGTACACGTTGGTAGTTACAAAATAATCATGGGGTTGTGAAATTTTTGAAATTTCCACAGTTTTGAAATTTCATTTATTTGTCTACAGGCGAAATAAAGTATTTCTTCTCTTTTTATTTTTTCCGTTTCTTCTTTTTGTGACTGATCTGTTCATGTCATTCATTCATTTTCTTATTGAATAGTAGAAGTTTTTTCTATATTAAAGATATTAATTAGTTGCATATATGTGTAAAATTGCAAGTTTTCCCCCAGTTTATACTATATTTTAAAAATCTCAAGTAGTCAATCTTCTTACCATTTTTTTTTAGTTTTCTTTAAGTATCATAATAAAGTTCTTCTTTACCCAGAAATTGCTGTAATTTTTTATTTTTTTATGTTTTTTCTTTTATTTTTCCCTTTTTCTCCTATTCTAAATGCCAACTTTATTTAGATGTACAAATATGGAGAGACTATGTGGATATTTTTTTTTTTTTGCTTTTCCCCTGAGCTTTATTGAAGTATAATAGACAATTAGTTGCTCATATTTACATTGTATAATTCAATGAGGTTTTTTTTTCAATTATAGTTGGCCTACAATAATATATTAGTTTCAGTTGTACAGCATAGTGACTAGAGATCTGTATAACTCATGAGGTGATCACCCCACTAAATCAGGTACCCCTTTTCTCCTAACACATTTTTTATGACATTGTTGACTATTTTCCTTATGTTACAGTTATATCTCCATGACTTTTTTGTATCCATCCATTTGTAGTTCTTAATTCAGCATCCTCTCAATCCCCCCTCCTATCTATTAGCCTTCCAAATATTCTCTATATCTATTCACTATATCTATTTGTTTCCATTTTTATTATTGTTATTTATTTTGTTCTTTAGAGTCCACATGTACATGAAATCATGTAGTATTTGTCTTTCTCTATCTGACTTACTTCATTCAGTGTAATACCCTCTAGGTCTATCACGGCAATATCTTCTCCATCCCCTTTCTTTTAGTCTCTGTGTGTCTTTTAATCTGAAGTGAGTCTCTCGTAGGCAGCATAGGTAGGGGTCTTGTTTTCTTATCCATTCAACTTCTCTCTCTTTTGGTTGGAGCACTTAACTCTTTTCCATTTGAAGTACTTGTTGATAAATATGTAGTTATTACCATTTTTTATTCATGTTTTTGATACACATTTTTTCTTCTTAAAGAAGTCCCTTCAACAAGTCCTGTAATATTGACTTGGTGTTAATGAATTCCTTTAGTTTATTTTTTTCTGGATAGCTCTTTATCTATCCTTCAACTCTAAATGATAGCTTTGCTGGATAAAGTATTCTTGGTTGTGTATCCTGAGTTTCCGACACTTTGAATATTTTGTGCCAAGCCCTTTTGTCCCACAAAGTTTCTTTTGTGAAATCAGCTGCTAGTCTTATGGGAGCTCCCTTGTAGGTAACTAATTGCTTTTCTTTTGTTGCATTTAAGATTCTCTCTTTGCATTTAACCTTTAGCATTTTAATTATGATGTGTCTTGGTGCGGTCCTCTTTGAATTCATATTTTTGGGGACACTCTGAGCTTCCTGGGGGTAAATGTCTATTTCCTTCAACAAGTTAAGGAAATTTTCCATCATTATTTCTTCAAATATATTTTTTTTGTTCTCTTTCTTCAGATATCCCTATGACACAGATGTTGTTACCCTTAATTTTGTCCCATAGGGTCCTTAAATTATATTTATATTCTTGATTACTTTTTTCTTTCTGTTCTTGTTTGGTGTCATTGGCTTCCTCACCCTCTATATTGGTGTTTCAATCCTCTTCCTCCTCCATCCTGTTGATTCCCTCTAATATACTCTTCATCTCAGATAATATGTTCTTCATTTCTGACTGGTTCCTTTTAATAATTTCCATTTCCGGTTTTATGTTTTTTCTCTTTGTTAAAGTTCTCTCTAAATTTATCTACACTTCCTTTAATTGTATTGAGCATCTATATAACCAGTATTTTGAACTCTGCATCTGTTAGATTGCTTGACTCCATTATTTCTGTATCTATGTTCTCTTCTTTCATATGGTTTCTCCTTCTTTGTCTTCCCATTTTGGCTGGCTTTCTGTGTCCGTTTCTATGTACTAAGCAAAGTTCCTAAGTCTCCCAGTCTTATCAGTGTAGCTTTGTGTAGTAGGTGTCAAGCAACACAGCCCTGAGAGAGGTTCAGCTGCAGGCCAAGTTTAGCCCCAGCCTGTGCCCCTCTGGGGCCACCTGTTAAGATTCAGCAAGCAAACTTAGATGCTGTGCTCATAGTTGCCTCAAGAAGCCACACCAGAAACTGAGATCAGCTGCCACCAGTGTGAGTCTTGGGGCTGCTCAGTAAGTGGCACAGGACTTGAGGAGGACACAATTGAATATGGCTTGGGTAGGGCGAGTTGGGGGAGGCAGAGTTTCAGGGAATCCTTTGGGTGGAGAGACCTCTGTTAGCCAGTTTGATGACTTCTCAGCTATGAAAGCACTGCATCGGCACCCTGAGGTAGGGGAGGGCTCAGCAGAGGAGGAATGGATAACATCAGTACTTTAGCCCGAGAGAAAGTGTCACCTCTGGCCTTCGTTCCAACAACTTAGTGTTCTTCTGTAAGTCCCTGGTGCCCCTTCTCCCACCCCCACCCCACAACCAACCTACCTGATCAGAGCAAGCAGGTCTGTCACCACAAAGGTCCGATTGCGAACACAGCCCCTTTGATAGGTGTCTGCGGCTGCTGGCTGCCTCAGCTTCTCAGCAGCTAGGGACCAGGAAGCCTTGCATCTTCACCCTCTCCTACCTCCAACTGTTGCAGGGTGATTTCTTATTTCTCTCTCAAGTCGTAGGGCTTCTGTTCATCTAGATTCCCAGGCAACTCTGCTTCCATCTCAACTTTCATGTGGTCGAATGAGGGGATGAGTGAAGTTTCTATCATCTATGCCATTTTGCCACTCTCTTATTTTTCCTTTTGTAAACTCTTAAAATTTTAAGCATTATGGACTTAATGTATCATATGTAATGAGATAGATAGTGTTTTAACTTCTTCAAATATCTAGCATTTTTTCTAACAGAATTTATTAAATAATCTCATTTATTTAATATGCTACATCTAAAGACACAAATTCCAATATAAACATGAGTTAGTTTATATGCTTCACTTTGTCCCAGTGAAATAGCTACCTATTCTTCCTTCAGTACCACATTGTTTTATTTTCTGTAGTTGCAGTCCAATGTTTCTTTATTTCATAGGGCTAGTCATTTCTCTTCACTGTTGTCTTTTCTAAATTGCATTGGCCTTTCCCATTGAAAAGCTATTTATATCTTGCAGGCCATAGAAAATATTTCAAAAAATTATTAAAGTTTTCATTAAAAGAAAAATAAAAATTAAACAATTTAATAAATATAAACAAAATCTTAAAAGAAAGAAAAAAACCCAAACAAAAAATTTCCCCAAATCCCACCAAGCAGGAAACTAAACAGTGTTAAATATGGGATGAATAGCACTCTAGACATCTGTCTAGATATATATACAAATTGAAAGATTTGTATTTATTATTTGACTTTACTAGGAGAATAAAAACTTGTGTGAAATTGAAGAAATTGCTGAACTTTAGGAAAATGTTTTTTTTAATAAGATGTCCCTAAAAGATATCTCTAAAATTATTCCTAAAATTATTCTCAAATTATTCTCTAAAATTATAAGGTTATAAAATTATTAGAAAATTGAATTTATTATATGTTTTTATCTACATGTCTCAATTTTGAATAAAACTATTGATTCCCTGGTATAAAATATGAGAATATTTGTATTCTTCTACTTTTTCTCCACTAACATTTTGTTAGCTATATTTCATTTTTATTTTGTCAAGTGTTACAACACTTATATTTAGAAATGCTTACAATAAACATTTCTACAATCACTTAGTTTCCGTCTGTGTTTATATGAATGTAACACATAACACTGACCTTTTCCTTTTTTACTACATAAAATTAAAAATAATTTTTTAAAGTTTCACCATTGATTCTATGTATTAGCAAATCATTTTTTATAAGAAGTACAGTATGCAATATTTCTTGAATTCTTTCTCTTTTTTTTAGTCAAAATTCACTTTTTCATCTTTTCTTCATCAAGCTGTAACAAAATTGGCACATACAAAAAGGTACTGATATTGGGCCTAATTAAAGAAAATGCCTCCGGATAAGTGATAAGAAGATGAAAATAACAAAGACAAGCAAAGAAGTTGGAGTTTTTAGAAAATGAGTTCAAATGTTAGTTCTGCCACAATCTGTGACCAGAGGTGACTTGTTCTTTCTAAGCCTTTTTCTCATCTGTCGTTGGATTTGAGATCACTTGTGTTACTGTTGTAACAGTCTGAACTTTTTGTCACTGATATGTCCCTTTTTCGCCATGTGAGACCACACTGGTCTAGGCTAAGGAAAGAAGACCACAGTGGTTAAGGTGTTTTGAGGATTTGGACTTGGCTAAGGAAAGAAGACCACAGTGGTGGTCACCAGCTTGCAGGCTGGTGACACCACACCCAAACCTTAGGTAGCAGGGAACAGAGGGATAGAGAAGGATCAGCACCTATCCTGGAGTGAGGATGACAGTGAAAATAGAACTCTTCAATTCTGCTTCTAACTTTTCTACCTATGCTGTTTTAAATCAGGTTCTGCTCAAATGGAAAAAATCTGAACACTTCTGCAACCTGTTCTCCCCCATTTGTTTGTTTTTAAATCTTTCTGTCTTTGTTGTAACAAACCTCTAATAAATCAAGACAGGTAGTACTTGTAGTCCCATCCCAACATGCTTTATCTCCCTGATTGCCATTCTCTCCAAAAACTAAACACATATTCTCCCAGGGCTGTGCTTTGTCCTCCACCCACCACCACTTTCCCAAATGCTCACTATACTTACAGTAGATGCTGTTGAACAGGTGAATAATCCCCACATCTGGACTTAAAGGTCATGGTTTTGGGAAGGGAAGAGGGTATAAATGCTGATGACAAGCCCTGGAGTTTAGGTGAGAATCCTGGGGCATCTTCCTATGTTTGCTCTCTAGAATAGGTTAAACTGTTTTCAAAAACCAGGAGATTAAAAAATTGCATTTCAGTATTAGAGTGAAATTTTTAAGAGATTATCTTAAATATCTACCTGATCTCCAGCAGAGAAAGACACTTGAACAGAGTTGACAGAGTTAGATGCCTAATGACAACAAGATGATCACAGATGATCACAAACTTCTGTGTTTTTGTCTTCTTATTTCTGGTTTAGAGCTATGAAGTGATTACATTTAACTCACTGCTCCTGCTCAAAAGTAATGCTATAACACAATTTAGGTTATAGAAAATTTCTTACAGCCCTTATATTTTTTATGACTGAAACTCGTGTTTTCCTCATGACTGGTAATTCAGTATCTCCATCTTAGTCACTTGTGCTCACTGACTGCTATTGTCTTAAACTTGGAGAAACCACTAAGAGCCCCTATTTGTTTCTAAGGAGAAGAAAATTAAGTTGCCTTCTGTGCTCACTTACTTATGGAGCAAGAAGTGGACTCCCTGTCCTAGGAGTGTTTTGTTTCTTAGGTACTAGTTAGAAGAGGTGAATCAGAAACTGAAGGGATTTTTAATGGCCAGCAATTCTCTCTGCTAACCATTTTGGCAAGACCTAGGTCCTAATGCTCCCTTGTTACCCTGGATGGAAGATGAGACCAAAACCAATAGTGGCAGGATTCTTCGAGACCAGATGTCTCCAACACCACAGCCCTGGCCTTTGCCTTGCCTCTTCTAAAAGTGGAGAAATTGCTTCTCCTGGAGCCTGAGACAGACATAAGTCACACCTAGCCCTAGAATAAGCTGAGCTTCCAGGCTCTGCATTTTGCCAAGCCTCAGAATTCTACATCTTGCTCAAAAGATTCAGCTGCTCTATCCCCCTTGACCCTGTGAACTTCTAAGATTTGCAAGCAAGGATGAAGAAGGCATTGAAAAGTATACTGGTAAGATGAGCTCACCTTTTTCTGGAAGTTTTGTGCTAAGTCTCTTCCCTGATTTCTGGGCTTAGTAGGTCCTCCCTATTCTTCTAACACTCTCCTGACTTCCTCTTTGCTCACCAATCATCTGCATCTGACAAACCAGAAAAAGGAACAATAAAACTCACATCCCTACCCCAACAGCTTCATCCCTTTTTCCAGGGGCTTGCATGTTCTTTCACCCTTTTGGGGTTATAAATCTTCCTAGGAGATAAAGAAGGGTTTGAGCCAGAGCCTTTATTTCCTCAGATCCATTCCCTCTGAATGTTAGAATCATCCCTCAAGCTCCCCTCTACTTTGGCTCCAGAGGCTCCTCTTCCAGTTGGGGAGGCCATTGTTATTGGTGAAGATAAGCCTCTAGCCAGAGTTTCCCAGACTCCTTCAGTGAGTGAACAATGTTGGCAAAGGCTGAGAGCAGGGGCTTGGACTGGTACTCTATGCTATGCTTGGCTCAGAGGGACTGCACCAGGGGAGCTACTGCATGATAATAGTGTTAAGACATCATAGAGGAAAGATGGTGCTCAATATGGAAGTTAATATGTCCACCGAACCAGCCATCGAAGGCAGACTTGTAGATGCTGCATGTTGCTTGAAGTAGAGTGGAGACAGTCCACATTCCAGTCTTGATTAGTGTGCATGGGGATATGTTTCATCTGTGTCACTCACACAAATCATTTGCTTCCCAGGAACCTGACCATGAAGAAAAGGCCCAGGAGGCCTTTCAATCCAAACAACGGCACATAAATGAGGAAGATGCAGACATAAAAGGTGATCATCCAGGCCAAGTCCACCCACTTCTTCTTCTGGATAACAAAATAGAAACTATACCACTGGAAATAGAGAGGCAGCAAGGCTGACTGTCCAGTCAGGAACTATTTGTGCTGGTGATTGTATGGCAAGTACCATTTCCTTCTGTTTCCCAAGCTCCACATTGAGGGTCTTACCCAAGGCAAAGAAGAAGGGTGCATATTGATGTCTGGATCTTTGTGGAAGAACTTGGGTTTGGAAGTACATGTGGTTCCAATAGCTGGCAGGGGCCCCCTTCAGGTGATCAGTCAGGAAATGATGTAGTAGGTAGTTCCACTTAGAGGTGCTAAAGATAGACAGGTGCCCCAAGTCATCCTACAACCAGCCAGTCTGGAGCTGAACTGTGTTGAGCAGCACTACACAAAAAAGGAAGGGCATGAAGGACATCCCAAAGACTTAAAGAATGAGCCAGGCCACAACGTCCAGCAACAAGATGTATAGCAGGTACAGGTGGAAGAAGACACAGCCTTCATATGCCCCATCCTTTTCACTGTATCCCGCAGCTCCTGGAACTCATCAGTCAGCACTTTATTCTCAGTGGGCTCAAAGCTGGGCTGCTCCAGAGACAGTTCTCCAGTCTAGAGGGAGTTCATGTACTTGCTCACACGGACCTTGTTGATGTGGATTGCCACAAAGTGATCCATGGCATCTTGCCCTGCTTAGTGGCTGATGACTTGTGAGCCCCTGGGGTGCTGGCAGGTGAACTCGCTGATGTTGTACACCTTCCACTCTATCACCAGCCACTGCTGCACTGCTTCTTCCCAAGTAAGTAGAGCAAGATCAGCCCGTGGGCCAGAGTCTTGGGAGCCATTTGGGCCTGGCACCACCTCACACTGGCTAGGCAAAGGCAGTCAGGTAAGTGCTCCGGGAGTGGGTCTGCTGGCATACACGCGGAGCCCGCAGCCTCCGCGTAGGGTTTTCAGCACCTGTGGCCCGGACCCTTTTGTTTCCTCCAGACTGAGTGATTTGACTGTTATCGCCATGTAAACTTTATGCATTTTTGTTGTTATTTCATAGCTTCATGTCATTTCTTTTCATCTTACACATACTTATGATGGTACCCAACTGCCCAGATCTTCTGTTTACTCTGCTGTCTTGTGGATAAGTTCTCTTTAATATTTATTCTATCTTATATGACAGTCATTTGCCTTCTCCTCTTAGCCACAATCTGTAGCCTAAGAGTTGCTTTATATTAATTTTTGTTTGACTGGAGGACATGTGGGATGGGGGTGGGGGACAATGCTGAGCCAACTGGAATTGTTGACTCTCTTACCTGAACACTGCTCTTTCTTCTGAGCACTCATTTAGTGTCTTATACTGGGGACTAACACCCTCACAGAGATGTATCTCATTCTGATGGGCTTTGAGTCATTTTCTCAACACAGCAAAGGATCCTAAAAATGGCAAAGGAGCCTAGAAAATGGCCCTTTCTGGCCTTTTCTATAATCAGGTGGTAATATGTAAGATATTCCACTCCCAACAGTTTTTCTTCTCTATCCCCTGAGACTTCACGGCCATTCATTTTTCCCCAAACTGGAGGACATTTGTGAGAATTTTCTGTATTTCCTGGTTTCAAAGTAGGTGAAGGGGAAGATACTTATTAGTTTAAAATCTGTCTCAGGGAGCTCAGTAAAATACCTTACTGGACCATCTGACATGTCAAAAGTTAGATCTCAGAGGCTAGCCTACATTGGTGAGGAGAGAAACTACAAGATAAGAAAGAGTGTTGGGAACTACAGAAAGCTAAGGGGGAGATGAGAAAATATTAATAGCAGGAAGGAGACAGCCCAGCTAAATGGCCAGATACTGGATATGAAATGTAAAAAAATGACCAACGGAAGATCCACAGAAGCATATTTCTCATTTGATGTGTTACATTGTAATATCAAATTACTCCACGAATGTGAAACTTCAGTCAAATAAGCTCTACACACAACCTTGAGTTAGTGGTACTTGGAAGAGTGAAAATATGTTGCCGGTTTTATGGGTGTTGTCCCAAGAAAAAGAAGCCATATGCAAAGAGCAAAGGAAGCAAAATCCAAAAGATGGATCACAAAATCAGTGGAGGCGGTGACTTAAAGTCAAGAGTGATCAGGAGAATTATAATTACTTCCTTCTATTAAACCCTGGAAATACTGACCGGGGGAAGCAGATTTTTAAGTTTTCTTACCAGCCAACAGGAGGATAGAATAACATCCAGAGTACTGACATATAGTAACAAATGTTAAATAAAAGTTACTAATTTTCCTTAAAACAGCTTTGGTCATATCCATGTTCTATTAGTTTTGATATATGGAATTATAGCTATTAGTGCTTCCTACATGATTAACATGGGATCTCCATCAGAAGACATCTAAAAACCTAATGTGTAAATATTAGATAAAATGATTATTCTTTGGGAATTTTTGCATTTTTATGCAAAAGTTTACATACAAGAGGTAAAATTTACATACAATAAAATGCACAGATCTTAGTGTGCAATTTAGTACATTTTGAAAAGTATCTATGCCCATATAACCAACACTCAGTCAAGATAGAGAACATCTTTATCACCCCAGAAAATTCTCCTGTACCCACTTCTAGACAACTCTCCTCACTCCAAGCAACAGGTGCTCTGATTTTAGTAACTGTTGGTTATTTTGCCTGTTCTAGAACTTCATATAAATGGAATCACACAGTGTGTACTCTTTTGTATCTAACTTCTTTTGCTCATCATGATATTTTTGAGATTCCTTCATGCTGTTGTACATATCAGTAGTTTGTTCCTTTGTGTAGGAATGTTGCAAATTGTTTTATTCTCCTGTTAATAGACATTTGTGTTGTTTCCAGGTTGTTGGGTTTTTTTGTTTTGTTTTGTTTTGTTTATTACTATTTTTTTCTGTGTGTCTTCTTGTGAACATATATTTTTGTATAACTTGGGTAAAACCTAGAAGTGAACTTCTGGGCAAATGTATACTTAACTTTATAGGAAAATACCCAGTTTTCCAAATTAGTCGTAGCATTTTATACTCCTACGAGTAATATGTCAGAGTTCTAATTATTCCACATCCTTGTCAACATTTGACACTGTCAGTCTTTTTAATATTAGTCATCCTGTTGGGCATATAATGGGCCCTAGTTTTTGTTTCAAATTATATTTCTCTGGTGACTAAGATGTGAACATCTCTTTATGTGCTTATTTACTCTTTGTATTTCTTCTTCATGAAGTGTCTGTTTAAGTCTTTCGTCTATTTTTAAAAATTGGGTTTCAGTACCTCTTGCTGAAAAATCAATTGACTACGTGTGAGTCTGTTTCTGGACTCTGTTCTATTCCAATGATCCATTTTTTCCATTCTTACACCAGTACCATGCAGTCTCTTGACTATCTTTAGAGTAAGTCCTGAAATGAGACTGCTTGAGTCCTTCAGCTTTGCTGCTTTTTTTCAATATTGTTTCAGCTACTCTATGTTTTTGCATTTTATGTAAGTTGTAGAATTCACTCAACAGTGTTTGCCAAGAGTCTGCTGGGCTTTTTAAATTTGAATCAGATTAAACCTATAGATGAGTTTAAGGAGATTTTACATTTTAATTAAATCGAATCTTCCCATTTATAAGCACAGTATATTTCTCCACTTATTTAGATATTTAATTTATCCTCAACAATGTTTCATATGCAAATATTTTTATATACATATAAAATGTGAATGATTTATATGTAAAGTCAACAAAACTATGATTATGTGATTTAAAAAAAAATTCTGGGGAGGAAAAAAAAATGGTGTAGATGACAGAGGTTCTGTTCATCTCTCTGGCAACCAAATCAAAGTTGTGATGGAAACAAGGAGCAAATAGCAAGGAACAATCTAGATGAACAAGCCATACAACTAGGGAGAAATCCAAGAAAGCACCCTGCAATGGCAGAAGATAGGACGGGATGAGCATGTGGGGCTACCCAGTCTCGAGAGGCTGAATGAGACAGAGGCTGCAGCAGCAGCGATGGCAGATGCCTCTTAAAGGGGCTGTGTCCACAAGCAGATTTTCTCAGTGATGAACCTGCTCTCTCTGAGCACCAGTGCCGATTCGGCTGTGCTCAGGGGGCACCAGGGACTTACAGGGAGACGTTGTCTGAGTGAGGGCCCAGGTGAGACCCCCCTCTGTATAGAAGTGCTGGCAGTAACCATTGTTCCTGGTTGAGCCCTCCTCCTTCCCAGTGTGCAAACACAGTGCTGCCATAGCCGTGACATCATCAAACTGGATAACAGAGGTCACTCTACCCAGTGGATTCCCTGAAACCCCACCTACCCCAACTCGTGGCCCCACCTAAGCCACATCCAGGTGTGCCCTCAAAACGTCAGGTGCTCCTTGCTGAGCAGCGCCTGGGCTCACACTGGAGACACCTGGCCTCGGTTTCTGGTGTGGCTTCTTGAGGCAACTGTCGGAAGCCAGCCGACCAAGTCAAACCGGGTACCTGAATGGGGGAGCGGGGACTGAGAAAAAAGAGAAGACAGACAGGGTGCAGGAGGGAGAGCAGATCTCACACTGCCTCTCCGAGTTTATTTCTTAACCTCCTTTTAAACACAGTCTGTTTCTTTGTGCATTTCAAAACAACACAAAAGTAACATCCTAAAGATCCAGGTGCAATTGACACTCCCTTCGACACTCCCTTAGGCTATACTTAACCTCTTCTTCCTGAAATTCAACAGAACCAGCCTTTTCTTTTTTATGCAAGCAGGCCTCCCGAGACAATCCATGCACTCTTTTAAATTTGGGGAGCTTTGGCTCCCTACAATTCCCCCTTTTTTACTTTATAGTAGACTGTGCCTGTCTTAGGTGGCTTCCTGCGAAACATGGAGCTTACCCGTCATTTGAACATGTATTCCATCATACATGCCCTGTCTTAGGTTGTCCAGTTTCCAAGAAGTCCTTACCCGTCTTTGACTACCAGCCACTATATTGGGGTATTTTTATTTCTTAACTTTATTGCATGTATCTCGGAACCAACATCTCGCACTGCTCGTATTACGCATTTCACAAGATGAAACAGGCTAGAACGATAACAAATCCTAATAAATGAGTAAATGGTCCCCAAGTAGGGACTAAACCTTTTAAACCCTTTATAAATTCTTACACTGTTTGATCAGTATTTATTTGTAGTTCGGGAGCTTCTTTTAAGGCTACAAGAATACCTGCCACAACAACAGCCACAGCCCTTATAGATCTTCCTAAGGCCGTGTTAATTTTTTGTAAAACCTGTAACCCATATTCATCAAACCAAGGGCCTGTAAGGTTAACAGGAACCATTATAAATGGTGGTTATCTAAGCACAAGAACAGAAGTGTTAACAGGAGTAACACAATTAGACAGCTGACAATTATTAACACAAGTCCGGCAGCCAGTTTCCAAATATGAGTCTGCCAAGCGCCAGAGCTTGTTTTCCAGAGTCCAGCAGATAAAGCAGTCTCAGTGTTATAAGGCCGAGAGAAGTCCCAAACAAAATGACATTCTCTTGATGACAACGATGCCACCATACTGAATCTTTTTGCACATGCCTCTTCGAGTGACAAAGTTCAAACGGAATTGTATCATTGTTGCTTACAGCTTCGCCATCAGGAGCCCCAAGCATAACAGCTCCTCCTTTCTTATGCTAAGGCTGCTCCGTGATATTCAAACACCCAGGTTGGGAAGTAGAATTGAATAGAAAACAAATAGGTAGTCCTATTGCTGATCCGGAAAAATTAAAATTATCATATACATATTGCTGTTCCATGGCTAATGGCAATCCTAAAAGTTTAGAGTTATTAGAAAAAACCTGGATCTGTGGCCCAGACCAAACAGTTGGATGTAGTACCGGAGGATCTGGGATGTAAGCCCAATGCACTGCGGCATAAACTGTTGGATTAATCAGTATTCCCATCAGAAGAATAATCTCGATGTTCATTTTCGGCATGCTGCACTAGTCGTTCAGGCAACCAGCGTGCTCCGTCAGCTCCCTGCGGAAAAACACAAACATGCCCTCGCCCCCATATTAGTACAGGATCTGGTCCATTCCATTGTCCAGTTAACGGATCTTTCCATCTTACAGTGGCATAATTAGAAGTAGTAGTAGGATGCCATAAGCGCTCAGCTGCAGAGTGCCCTTTGGCATCCAAATTTAAAAAATTTAAAATGAATAAGGCATGATTTAAGAAATTTTGTGGAGAATAGGGGTATAACTCCCCCTTTTTTATTTTCTCAAGTTGAGTCTTTAGAAAGCCATGGGCACGTTCCACAATGCCTTGACCTTGTGGGTTGTAAGGAATACCAGTTTTATGTTCAATGTGTAACTGAGAGCAAAATGTTTTAAAAGCGGCACTAGTATAACCAGAGCCATTGTCTGTCTTAAGAATTTGAGGACATCCAATAGCTGCAAAGCAGCGTAAGCAGTGATCAATAACATGTTTAGTGGCTTCACCAGTCAAAGCAGAAGCGAAAATGAATCCAGAAAATGTATCTACAGTAACATGTACATATTTTAATTTACCAAATTCAGGAATGTGGGTTACATCCATCTGCCAAATTTGATTCGGTATCAAACCACGGGGATTAATACCATAATGAGGAACATGAAAAAACTGAGGGCAAGTGGGACAACTTTTTATAATTTGTCTTGCTGCTTCTCTGGTGAGATGAAATTGCTTTCTTAGATAAGAACTATTTTGATGATGTATAGCATGAGATTGTCGTGCTTGTTCAACATTACTAGCAAGCAGACATAGGTGGGTGGCTGCATCAACAAGTGCATTAGCTTTAGACAAAGGACCAGGGAGATTTGTATGAGCTCGAATATGAGTCACATAGCAGAATTCTTTTCTGTTGTGCATAGCCAATTGAATTTGCGCCAATAATGAATGCACCTCAGAATTGTGGGTAGCAATATAAGGTACAGTCTCCACTATAATTAAAGCTTTAGCAATGTATTGACTATCAGTATATAGGTTAAGGGGTTGTTGAGCGAATATTTGAAAAATTGCAGCAACTGCCCGCAATTCTACAATCTGAGCAGATGCAGGGGATGTTTGTATGACAATAGGATTTTGGTTGTCAACAGCATACACGGCTTTTCCATTAGAGAAACCATCAGTAAATATATTAAGAGCATTCTGTATCGGGGTGGTCTTAATTACACGAGGAAAGATAAATGACTGCATATTAGCAAACTGTAAAAGTTTGTTCATCAGTAAAAATGGAGTTGAAAGGAGGGGGAGGCATCGGAGGAGCAGAAGGCACAACCCCAGCAGCCTCAGATTCGTCATACTCATGAACACTTTCTGTTTTAAGTACAGGTGACATTTGTTCTTTAATCTGATCTCTTTCATGCCTAGGGTCTAAAGAATCTCTAATCAAAGTCCAAAGCCCAAAAGTATCTGCCGGAACCTTAGTAGGTCCGTGGTCATCATAGTAATCCCGTAACTTTTTACCCACTCTTAACCATGCCTCTAAATCAATTGTCCCTTCCTCAGGGAACCAGGGACAAACTTCTTCTATAAATTGCAAAAACTTCATTAACTGTTGCTGAGCTACTTTAGCTCCTCTAACTCTAAGCATATTCTTAAGCATATGTACAAATAGCAGTCGACTATTTCCTTGGCCCATTATATTTTCTCTTACAGTTTCTATATTTACAAAAACTCCTGCGTACTCACCTTCACCACCCACGGCTTCTTTGGCCAATCTCGAGTGCACTCGTCTTGCAGTGGGTCCTTGCTTTTTTCCCCCGTTTTCAGGTCCCTGTTTGGGCGCCACTTTGTCGGAAGCCAGCCGACCAAGTCAAACCGGGTACCTGAATGGGGGAGCGGGGACTGAGAAAAAAGAGAAGACAGACAGGGTGCAGGAGGGAGAGCAGATCTCACAACTGCCTCTCCAAGTTTATTTCTTAACCTCCTTTTAAACACAATCTGTTTCTTTGTGCATTTCAAAACAACACAAAAGTAACATCCTGAAGATCCAGGTGCAATTGACACTCCCTTCGACACTCCCTTAGGCTATACTTAACCTTCTTCTTCCTGAAATTCAACAGAACCAGCCTTTACTTTTTTATGCAAGCAGGCCTCCCGAGACAATCCATGCACTCTTTTAAATTTGGGGAGCTTTAGCTCCCTACAGGCAACTATAAGCACAACATCTGTGGATTGCTTGCTGAATCTTACCAGGTGGTCCCAGAGGCATGGGATAAATTTGGCCTGCAGCTGAACCCCTCTTAGGACTGTGCCGCTGGACACCTACTTCACAAATCCACACTAATAAGACTGGGAGACTTAAGAGCTTTGCTTAGTAAAGAGAAACAGACACGGAAAGGCAGCCAAAATGAGAAGACAAAGAAGTAGAAACTATGAGAGAACAGAACAGAGATCCAGAAATAATGGAGTTAAGTAATCTAACAGATGCAGAGTTCAAAACACTGGTTATAAAGATGCTCAGTAAACTTTTGGGAAGCGTAGATAAATTCAGTGCGAATTTCAACAAAGAGATAAAAAAACATAAAAATGGAAATGAAAATTATAAAAGGGAACCAGTCTGAAATGAAAACACATTATCTAAGATGAGAAGTATATTCAATGGAATAAACAAAGGAATAAACAAAGTGAATAAAGAAGAGGATCAAATAACCTAATCTAGAGGACAGGAAAGCCAAGGACACTCAATCAGAATGGCAAAAAAAAAAAAGCCAAGACTATAAAAATAATTTAAGGAGGACATAGGACACTATTAAGGTTCCAAATATTGGTCTGATCAGTGTAACAGAAGAAAATCAAGATGTTGAACAGCTGTTTGAAGAAACAATGATGGAAAACTTCCCTAACCTGATGAGGGAAATGGACATACAACCCCAGAAAGCTCAAAAAACCCCAAAACCAGGGATCCAAAGAGGCCCACACCAACACGCATCATAATTAAAGTGCTAAGGGTTAAATACAAAGAAAAACATGTTAAGAGCAGCAAGAGAAAAGTAGGTAGTTACCTACAAGGAAACACCCATAAGACTGGCAGCTGATTTCTCAAAAGAAACTACGCAGGACAGAAGGGTTTGGCAAAAAATATCCGATGTGTTGAAGATCCAGGATCTACAACCAAGAATACTTTATCCAGCAGAGCTATCATTTAGAGTCAAAGGACAGATAAAAAGCTTCCCAGACAAATATAAGCTAAAGGAATTTATCATCACCAAGCCAATATTACAGGAAATGTTGGTGGGACTTTTTTTAGAAGAACAAATGTGTGTCAAAAACAAGAATAAAGAATGGTAACAACTACATTTCTATCAATAAGTACTTCAAGTGGAAAAGAATTAAGTGCTCCAACTAAAAGATAGTGTGAATGAAAGGATAAGAAAACAAGACCCCTATATGCTGCTTATAAGACACTCGCTTCAGATTAAAAGACACACAGACTAAAAGGAAGGAGATGGAAAAAGATTTTGCTTTAATGGACCTAGAAGTTACTTGAGTCAGACAGAGAAAGATAAACACTATTTATATGCGAAATCTAAGAAATAAAAAGAACAAACTAATCAAAAAACAGACTCACAAATATAGTGGACAATTGGTGATAGACAGAGGGGAGAGGGTTTTGGGGGCTAGGAGAAAGGGGTGAAGGGTTAAAGAAGTACAAATTAGTAGTGGTGATGGTCACGGGGATGGGGGCATAGGGAATACAGTTAGCATTAATATGTTGGCTAGGTGGAGGGCCAGGGGAGGGAGGGAGCAATTGGGGGGATCATTATATGAACTATATATATGTCAAACCAATGTACTGTATAGTTGAAACTAATTAAAACAAATAAATTTTTTAAAAATTCTGGAATTTTAATGAACTGATAAAAAACCTAGCAAAGATGGAGGAAAGCACTCAGTAAACACTATATTGATAAAGGCTACTAGATGCTTAGAATCTTTAAGTACTATAATAATAATTATTTCATTTTTAAGCACAGTAACAACTCAGTGAAAAAAATTATATTGAAAACAAGACTTTAGTCTGATGTAGTCTTTTCTAAAACATCCTATGCAACTTTGCATCCCATTACTTGTTCCAATGCTTGTTATCTGTAATAGTCAGAGGTCACTCCTCTTTGTTCATCAAGGCTGTCCCCTCGCTTCCAATTGACCACCAACGCCTGGAATCAGGCACTGCTTGCTTCTATTCTGGTCCATTGAAATAATGTCCTAACTGATCTCTGTGTCTCCAGTTTTTCAACTGTCAATTCACCCCCCTGTGCTGGACTTCAAAGGTACCTTTTAAAATATACACCTACAAATCTAATATATGTTTGTTATTTCTGTTAAACAAAATGGTTCAGATACATTAGTTATTTCTCTAATAAGGCATGGCAATTATATTTTCCATGTATTCATAGCCATTCTGTTAAATAAGAAATTAATTTCTTAGTAAATTTTAAAAGGATGCTTTGAATAATTTTGTTAAGTCAAAATATCTATCATCACTCAGATTTCTTATTTAGTTATAAAATTATTAAACTGAAAATATGAATTTAAAATGCTGCATTAAAACAGGATACACCTTCTACCTCTGTGAAGAGTATTAACTTATCACCAAACCAAACCACTAGACTGCACCCTTTGCAGATGAACTAACAGAAAATGAGTTTCTTTGATTAACGATTTGAGTTGAATCTTCCTGACTTTGACATAAATCATGATTTAAAATGTGATTAGCACTGACTCAATGTAAATAAAACCCATGCTACCTGGAAGCCATGTATTCAAAGATGGATAGTTTGCCATCATGTAAATGACAGTAAGAGAAGATCTTGTTGTAATTTTCAAAATATAAGTAAGCAAAAAGATATATATATTCAATGGAATTATAGCTTTGTGCCTCAAAGTGTTGTATCTGCTTTGTTTTCATTATTGTTGATTCTATATTCCATTCCACAAACCTGACATAATTATGTCAAGAAAAAACACAAAACGAAAAGATGTGATATACCACTGCATTTCTGCTTGCCAAATTGGAAGAGAAGAGTTATGACACTTTGCTCCACTGCTGCATTCCAGTAGAGTTGTAATTGAAAAAAAAATCCATCATGCTTTGCATGACAATTTTTCTTTGCCATTTTCTCCCAACTCATCATAACATAATTTTGTTCCATTTTTCTAGCCAGGGTCTTGTATTTTCCTTCATATAGGACCACAGCTGCATAACTCAACCTTGATGCCTCCTTAGAATGATGAAATGTGTTTGCTTTTTGTTTCAGTCTTGGCAACTCCAATTTTCAAAGTCCTGCTTGACAGATTTTCTTGCTGCCAAAAAAAAAAAAAAAAAATGCATTCAGCCCTGAAACTTTCATAGGGTTGTGCAAAGGAGCTTCCAGGGTACTTAGTACTTGTCTATACTGTAATTTATCCTTGAACCAAGCTGTTTTGGAAATGTGTTGAGAAGACTAATGTTGCTCTCATTCTTTTTATAGCTTCATAATTGCTAAAGGAGAATTGTCTTTGTGTCCAACCCATCTGAACATTTTTATCCTTCTTTCTATTTATGTCTACTCATATATACTTGCATCAACGTTTTCTGAGAGTTGGGGACATCAGGCCAAAATCTAGTCAATAAAAATCTTAGGCTTCATGGCAAAAATTCTAAGATCTGAAATGAATGATAATAATAGCAAACAGTTTTTGAGCATTATTCTGTGATAGACACTGTTTTAAATGCTTTTGGTGAGATAGCTAATTTATTCCTCACAAAAGTTGTGAGGTAGGTGCTATCATCATCATCATTTTTCGGAGGAGGAAAAGGAGGCTGAAATAAGCTTGAGAGCCCACAGCAAATGTTGTTAAGCCAGAGTTAAATTCAGGCAGTCAAAGCTCAACTCACATCGCCTTGCTTTTCTACTACCACTATGGTCATCATCAGCTCCCAAATACTCGAGAGGCCCAGATTTGCCCCTCACGTATATGTGACCTCTGAAAAACTGGAACTCAGAGAAACAGAGAATAGGGGTTAGAGGATGGGGGAAATGAGATATTGGTCAAGGGTACAAACCTCCAGCTATAAGATTAGCAAGTTCTGGGGATCTAATGTACAGCATGGTGACTGCAGTTAACAATACTGTATTATATACTTCAATTGTTGTTAAGAGAGTAGATCTTAGATGTTTTCACCACAAAAAAGAAATGGAAATATGTGATGGGATAGAAGTGTTAGCTAACCACTATGGTGGTAATCACTTGCAATGTATAAATGTATTAAATCAGCATGTTGTACACTTTGAACTTACACAAAGTTTTATGTCAATTGTATCTCAATAAGGCTGGGAAAAAATTACTTTACAACCTACTTTACCTTTTTATGAGGCAAAATAAGCTTTTAAAAAGTTAGCATATGTAAAAGTTTTCAATATTTAATAACAAGTATAATATTGAAAAACAATGAACTATAAGTATCTTGGGGGCTGGAGTGTGGTAGCAGCATAATATAAAAGAGAAACATCACACCCAATAGGAAGGTTGTTATCAAAAAAATAGAAAATAAGTGTTGGAGAGGATATGGAACTATTGGAACCCTTGTGCATTACTTGTAGTAATGGAAAATGGTACAGCTACTATGGAAAACAGTTTGGCAGTTCCTCCAAAAATTAAACATATGACCCAGCAATTCCACTTGTGGGTATACACTCAAAGAGAGGAAATCAGGTATTCAAACAGATAACTTGTACACCAATGTTCATAGCAGCATTATCCATAGTAGTCAATATGTTTGTATCCACCCCAGCCTTAAAATGGAATGAAATTCTGACACATGCTACATCATGGATGAAACTTGAAAACATACTAAGTGAAATAAGCCAGAGGCAAAGGGACAAATATTGTATGGTTCTACTTATATAGGATGCCAAGAACAAGTTAATAGAAACAGAAAGTAGGATGGTGGCTACTAGTAGGATGGTGAGTTAGAGTTTAATGGGGATGGAGTTTCAATTTGAGGAGATGAAAAAGTTCTGGAGTTGGATGGTGGTGAGGGTTGCACAACATTGTCAGTGTACTTAAGCCACTGAACCGTATACTTTAAAATGATTAAAAGACTAAATGCTACATTATATATATTTTACCACAAAAAAAGAGAAAGAGAGACAAATATACCTCCTTACCCTACAAGAAGATGAACAGTACAGAGGACAGAACAAGAGCTACTTGGCCCAGTTCTCCTACCAGTGCTAGAACCAGAGATCTTGGTCTCATTGATTAAAGAATTCCTTCATTGATAATGATAAAATAATAATAATAACAACTACAACAAATAGAATTCAATAAGCACTTACTAAATGTCACTTACTGTTCCAAATACCCTTAGTCATACATTTAGTCACAACAGCAACATTGTGAAGGTTTAGTATTATTTTTAGTTTCTCTCTCTCTCGCTTTCTCTCTCTCTCTCTCTCTGCAACAGAGAGGTTAAAGGTTAAGTAAATTGCCTTGCTTAATGTCACAGAGCTGGTTAAGTGATAGGTAACTTAGCACCCAGGCAACTGTGTCCTAACCGAGTAGGGTCCACTGTAGCTCAAAGCCTCCCATGAACAGAGGGACAGAAGGGACTGCCCCAACAGGAAACAGTGCTGTTGTCCCACATGTGTCCCATATAAGCAGGATACTGATGACTTGAATATTGGCTCCTGGAAGGCAAGAACCACACCTCTGTGTCCTCAGTGACCAGCACAATCACACTTAATATAATGATTATATGAAATAATGATTGGATTTAATTAAACATAATTTCTAAAACCTCCTCAAGATTTGATCTTTAAATTTTTTTGTTACAATTCACAAAATAGACAGATTGACTGTTTACCAAGTGGATTGAAATAGCATTCTAGGTTCTCTCCATAGACATCTCGATTCTACTAGAATCCCTCAGTCGGCCGTGTGCTCAGTCCACACCCTCCCTCATCCCTGCCTTGCAGTGCCTGATCTTCTTTTGGAAGTCTCTCCTCCAGATTCAGCCTGTGTACCACAGGAGAGGCTGACCCCAGGAGTGACATCAGCTGATCCTGTTCCCTTTGCCTGACACAATAAGTACATGGCATTTCCTGGCCACAGCATGGGTCAGGAAGGGTCATGTGACTGGTCAGTCCCCTCCTCTTCTACCCTCTCCTTGTTGAGATACAGCGAACTGTTTCTTTTCCCCTGGCTATGACAGAACCAGACCCATAGACATAGGGGAGGTTTGTTGTGGACCCATATGGGAAAGATATTCCAAAAGAGACATTCTTCTTCTTTTCAAACCAATTCTCAGCTTTTTAAATCAGGAATTTTCAAGGAAGGTGCCCTCAAACTTATGCTTCTCCTGCCTTCTTGCCTTTTTTCTTACCATCTATTTGGTGTGACCCTTTTCCTCCTGGAGTCCATTGAACTACTTTTCTTCTTCTTCTCAAGTAAAGAGTCATTTCCACAAATATTTTGTAATTGGGCACTTATAATCCCAAAATGGACAGCTAGGGAAAAACTGCAAAGAAAAGATGCTCGAATTATACATGCTTTGTTTCCCAAGCAATTAGAACTAGATTAATTCATTGGATTGTGTGAGCCTCAGGCTTTAAATTCTGGATTATAAATAAACCAATCTACTTTGTGGTGAGAGTCAAGAAGTCTTGATGGAAAAACATTTAGTTTAGGATAAAAAATTAGGGTAAAAATTAAACCCAAGAGGAGCCAAAGGATTGAGGTATTCTGACATTGTCCTTTTTTCTTACCAGGATACCATTGACAATCCTTGCAAAAGAAAGCTATTGAGTCCGTTTCCTGACAGGAGGGCACCTAGACTATTAGGGACTGCGTGTTTAAGTAAAATAACTAAACACTAACACAACTGTCAGTTTATGACACATTTATTATGATTTTTTTTTTTTATTATTCACTCACCCTCTAGTCCATACCCAAATAACTTACCTCTTCTAAAAGATAGATGTCTTTATGAAGATATGGGCTTCTTCATGGTATCTTTGAGCTGGAATCATAGGGTCCAGCAACCCCTTCGTTTTGTATCTGAGAGACCAAGGTACAGAATGGCTGCCCAGTTTACAAGCAAACCCAAGAAGAGAAGCTGTTAGCTCCCAGTGCATGAATGCCCACTGGCTCATGTTGTCTAACTTAACGCTGTTATCTCAGACATTCTCTCCTTGTATCTTTATGTTGCAGAGTCCACTGTTACGGAGCTACATGGGTTGAATACTTCCCAGGTACAAAATAAGAAAGCAAGTAAGTGAATACAAGCACAGTACTAGTGTACTCATATAGATGGTTTGGGGGGTATAACTTTAGCCAGTCCAATCCAAGTGAGTCTCAGGTTTCTGTTGGGAATGCTGGGCAAAAATAGCGCTTTCTCTTTCCTGCTGGACATGAAAAAGAAATTATATGGTCTCAGGAGCAGATAAACAAGATGAAACCAGCCTTCAGTTGAAGACAACCCTATCAGAAGCCGAGCAGAAAGAGGAAAAGAAAGCAGGTCTTGATGAAAGTTCTGAGCTCCCAGACCATACAAAGCAAGATATGCCTCTGGGCTTTTCAACTACCTGAATCAATACACTGCCTTCCTTGTTTATGTTGGGGCTCATCTGAACTGCCTGCAGCAAGAAGAATCTTACTGATACAGCTCAATCCATATGAAAGGTATGGGTGGATGCAAAAGAAAATGTTACATGTTAGTGATTATCTTTTGGCTGTGATAACAAGGTAGGGAATTTCGAGGATCTTTATTTTCTACTCTTCGGTCTTCTGCAAAGTTTGGTTTTTTATTATTTATTATTTATTTTTTGTTTTTATAATAATGAGTAAGTAAATAAATATTTCTGAATGAATGAAGAAAAATACTTCTGAGTTCTGAGCAAAGTGGCAGAGTAGGAAAACACTGTGTTTACCTCCTTCCATGACATATTAAAATTACAACTAAAATACAGAATAATCAATCTGAAAACCACCTGAAGACTAGCTGGATATAACTCCTATAACTAAGGATAAAAAAGTACCCACATCGAGATTGATAAGAGAGGCAGAGATGCAAAACAGGCTGGTCCTGCACCTGCAAGTTGAACATCAAGAGAGATATCTCTGCTGTGGAGGTCCCCCTGGAGGAGCAAAGAGCCCCTGCTCCACACTGGAGATCCCTAGCCCAGTGTTCCAGTGCTGGGAAGAGGAGTCTCCACAAATTCTGGCTGTGAAAATCAGTGGGAATTCTAACCATCTGGGTGAGATAGAAGGAAGCTGGAAATCCAGATGACCCCTTAAAGGGTCTGTGCACAGATTCAGTTGCTCTTAGGCACTTACCCTGGGCTCTAGTGAAGGGACAACAGCTGTGGGAGCACCAGAGACATAGAGAAAGACTAAGTTGTGTGACTTCAGGGTAAGGGCTGGAGGGACAGCCACCATTGTCTCTTACTGAGCTCTCCTCCTCTGCAGCCTACAGGCTGGTACCATCTTGCCAGTGTTGAGCTCTCCCCTGACAAGGCCAATTCTGAATCTGCATTGGCCTAGTGGGATCCACTTGTTCCATGTTGGTGACTCCTTGGGACCCCACCCCACTCAACTCAAAAATTGCCCGTGCTAGTTTTGTTGCTGGGCAACTGACTAGACCTCATATTCTCTGCCAGAGGCTTCTTTGACAGCAACAAACAGGTCTCAGTACTTTAACCGCAGAAGACACTTTCAGTGGCAAGTAACAAACCCTGGTCCAAGCTGGCTGCAGTATCTCTTGAACAAATTTTGGGGGTCTTCAGGCCTGAGGCAGGCAGCAGCAAGCCTCAGTGTGATCTGAGACTTTTGTGAGTGGTCACAGGTTTAGCACTGGCACCAAATCTGAATCTACATTGAGCTAGTGAAATCCACTTTCTTTGACCCGGTGACTCCCTAGAACCCTGCCCAACCCAACTCACGTACCACTTTGTAGCTGCTGCGCTTTACAGGAAGCTGGCAGGCAGCCTCTTGAAATGCCCTAGATCTTTTTCTAAGCTGCCCCAGGCCCTGTATAGCTGATAGCCAGCCTCGGTTTGCAGCATGGCCTCTCCCACTTGCCTCCAGGTTCAGCACAGGCAGCAACCAACCATGGATAGCTTTGTAGTTCTTATCAGGTAGCAACAGATGGTCACGGGCAGTGGCAGACCTTAGCCTGCACAGGATCCCATCCCAAAGGGGCCTAGAACCACCACTCCTGAAAGCTGGTGTTAGACCTCAACAGAGCGCTACCGCACAAGAAGCAGACCCAAAGGGTGGTCTCAATAGACACACTAGCTCATTGGGACAAATACCACTCAAGGGGTTAAGTCCCCACACAGAAGCTCATACTCTGTGGGCATGGCCAATCCCCACAGCTAGTCAGCCTTAGAGTCTATCTCATCCACTGATGTGCCAACAGCAATAAAGGCTTAACTACTACAACACACACTCACACAAGGGACACTTCTGGAGCACCCAGCACAGGTGATCAGGGAAACTGTGCCACTGGATCACACAGGGTACCTACTACATAAAGCCACTTGGCAAAGACTAGGTGACTAGCGAATCTACTTATTACATAGAAATGAACACAAAGAGGCAGCCAAAAATGAGAAAACAAAGAAACATGTTCTGAATGAAAAAATAAGAGAAAACTCCAGAAAAAGAACTGAACAAAATGGAGGCAAGTAACATACCAGATTCAGAGTTCAAAGCAATGATTATAAGGATACTCAATGAACTTAAGGGAAGAGTAGATAATCTCCGTGAAAACTTCAACAAAGAGATATCAAGCATCAAAAAGGACATAGAAACCATAAAGAAAGAACCAGTCAAAAGTAAAGAATACAATAACTGAAATGAAGAATACACTAGAAGGAATTGACAGCAGATTACATGAAATAGAGGATTGAATCAGTGATTTGAAAGATAAGTTAGCAAAAAACACCCAGTCAGAACAGCGAAAAGAAAAAAATATTTTTTTCAGTTCAGTTTCTTTCCTTAATTTAATTTTTTTATTTTTTAAATTTTAATTAGTTTCAGGTATACAGTACATTGGTTAGACATATATATAGTTCATAAAATGACCCTCCTAATTGCTCTCTCCCTCCCCTGACCCTCCACCTAGCCAATGTATTAATGCTAATTGCATTCCCTATGCCATGCTCCTCACCCCCGTGACCATCCATCAGCTACTAATTTATACTTCTTTAACCCTTCACCCCATTTTCCCCAGCCCTCCAAATCCCTCTTTCCTCTGTTCATCACCAAATTGTCTACCATATTTGTGAGTCTATTTTTCATTAGTTTGTTCTTTCTATTTCTTAGATTCCACATATAAGTGAAATCATATAGTGTTTATCTTTCTCTGTATGACTTAAATACATTCTAGGTCCATTAAAGCAATATTTTTTTGCATCCTCTTCCTCTTCATACGTAGGAGTCTTGTTTTCTTACTCTTTCAGCCACTCTATTTTTGGGTTGGGGCACTTAATTCTTTTCCATTTAAGGTACCTATTGATAGAAATGTAGTTGTTACCATTCTTCATTCCTGCTTTTGATGCATGTTTTTTCTTCTTAAAGAAGTCTCTCCAACATTTCCTGTAATTCTGGCTTAGTGGTGATAAATTCCTTTAGCTTATTTTTGTCTGGGAAGCTCTTTATCTGTCCTTCAACTTTAAACGATAGCTTTGCTGGATAAAGTATTCTTGGTTGTAGATCCTGGATCTTCAACACATCGAATATTTTTTGCCAAGCCCTTCTGTCCTGCATAGTTTCTTTTGAGCAATCAGCTGCCAGTCTTATGGGTGTTTCCTTGTAGGTATCCACCTGCTTTTCTCTTGCTGCTCTTAACATGTTTTTCTTTGTATTTAACCTTTGGCATTTTAATTATGATGTGTCATGGCGTGGGCCTCTTTGGATCCTTGATATCTGGAATTCTCTGAGCTTCCTGGGGTTGTATGTCCATTTCCTTCATCAGGTTAGGGAAGTTTTCCATCATTGTTTCTTCAAATAGCTGTTCAACATCTTGATTTTCTTCTGTTACACTGATCAGACCAATATTTGGAACCTTAATAGTGTCCCATGTCCTCCTTAAATTATTTTTATAGTCTTGGCTTTTTTTTTTTTTTTTGCCATTCTGATTGAGTGTCCTTGGCTTTCCTGTCCTCTAGATTAGGTTATTTGATCCTCTTCTTTATTCACTTTGTTTATTCCTTTGTTTATTCCATTGAATATACTTCTCATCTTAGATAATGTGTTTTCATTTCAGACTGGTCCTCTTTTATAAACTCCATTTCTATTTTTATGTTTTTTATCTCTTTGTTAGAGTTCTCTACACTTCCCAAAAGTTCATTGAACATCTTTATAACCAGTGTTTTAAACTCTGCATCTGTTAGATTACTTAACTCCATCACTTCTGGATCTCTGTTCTGTTCTCTCATATGGTTTCTGCTTCTCCGTCTTCCCATTTTGGCTGCCTTTCCATGTCTGTTTCTCTTTACTAAGCAAAGCTCTTAAGTCTCCCAGTCTTATTAGTGAGGTAGGTATCCAGTGGCACAGTCCTGAGAGAGGTTCAGCTGCAGGCCACATTTATCCCAAGCCTCTACCCCTCTAGGGCCTTGATAGGATTCAGCAAGCAATCCACAGATGCTGTGCTTATAGTTGCCTCAAAAGGCCACACAAGAAACCGAGGCCAGCTGCCTCCAGTGTGAGTCTGGGCGCTGCTGAGCAAGGAGCATCTGACTTTTCGAGGGCACACCTGGATGTGGCTTAGGCAGGGCTGCAAGTTGGTGTTTCAGGGAACCCACTGGGCAGAGCAACCTCTGTTATCCAGTTTGATGATGTTGTGGCTATGGTGGTGCTGTGTCCGGCGCACTGGTAGGGGGAAGGGCTCAACGGGGAATAATGGATGCCGCCCGCACTTCTGTACCAAGTGAATCTCGCCTTGGCTCTCACTCTATCAATGTCTCCTTGTAAGTCCCTGGTGCCCCCTGAATGCAACTGAATTGGCACTGGTGCTCAGGGTGAGCAGGTCAGTCACCACGAAAATTCACTTGTGGATGCATCCCCTTTAAGAGATATCTGCCGTTGCTGCTGCCACAGCCTCTGTCTCACTCAGCCACTCAAGACCGGGTAGCCCTATGTCCTCGCCCTGTCCTATCTTCTGCCATTGCAGGGTGCTTTCTTGGATTTTTCCCTAGTTGTATGGCTTGTTCATCTAGATCCCAGGCGATTTTTCCTTGCTGCTGCTCCTTGTTTCCATCATAACTTTGATTCGGTCACCAGAGGGATGAACAGAGCCCCTATCATCTATGCCATTTTTTTCTCTCCTCCCGGCACTCTTGATCACATAAAGTACTATATATTATCCTTTTAAAATATTGTTCACTGTTTTTCTCTTCAGGACATAAGCTCTATGGGAGCAGGAACTTCTGCCTGTTTCATATCTCCAAGGCCCGCAACAGTGCCCCCCATTTTTTTTAATTGAGGAAAGTTTAAGTGATTTCTGGGATAACATTAAGCATAACAATATTCACATCATAAAAGTACCAGAAGAAGAGGGAGAAAAAAATTGAGAACTTATTTGAAGAAATAATGATGGAAAACTTTCCTAACCTGGTGAAGGAAATGGACATACAAGTCCAGGAAGTGCAGAGTCCCAAACATGATGAACCTAAACAGGCCTACACCAAGACATTTAATTAAAATGCCAAAGATAAGGCCAAAGAGAGAATTCTAAAAGCAGCAAGAGAAAGGCAGCTAGCTACTTGCAAGGGAGCTCCGATAAGACTGTCAGTTGATTTCTCAACAGAAACTCTGTAGGCCAGAAGGGATTGGCATGAAATATTCAAAGTGGTGAAAATCCAGGACCTACAGCCGAGATTACTCTACCCAGTAAGGCTATCAATTAAAACTGGAGGTGAGATAAAAAGCTTCTCCAACAGGAAAAAGCTAAAGGAGTTAATCATCACCAAGCCAGTATTATAAGAAATGTTAAAAGGACTTCTTTAAGAAGAAGAAGGTAAGAAGAATATAAATATGATAATAAAATAGCAATAACTATGTACCTTGAATAATCATTTTAAATGTAAATGGATTAAATGTTCCAATCTGAAACATATAGTAGCTGAATGGAGAAGAAAACAAGCCCCTTACGTATGCTGTCTACGAGAGACTCACTTCAGATCAAAAGACACATAAAGACTGAAAGTAAAGAAATAGAAAAGGATATTTTATGCAAATGGAAATTTAAAAAGCTGGGGTAGCAATGCTTATATCAGACTAAATAGACTTTAAAACAAAGGTGATAATAAGAGACAAAGAAAGAGATTGGGGGGAGGTAGATGGGGCAAAGAGGTCAAATATGAGGTAATAGAAAGAAATCTAACTGTGGGCAGTGAACACACAATGCAAAATATATGCCTTACTGTTGAATTGTACACTTGAATCTTACTGAATTTCATTAACTGATGTCACCATAATAAAAATAAATAATAATGATTTTTTAAATCAATTCTTTTTTATGGTGATATTAGTTAAAGAAATTCAATAATTTTCACCTGTACACTTTAAAAAAAATCTTTACTGTGATAAAAGTTCATCTAAAAAAAAAAGAAAGACAAAGAAGTACATTTTATAATGATAAAGTAATTGATTCAACAAGAGGACATAACCCTAGTAAACATTTGTGCACCCAACATAGGAGCACCTAAATATGTAAAGCAAATATTGGCTAACATAAAGGGAGAGGTAGACAGTAATACACTCATAGTAGGGAACTTTAATACCTCATTGACACCCAGACAGATCTTCCAGACAGAAAATCAACAAGGAAACTGTAGCTTTAAATGACACCCTAGATAAATGGATTTAATTGATATTTTTAGAGTGTTTCATCCCAAAGCAGCAGAATGTACATTCTTTTCAAGTGCTCATGGAATGTTTTCCAAGATAGACCGCATGTTAGGCCACAAAACAAGTCTCAATAAATTTAAGATAATTTAAATCATACCAACTTCTCTGATTACAATAGTATGAAACCAGGAATCAATTACAAGAAAAAACTGGAAAACATACAAATACATGGAGCTTAATAAAATGCTGCTAAACAATGAATGGGTTAACAATGAGATCAAGGAAGAAATCAAAAGATACCATGAGACAAGTGAAAATGAAACACAATGACCCAAATCTATGTGACACAGCAAAAGTGGTCCAAGAGGGAAATTCATAGCAATACATGTCTGCCTCAAGAAACAAAAACAATATCACCTAAAGGAATAAGAAAAAGAATAGCAAACAAAGGCCAAAATGAGTAGAAGGAAGGAATTAATAAAGATCATAGTGGAAATAAACAAAATAGAGTTGGAAAAAAAAAAAACAATACCAAAGATCAATGAAACGAAGAGCTGGTTCCTTGAAAAGATAAACAAAATCGATAAACCTTTAACCAGACTCATCACAGAAGAAAGAGAGAGGATTCAATTAAATAAAATCAGAAATGAAAGAGAAGTGACAACTAACTCCAAAGAAATACAAAGGATTACAAGAAAATACTATGAACAATTGTATGCCAACAAATTGGACAATTTGGAAGAAATAGATAAAGTCCTAGAAACATACAATCTCCCAAGACTGGGTCAAGAAGAAACAGAAAATCTGAACCAACTGATTACTACTAAGGAAATTAAATCAGTAATCAAAAAACTCCCTACAAACAGAATTCCTGGACCAGATGGTTTCACAGGTGAATTTTACCAAACATTCAAAGAAGAATTAGCACCTATTCTTCTCAAACTATTCCAAAAAATTTATTTTAAAGGCCACCATTACCATGATTCCCAAATTAAACAAAGACATTACGAAAAAAAAAAAGAAGAGAAAATTATAAGCTGATACCTCTAATGAACATAGATGCAAAAATCCTCAACAAAATATTAGCAAACCGAATTCAACAATATATTAAAAATATTGTATACAATGATGAAGTTGCAAGATTGGGTCAATATCTGCAAATAACTTAATGTGATACACTACATAAAAAAATGAAGGATAAAAATCATATGATCATACCAACAGAATAAGCATTTGACAAATGTAAAATAAGCATTTGACAAAATCCAGCATCCATTTATGATAAAAACTCTCATCAAAGTGGGAATAGAGGGTACATATCTCAACATAACAAAGATCACATATGGCAAATCCACAACTAACATCATACTCAATGGGGAAAACGTAAAAGCATTTTCCTTAAGTTCAGGAACAAGACAAGGATGTCCACTTTCACCACTTTTATTCAACATAGTATTGAAATCCTAGCCACAGCAATCAGACAAAAAAAAAAAGAAATAAAAGGTATCCAAATTGTAAAGGAAGAAGTAACAGTGTTATTATTTACAGATGGCATGATACTATATAGAGAGAACCCTAAAGAATCCACCAAAATAACTATTAGAACTGATAAATGAATTTAGTAAAGTAGCAGAATACAAAGTTAATATTCAGAAATTGTTTACATTTTTATCCACCAATAATGAACTATCAGAAAGAGAACAGAAATGCTAATTAAAACCACAGTAAGATGTCACCTCACATCTATCAGTGGCTAGTAACAATAAATCAAAAAATAAAACAAAAAGGTGTTGAGAGGATGTGGTGAAAAGGGACCCCTCCTGCACTGTTGGTAGGTTTGCAAGTTGAAACATCCACTGTGGAAAACAGTATGGGAGTTCCTCAACAAATTAAAAATAGAACTACCTTATGATCCAGCAACTTCACTTCTGAGTATTTATCCAAAGAAATCCAAAACACTAAATAAAAGAGGTATATGCACCCCTATGTTCACAGCAGCACTGTTTATAATAGCCAAGATATGGAAGCAACCTAAGTGCCTGTCAATAGATGACTAGATAAAGAAGATGTGGCATATATATACAATAGAATATTTCTAAGTCCCCCCAAAAATGAAATCTTACCATTTGCAATGAAATGAAGATACCTGTAGGGTATTAGGCTAAGTGAAATAAGTCAGACAGAGAAAGACGAATACCATATAATCTCACTTATATGTGGAATCTAAAGAACAAAATAAACAAGCAAAACAGAAACAGACTCATAGATACATAGAACAAACACAGTTGCCAGATAGGAAGGGTGCTGGGGACTGGGTGAAAACCTGACAGGATTAAGAAGTATAAATTGGTAGTTACGAAATAGTCACAGGGATGTGACTTACAGCAAAAGGAATATAGTCAATAATATTGTAATAACTATGTGCGGTGCCAAGTGAGCACTAGACTAATCAGGGGGATCACTTTGTAAATTATATAAATATCTAACCATCATGCTACACACCTGAAATTAACATAAAATAATATTGAATGTCAACTCTCATTGAAAAATAAAAAATTTTAATTAAAAAAATGCAGTTCTGTTTTTATATGTTTAAAATGAGATTATCATAAAGGTTCTTTAAGGAAGATATTTCATATTCGTAAATTATAATTTAATGTCATTGATTACTCATTACATTGTGTGTGTGTGTGTGTGTGTGTGTATTAACAAATTACTGAAACACAGGATGAATGACAATTCTTGGTTGCTTTGAAACAGGTTGAACTCAGAGAAAGGTTTTAATGAACGAATGTCAAACTACAATGAGAATACTCAAAATCCTAAATTTTTCTCTCAGTTATGACATTCATGAAAATATCTAATTACGTTAATGAAACACATGGATAAGACAATTGATAGCATGCTCAAATTCCACATGACTCTGAACTATGGAAAATAATTAATGTTTAAGCCAAACACAATCTACGAAAGACTTCGTGAGGTTGGTAGGCTGGTCAAATAGAAGAAGACAGAATTCAATTTAAAAAAAGATAAGATTCTGAATTTACATAAGAAAAAAATGACTGGACAAAACATAGAGCAGCACAAATTTCGATGTCTCACTTGAATATGAATCACTCCAGAATGGAGTGTCCCCAAAGTTAATGCACATGGAATCTGGGATCAGGAGTGTCGTTTTATATATGAAGTAGAGTTAACTTCCAGTCTGGCTCTGAGATCTTAGGATGAAACATCCGTTGAAACTTCAGGTATTCTTAGGCACATTCTTTTAAAGAAGAACCAGTCTCACCATTGTACCAGATAGGACAGTTCATGTCCTGGAAGGTAGGACAATCCCCCAAATCCACAAACATCTCTAACCATATAACTTCTTCCATAAAATGATTTAATGATATTTTTATCATAATATGTAATATTTGAGACCTATGCAGAATATATAACATAAGAAAACATAATAATACTACAAACATTTCATGAACCCACCACCGAGCTTCAGGATTAGAGTATTTCTGGTTCTCTTGGATCTGCCGTATGTTTATTGTTTTCTTCACTTCTAGAAGTAAACTCTGAATTTTATGGTTATCATTTTCTTGCTTTTTTATACTTTCGAAATGACTAAGATTCATGGGAAGTTGCAAATAAAGCACAGAGAGTTTTCGTGTGTCCTTTACCCGTTTCCCTACAATGGTGGCATTTTACATAACTTCAGTAGAATATCCAACTAGGACACTGACATTTGCACAGTGTGTATGTCTAGTTCTATCACATTGTAGATTTGTGTAAAAACAATTGTAATCAAGATATAGAACTGCTTCATCACCACAAGATCTTCCTTGTGCTGTCACATTGTGGTCAAGCCCATGCCTCTGTCCCTGCCATATTCTTATATGGTAATCACTAATTTGTTCTCCATCTCTATAATTTTGTCATTTTGAGAATGTTATACAAATGAAATCATTCACTTTCTTTCCACTTAGCCTTTGAGATCCATCTAGATTTTTACATATATCAATAAACCACGCTTTTTTATTGCTGAGAGTATTCTATGGTATAGATATCACAGTTTATCTAACTAACACATATTGAAGGGTACTTCGATTGTTTACAAGTTCGAGCTTATTATAAATTAAGTTGCTATGAGCATTCACATAAAAGATTCTGTGTGCACAGAAATTTCATTTCTCTGATAAATGCCCAGGAGCGCAATTGCTAAATAGTATGGTAAATGTATATTTTGTTTTTGAAGAAATTACCAAACTCTTTTCCAGAGTGCCTGTACCATTTTAATTCCCACCAGTGATGTATGAGAGATCCAGTTTCCCCACATCCTTGCCAGCATTTGGTACTGTCACTACTTTTTATTTTAGCTTTTGTGGTAGATGTGTACTGATATCTCATTGTGGTCTTAATTTACATTTCTGTAGTGGGTAATGATGTTAAGTATCTTTTCATGGACTTACTTGCCATCCCTATATCCTCTTCAGTAAAACGTCTCTTAAATGTCTTCTGCCATTTTCTAGTTAGATTGTTTATTTTACTATTGAGATTTGTTTTTTTAAACCAAGATATAATTCACATGGTATAAGATTCACCCTTTTAAAGTGTACAATACAGTATTTTTCAGTATAGTCACAAAATTGGGCAACACAAATTCTATAATACATTCATCACCCCAAAAGGAAACCCTTTGCACCTATTAGCAATCACTTGTCCTTCTCTCTGGCCTTGGTAACCACTTTTTGTCTCTATGGATTTACATATTCTGGACATTTTAAATAAATGGAATCATACAATAGGGCCTTTTTGACTAGCTTCTTTCTTTCAAGGTTCATCCATATTGTAGCATGTAACAGTACTTCATTGCTTTCCATTCCATTATACAGATAGACCACATGTTATTTATGCTTTCATCAGTTGATGGGTATTTGGATTGTTTCCACTTTGGGCCATAATGAATAATGCCTCTATGAACATTTTTGTTTTCTTGTGTAGACATAAGTTTTCAATTCTTTTGAGTATATAACCTAGAAGTGAAAATACTGGGTCATATGGTAGCACTATGTTTAACCTTTTGAGAAACTGCCAGACTGTTTTCCACAGCAGCTGCACTATTTCACATTCCCATCAGCAATGTATGAAGGTTTCAATTTCTCCACATCCTTGCTAACACTTTTTAAAATTTTATTTCATTATTAGTTTCAAGTACACAATACATTTGTTAGACATTTATATAGTTTATAAAACGATTCCCCTAATAGCTCTCTCCTCTGGCTCTCCGCCTAGCCATTACTTTAATGCTAACTGTATTCCCTGTGCCATGCTCCCCATATCCGTGATCATCTATCAACTACTAATTTGTACTTCTTTCTCCCTTCACTCCATTCTCTCAGCTCCCCAACCCCCCTCCCTCTGGCCATCATCAGATTGTCCTTTATATTTGTGAGCCTGATTTTGATTAGTTGCTAACACTCTTTTTAACTCTAGCCATACTGGTGGATGTGAAGTGGTATCTCTTTGTGGTTTTGATATGCATTTCACTGATGGCTGGTGAATGTTGCACATTTCTTCATGTGCTTAATAGCCACTTGTGTATATTCTTTGGAGAAAGTTCTATCCATACCTTTGGCCCATTTTTTTAAAATTAATTTTTCAGTTACAGTTGACATAAAATATTATAACCTTGTGCCATTTTTAAATTGGGTAATTTGCCTTTTTATTATTGAGCTGTAAGGGTTCTTTATGTATTGTAGATATGTCTCTTATCAGATATATAATTTGCAAATATTTTCTCTCATTCTGTGAGTTGTCTTTTAACTTTCTTGTGGTATAACGTAAAGCACAAAGTTTTAATTTTAATAGTGTACAATTTATCTTTTTATTTTTCACTTGTGCTTTTGGTCTTGGATCTAAGAAGCTTTTGCTTAATGCAAGATCATGGAAATTTACTCCTGTTTTTTCTTCTGAGAGTTTTGTAGTCCTAGCTCTTACATTTAGGTTATGATCCATTTGGAGTTAATATTGTCATATGATGTAAGGAAGGAATTTAACTTCATTTTTTTTTTGTAAAAGAATATCTAGTTGTCCTAGCACCATTTATTGAAATGATTATCATTTCTCCCATTAAATTGTTTGGCACCCTAGTCAAAAATCAAATGACCATAAATATGATGGCTTATTTCTGGACTTTCAATTCTATTCTCACTTAAGTATTGAATGTTCTTCACATATTCTGTATATCATTAAGTCCTTTCCTAGATATGTGATTTGCAAATCTTTTCTCCCAGGCTCTACTTTATTTATTTATTTTTTTAGCCTCATAATAGGTTCTTTCACAAAGTTTTTAATTTTGATGAAGTCCAACATGTCAGTTTTTTCTTTTATAAATCACGATTTTTGTGTCATATCTAATAACTTTATCAAGCCCTAGAGTCTAAAGATTTTTCCCTTATATTTTATCCTGAAAGTTTTATACCTACATACATCCAAATCTATGATGATGCATTTTGACTTAATTTTTCTGTGAGGTGTGAAATTTAAGTGAGTCTCTCTCTCTCGCTCTCGCTCTCTCTTGCTCTCTTCCTCTTTCCCACCCCTTTCCTATAGATATCTAATTTCTCTGGTACTATTTGCTAAAGAGTTTCCTTCCTATTTGTATTTTGTTCTTTCAACAATGTGAAAAATCATTCAGTTGTTTTTGTATGAGTGTATTTCTGATTCTCTGTTCTATTTCACTGATCTATGTGTCTATCTCTCTGCCAGTATAAGAGTTTTAATTACTGCAGCTATATAATACAACTTAAAATTCTCCCATTTCATCTTTTTTCTAAAGTGGTTTTAGCTATTCTAGTTTATTTGTCTTTCTGTATAAATTTTAGAACAATGTTGTTCCAGGAAAAATATTGCTGGGATTTGGATAGGAATTACATTAAACTTGTATATCATTGTGGGAAGAATTGTCATCTTTACCATGTTGAATCTTCCAGTCTATGGACATGGTTTATCTCTCCGTTTGTTTAGATATTCTTTGGTTTCCTTCATCAGTATTTGGTAATTTTCAGCATGTAAGTTCTGTATGTGTTGTTTTTTTTAATCTTCATACCTAAGTATTTCATGTTTCTAATGATTGTAAGTAATATTATAAATTTGGTTTCCTTGTATTCTAATATAGAAATACAATTTTTTTTGTTTGTTGGTCTTGAATCTCTCCACTTTGCTGAACTCACTTATTAAATATGAGTTTCTTTTATTGATTTTTTGAAATTTTCTACATAGACCATCATGACATATTTATATAAGGGCATTTTTACTTCTTCCTTTCTGATCTGTATTCTTTTTATTTTATTTTCTTACCTCATTTCACTGGATAGAACTCTGATACTATGTTGAATAACAGTGTTGAGCATGGACATACTTGCCTTGTTTCTAATATAGGAAGAAAGTATTCAGTCTTGAATTATTAAGTGTAATGTTACCTCTGGAGTATTATAAATACTCTTAATCAAATTGAGAAAATTCTTTATTCCTATTTTTCAGAAAGTTGTTTTTATCATAATTGAATAGTGAATTTTGCCAAATGCCTTTTCTGCATTAATTGATTTGATCATGTGATTTTTCTCCTGTAATCTGTTAATATAATGGATTACATTGATTGGTTTTTGAATATTGAACCTACCAGTATCTTAAAATAAATTCCTCTTGGTCATTGTATGTAATTTCTTTTATATGATGATAAATTCTATTTTCTAATTTTTGAAAATGTTTTATATCTATACTAATAAGAGGTATTAATCTATAGTTTTCCTTCCCTCTCTCTCATACTACCTTTGTCTCCTTTTCATATCAGAATAATACTAACCTCAAAACAAATTGGAAAGTATTCAGTCCACTTCTATTTCTGGAAGAGATTGTGTAGAGTTGGTGCTAATCCTTTTAAAAATTGATGAAATTCTTCAGTGAAACATTTGCAAACTTTTGCAGAGTGGATTTTATTTAACTCTTCTTTGTTGTCCTCTGTTGCCAGTAGGCGAATGGGAATGCTGCCTTGTTGCGAGTTCTCCACTCAGTCTCTACTGAGATCTCAAATGTGGAGGAACATGTTGCTATTGGTAAGCAGGGGTGGGAGTTTAGGCTCCCTACTAGACTTTCATGGATACCTCCCTGGCTGGGAGAGGAAGGGATGACTTATTACTGATTTTCATGTGACCTCTGTTAATGCTACAAGGAGAGGAGCTTGTTACATCTGGTAGTTGTGAAAGTCCCAATTCCCCACTTGGCCTTCTCTGACACTACCCCATTTGGGAAGGGGGTCATCTCATTACAACCAGGTGAAGGTAAAAGTCTAGGCTCCCCAACTTACCTTTGCTATGGGGTAGAAATGGGGCCACAGGTTTCTATGGGGTGTCTGGCAGGAGTTGGGTAGTTATGGCATAAAACTTTTCTTTCTAACTAAGCTGCCCCTTTCTTAGTCCTTTGGCTAAAGAGAAAAGGATTTTATTGAGGTTTTTGTATTTTTTGGTCTGTCCCCACTGGTGTTTCCAGGTTATCATCTTCTCCAGTACCCATTCCAGGATATATGAGGCAAAAGAAAAACCCAGAGAACTCATTGCCATGTCATTTTTCGGATCTCAAGTTCTCTCTATGGTCTGCCTTCTATTCTCCAAATTTCGGAGAGGAAAAAGTTGCTGTTTGTCATGTTGTTTTATATATAATGTCCAGGAAGAATGGAGAAAAGTGTAACTACTCCATTTTGTCCAGATCCATTATACATTTCTTTACTTTTTAAAAAAGTTATATTATCTATGTACATCTTCCTAAATAGTATATCATGTAATCTTCTTAGCTTTATAAAAGTTATCATACTGTAACTTGCCTTTTCAATTTAATATTGGTCATCGTACGTAATTTCTTTTATATGCTGATAAATTCTATTTTCTAATTTTTGAAAATGTTTTATATCTATATTTATCCTCTTTTGCATTTTGGCAATAGTCTTCAAGTTTTCACTATTGCATAACATTTCATTTTATGACTTGAACACAATTTTTTTTCCTATTGTGAACTATGTCACTATATATTTATTTCCTTGTACGAGGTTCCTGTTGCACAGAGGCAAGAATGTCTCAGGAGAAGAATTGCTGTGAATAATGAAATTTTATATTTTTACATACTGACATTAAAATCATATATAAAGAAAAATTATCTAAAACTTTCCTCTGGCCATGAAGTATTACTTTCATGGACTTCTTCATCTGCTCCTTTAGCTCTTTTTAGCTCTCTCTGTTCTGTCTTCTATCATATTAATTATGCCTTAAAGAGGATCCCTGCATAATCCCAAGATGACTGCCAAAAACTTCAGAATGCTAAATGGACTTTCTTGTTCTGATCCAGAGGGAAGAGAGAAGTTTTGCTCCAACATTCCCAGTAGAAGTGTTGACATCCTTAACATTTAATCTTAGTAACTCACTATAGTAAATGAATTTGGGAGAGAGAACAAAGAAGAACAAAGCTGCAATGAGAACACAGGTCGTGGGTGGTCACCTGGATCCACTTATCAGTTAGGGGAGTCTCTCCTCTGGCCACATAATCCGAAAGACTTAAACTCATCCTCAGCCAAAACTTCACACTGTGTCATGGACTTTCCATCTATTCCAGTGGCATGAACTAAGCACCCTGGTAGTAAGTGTACCAGGTAATGTCCTCTGTATTGGAAGGATGAAAAGAACATATCAAAGCCCTTGCTGTTTGCCACATGGTGAAGAAACAAAAATGAAAACAATTTATTCCTTTGCATTCAAAGATCTCACAGCCTGGTACAGGAAATAATCAAATAAACACATAAAATAATACAGTATTATTAGACATTGTAATGATTAATTTTACAGATGGAATTCCTAAGGCTCAGAGAAGTTGAGTGACTTGCCCAAGGTCACACATCAAGTTATGGAAGAACTAGGAGGAATCAAACTCCAGACTCAGACTACAAAATTTATGTTCCAACTATACTGTGTTGTTACCATAAACATCAGTATTCCCCTACAATTTTTAAGAACTAAGTTTTCTCTACAGTTTGGAAATAAATTTACTCCTTGTGAGGGAAACTAGCAGAAATTAGCAGATAATACAAGCAGTCAGCTGCATATAGAGGTGCTCCTCTTAAGAGGTGGTCTGAAATGCGGAAGAGGCAGGAGGGAGACAGAAAACTTTCTGCCACTTCTCTGGAAGACTGGGGTGGAATTTCAGTATAAAATAAAGTTGTAGAGAAAACAGAAACTTAGCCAGACTAGATTTCACTTCAACTCTGTCATCCTCATGTGAACACAAGTGCATTATTAAGCTGCTCCGAGACTCACTTTGCTCACTTGGAAACTGCAATTCTTACATCATGGGGTGGTGCTGAGGATTCAACAGAATAACATGGTAATGTATCACAAGTATTTGATCCACACTAGACCCTCAAGTGGTGCTAGGTTTTAAAAAGGACAAAATGTAAGACAGTGCTATCTAAGGAGTTATAGCATAAGATAGATGAATAAAGGGATCCCTCAGGAAGGGAAGCAAGGACAAGAACTTGACAGCATTTAACATTATCTCCATGAGAGAATAACATGATCACCACCTGAGCTGCACTCATTGAAATCACCTGGGTTACTGGTTGAAATGCAGATTCTTTGGCGTGGTGGTTATGAGAGTGTCCCTTCATGTGTCTTCTCTTCTTTTCTGATTGGAATACAAACTTCATCTTTAGCTGGGCACAAAACAACCCAGAGAACACATTTTCCCAATTTTTATTGTCGTGCGACTATATTTTGCCCAGACAGACATAAATGGAGGTGCTATGTTGCAGCTTCCAGAAATGTTCCTTATATATAGCAGATGTTTGCCCTTTTCCTCTTCTTCCCTTCTTCCTCTCTACCAGCTAGAATGCAAACATAATGGCTGGGGCTCTGGTAGTCATCTTGGACCATGAGATGAACTTGAGAGTGGAGGCCCATTATGACAAGACAAGATAGAAGGAACCTAGACCCTTGGTGATGTGGAATATCCTACCAGCTTTGTACTGCCTACCTCCAAACTTCTTGCATATGAGAGAGAAATAAATTTCTGTTGTATTTTATGTAAACCACTGTTACTTCTATTGCTTACTACCAAACTTAATTCTAATATACCAAGTGTTTATTGAACCTAAATCTCTTGGTGGGACCCAGGAATTGTCATTTCAAGCTGTATGCTGCTGGTCTAGAAGAACTATCATTATAGTTTCTAACCCTCATTTGTTCATTTGTTAAACAAATATTGTATGGGCACCTATTATATGCCAGATACTCTTCTAGGCTTTGTGGATATAGGATTGAATGAAACAAATACAAATCTCTGTCCTCATGAGATAATTCACCTCTTATTACTCTGATCTATGCTAGCCAGATGACTCTGGATTGTTAATTTCATTTCCTTGAGTGTACTGAGATCAGAAACAAGGTATCACTCACTAGGAGGTATGAGCTCCATTGGAGATTATTGATTTAGGCACAGATTCTGGGGAATTTGATTGGTGCAGGTTGGCCCAGCTTTTGAAGCTGAAGACCAGACCAGCCACCCTATGAGGCCAGGACAATGAAGCATCTCCATTACATCTTGACCTCAATCTAACTTTAGCTGGCATTATATTAAAATCTAAATTGCAGGGAAATTGACCAATAGTGGGACTCTTGTTTAGAAACTGTGTTTGTTGATGCTTATACAAATGGTACAGATTATTACTTTCACTGCCACAGTTCAGCACTGTCCTGGAGTTGGACACTATAAGATTAATAGGAGGAAAATGGTCTCAAAGGAGAAAGCTCTAATTGTGATTTATTTGTGAGTAATAGTAATAAGAAGTAACTCTACTATATAGCTCTAACCATGTTCCAGATTCTATTCTAAAAGCTTTTCACACATGTTTTTTGTAACAGTGCTAAGAGATGAAATTATTATTATCTCCATTTTGTAAATGAGAAGACTAAGGATAAAGTGAATTGCCCAAGAGTATGTGATTGGTAGTCCTTGATCTTTTTCTACTTCTTACAAAACCATTTATATTACAATTCAAGAAAAAATGCTATATTAACAGCTAGGCTTTGATTTTTGAATTCTAGACTATTGTACAGAATGCTTTTGTGAAAAAAAGGGATTGTAGGGACCCAGCAAAATGGCATAGAGGATAGAGGCTTTGTTAATCCCTTTTGCAACTACATCAAAGGTGTGATGGAAACAGAGCAAACAGCAAGCATAATTGCCTGGGGGTCTGGATACACAGAAGCATTACAACTAGAGAGAGAAATAAGACATTAACCTGCAATGGTAGACAGTAGGAAGAGGCAAAGATGCAAGGCTGTCCAGTCCTGAGTGGCTAAATGAGACAGAGGCTATGTCAGCTGCAGCCAGCAGGTGCAGACACTTCTTAAAGGGATCATGTTTGCAACTGGACTTTCATGATAATGGACTCACTTGCTCTGAGCACCAGAGCCAGGTCAGCTGCTTGGGGGCACCAGGGACTTACAGGGGAACATTGACTTGTCAGAGCAAGGGCCTGAGGTGAGGCTTTCTCTGGGCAGAAGTGCTGGTGGTATTCATTGTTTCTCTGTTGAGCTCTCCCCATCCCAGCGTGCATAAACAGTACTACCATAGCTTAGAAGTCATCAAACTGGGTAACAGAGGTTGCTCTACCTAGAGAATTCCCTGAAACTTGGGAGTCCCTCCCAACTCACGGCCCTACCCAAGCCACATTCAGTTGTGTCCTCAGTGAGTCTTGTGTCCTTTGTTGAGCAGCTCCAATATCCACACTGGTGGCAGCTAACTTCAGTTTCTGGCTTGGTCTCTTGAGGAAACTATAAGCACAGCATCTGTGGATTGCTTGCTGAATCTTAACAGATGGCCCTGGAGTAGCGTAGGCTGGGGCTAAACTTGGCCTGCAGCTGAACCCCTCTCAGGACTGTGCCACTGGACACCTACTACACAAAGTCACACAAATAAGACCAGGATTCTTAGGAGCTTTGCTTAGTACATAGAAACAGACACAGAAAGGCAGCCAAAATGTGAAGACAAAGGAGCAGACACCACATGAGAGAACAGAACAGAGATCCAAGAATAATGGGGTCAAGCAACCTAACAGATATAGAATCCAAAACACTGGTTATAAAGATGCTCAATGAACTTCAGGGAAGTGAAGATGAACTCAGTGAAAACTTTACCAAAAAGATAAAAGACATAAAAATGGAAATGGAAATTACAAAAGGGAATCAGTCAGAAATGAAGAATACATTATCTGAGATGAATAGCATATTAGAGGGAATTAACAGAGTGGATGAAGAAGAAGATCGAACCACTGATAAAGAGGATGGAGAAGCCAGGGACACTCAATCAGAACGGCAAGGAGAAAGAAGCCAAGAATACCATAATAATTTAAGGAGCCTATAGGACAAAATTAAATGCAAAACTGTTTGTGTTATAGAGGTACCTGAAGGAGAAGAGGGAGAACAAGAAGTTGAAGAGCTATTTGAAGAAATAATGATGGAAAACTTCCCTAAATTGGTGAAGTAAATAGACATACCACCCCAGGAAGCTCAGAGAGCCCCCAAAAGATGAACCTGAAGAGGCCCACACCAAGATGCATCATAATTAAAATACCAAAGTTTAAATACAAAGAGAGAACCAGTAAGAGAAAAGCAGTTAATTACCTATGAGGGAGCTCCCATAAGACTGGCAGCTGATTTCTCAAAAGAAACTTTGCAGAACAGAAGGGATTGACAGGACATATTTAAAACGATGAAAACCCAGGATCTACAACCAAGAATACTTTATCCAGTAAAGTTATTGTTTAGAGCCAAAGGACAGATAAAGAGCTTTACAAGTAAAAATAAGCTATAGAAATTCATCAACACCAATCCAGTATTACAGGAAGTGTTGGAGGGTCTTCTTTAAGAAGAAAAACATGTATCAAAGACATGAATAAAGACTGGTAATAACTACATATCTATCAACAAGTACCTCAAATGGAAAAGAATTAAGAGCTTCAACCAAAAGATAGAGAAGCTGAATGGATAAGAAAACAAGACCCCTACATATGCTGCCTACAAGAGACTCACTTCGGATTAAAAGATACACACAGACTAAAAGGTAGGGGATGGAAAAAGATATTGCCTTGAGGGTATTATACTAAATGAAGTAAGTCAGATAGAGAAAGACAAATACCATATAATTTCATGTACCTGTGGAATAAAGAACAAAATAAACAACAACAACAATAATGGAGACAAACTCATAGATACAGAGAATATTTTGAGGACTACTAGATGGGAAGGGGGTTGAGGGGAATACAAAAAAGTCATGGAGATATAAACTGTAACATAATGAAAATAGTCAACAATGTTACAATGTAAAAAATATGTAAGGAGAAAAGGAATATCTGATTTAGTGGGGTGACCACTTCATGAGTTATATAGATCTCTAATCACTATGTTGTACAACTGAAACTAATAGATTATTGTATGCCAACTATAATTGAAAAAAGAAGTCATTGAATTGTACAATGTAAATATGAGCAACTAATTGTCTATTATATTTCAATAAAGCTGGAAAACATTTTTTTTTAAAAAAAGAATTGTAGCCAAGTCAGTTAGAAATTAGCTCAGCTGTAAGTGTGGAGGCCGAAAAACAGTGGTTTATCAGCAGCAGGTGCATCTTCCCCTGCCTACCAGAGTAGTCCAGAGCTGGCCAGACAATTTGCCCATGCCTTGAGCTCTCTGCTCAGTAAGGAATGCCAACAAAAAGAAAGAGAGCAAAAGAAGCACAGTCTGCCTGAGTCATGTTTAAGGCATTTCCTTTTCAAGCTCCATCTGACAACTTCCAGTTGGAGTCAACTGAGCAGATTTCAGTCACATGGCCACTCTTATCTATAGGGGAAGCTGAGAAATACCCATCTTTCTTTGTTTGGGTTTGCTTCACTTTGCTTTTTGGTTTTGTTGTTTGTTTGTTTGCTTTTTAGTACATTGTTGCCTAAAATAAAATTAAAATTTTATTAATGAGGGAGAAGTAGATAATGAATATTAGATGAGCAAGAAGCAGGATCCACTTAGATCACCTAGACTGCTTTACAAATTTAGAAAAATTCTGTGCGGACACATCCATGCAAGGCACAGCTTGGTGACTGGATGGTGCTTCTGTGTGAAGTTTTAAAATCAGACTCTCTTGGCACATGGTCTGGAGTATGAACCTGAGCTCTTCTCTCCCCCTGCCCTTCACCCCTTGTATTATACATGAGTTTGCTCAGGTTGCTGTGGCAAAGTAGTATAGACTGGGTAGCTTAAGCAACAGAAATGTATTGTCTCAGAGTTCTTGAGGTGAAAAGTCTGAAATTAAGGTGTTAGCAGTATTGGTTCCTTCTAAAGTCTCCATCGGTAGAGGGAAGGGTCTATTCCAGGCCTCTCTCCTTGACTTGTAGATAGCCATCTTCTCCTTGTGTCTTTACATTGTCTTCCCTCTTTGCATGTCTGTCTCTCTGTCCAAATGTTCCCTTTTTATAAGAACACAATCATATTGGATTAGATGTCTACCTTAATGATCTCATTTTAACTTGATTACCTCTGTAAAGACCCTATCTCCAAATAAGGTCATATTCTGAAGTCCTGGATTAGAATTCCTACATGTCTTTTTTTGAAGACACAACTGAATGCACAAAACCCTTCTATGTGGGGGTAGGACCTCTACAACTGTAAGAAAAATGCTACTCCAGGATCCTCCATTAGCAGTCTGATACCATGGAAACAAAGCTCCCAGCCCAGTTTAATTCACACATTATCCAGCTCCTGGCTTCATGCTGGCCATTAATAATATTGAATGATTATCTAGGAAATGAACAACCAAGTTTGTAAAGTCTACTCTAATAGAATGAAACCAAATAATATGGCTCCCAGTGAGCTCTTCAGCTTCACTTTCTACCTCTTGTGCCCTCACTCACTGTGCTCCAACCTCACCAGACACTTTGGCCCTCATGGTCCTATCTCAGACTTTGCATTTTGCATCCCTCTGTCTGGAATACTGTCTCTCCAGATATCCACATGGCTCTCTCCCTCCTACTACTTATTTTGAGTCAGGCAAAATAATGCCCCACCACCACCACCAAAGATGTCCGCATCCTAATCTCTGAAACTTGTAAACTGTGTTTCCTTAAATTGCAAAAGGGACTTGGCAGACATGATTAAGGAGATAGGCATTAAGATGGGGTGATTTACCTGGATTATCTGAGTGAGCCCCATGTAATCACGAGTCTTTAAAAGCAGAAAAAGCAGAGAATCTTCCTGACTGAGTCAGAGAGATAACACTAAAGGAGGAGAGGAACTTAACTCACTGTTGTGACTTTGAAATGGGCAATGAGCCAAAAAACACAGTGACTTCTATGAGCTAGGAATGGCCCTCAGCTGACAGTCAGTATGGAAATTGGGACCTCAGTCCTACAAATGCAAGAAATTGAATTCTGCCAACAACCCTGTGTTCAGTAGATGGATTCTCCCTCAAAGTTTACAGAAAGGAATGAGCCCTGTCAACACCAGTGAGACCTGTGTTGTACTTTTGAACTTCAGATCTATAATATATTTATTTTGTTTAAGCTGCTAAGTTCATAATAATTTGTTACGGCACCAACAGAAACACTAAGACACTTACTTTATTCAGGTCTCTGATAAAATGTCACCTTCTTGGAGAGTATTTCCCTGACAGTCAGTCTCTACGCATTTCTGCCAATCTATTTTTCTTCATAGTGTTTATCACTAGCTAATATCATGTTATATATTTATCTTTTTTTTGCTTACCATCTCTCTCCTCACTAAGTGTAAGCTCCATGTAGATGAAGACACTTTGGTTTGACTCACTGTAGGTATTTAGTAATTATCTGTTGAATGAATGAATATATGAACAGGGTTGAATGTTATCTAATGCTTACTCCGTTGAGGTCATCATTGAACTGTTTATTTCTGTTAATGTTGTGGATTGATTTGCAAAGGTTACACCTCTTTGCATTTCTGGGATAAAGCCCACTTGGTCATGGGTTGAATCTTTTTCATATGTATCTGGATTTGATTTTGCTAAAAGAATCAACTTTTATTTCTCTTGATTTTCTTTGTTGTTTGTCTATTTTGTATTTCATTGATTTTTGCCCTCAATTCTATTTTTTTTTTTTTTACATTTTTGGAGTTTAAATTGTTCTTTTTTTCTAGCTTCTTGAGATATAATTGAATTATTGGTTTTAAATATTTCTTCTTTTCTAATACATGTATTTAAATCTATAAATTTCCCCTCTGAGAATATGTTAGCTGAATCCTAAAGTTTTAATATGTGATATTTTCATTATCATGCAATTTAAAACATTTTCTAATATCTTTTGTGGTTTCTTCTTAAACCCATAGGTGACATAACAGTGTGTTATTTAGTTTACAAATAGCTGGGGATTTTTTAAATTATTATTGTTTAAACATTGATTTCTAGGTTAGTTTTCATATGAGAAAAATCTACTTATTTTTAAATCTTTGAAATTTATTAACAATTGTTTATGGCCTCAAATATGATCTATTTTGGTGACTTTCATATGAACTTGAAAAGTATGTATATCTACAGTTGTTGGGTATAGTGTTCTCAAAAATGTCTATTAGGTCAAATTGGTTGGTTATGTGATTCAAATTTTACATATTCTTACTCATTTTTGTCTGCTTGTTCTCTTAGATACTGAAAGAGGTATGTATAATGTGGATTTGATTATTTCTTCTTTTAGTTTTATTCATTTTGGCTTCATGTATTTTGAAGTCATAATGGAATACATAAACTTCAGAAGTTATAACTTCCTGATTAATTAACCATTTTATCATTATGAGAAGTATCTCTTTATTCTTGAAAATACTAATGTAGCCACATCAGCTATACTAATTTAGCAATGATATTAATATGGCTGGATCGGCTTTCTTTCAATTACACTATTTCTTTTTGCATTCTTTGGCTTTTAACAATTCTATATTTATATTCATATCTGTTTTTATATTTAAAGAGTCAACATCAGAGTTGTCTTCTTTTTTCCATCTAATCTAACAATTTCTGCCTTTTCTTTTTTTGCATAAAAATATTTTTAAGTAAATTTTTATTTTTTAATTACTGTCGACACACTGTTATATTAGATTCAGGTGTTTAATACAGTAATTAGATATTTATATAACTTATGATCACCCCAATAAATCTAGTACCTATCTGACATCATACACAGTTATTACAATATTATTGACTATATTCTCTATTCTATAATTTACATCCCCATGACTATTTTGTAACGACTATTTTGTACCTCTTTGTCTGTTCACCCTCTAAACCCCCTTTCTTTCTGGCAACCATCAAAGTGTTCTCTGTATTGATGAGTTTGTTTCTGTTTTGTTTACTTTGTTTAGTAGATTCCACATATAAGTGAAATCATGTGGTATTTGTCTTTCTCTGTCTGACTTATTTCACTCAGCACATACCCTAGGTCCTTCCATGTTGTTGCAGATGGCAAGATTTCATTCTTTTTTTATGGCTGAGTGATGTTCCCTTGCATGTATGTACGTCTTCTTTATCCATTCATCTATTAATGGACACTTAGGTTGCTTCCATATCTTGGTTTTTGTAAATAATGCTGCAATAAACATATGGATGCATATATCTTTTTGAATTAGTTTTTTGGGTTTCTTTGGATAAATACCCAGGAGTGAAATTACTGGGTCCTTCTTTGTCTCTTGTTATAGGGTTTGTTTTAAAGTTTACTTTGTTTGGTATGTGTATTACATCCCCAGCTTCTTTTGTTGGTTCGTTTTCATTCACATGAAATATATATTTCCATTCTTTACTTTCAGTCTGTGTGTGTCTTTTGATCTGAAGTGAGTCTCTTGTAAGCAGCATGTGTAAGGATCTTGTTTTCTTATCCATTCAGCCACCCTACATCTTTTGATTGGAGCATTTATACCATTTACATTTAAAGTATTTGTTGATAGATATGTAGTTATTGCCATTTTATTATTCATATTTTTTATCTTTTTTTTTTCTTCAGGAACTCACTTTGACATTTCTTGAAATACTAGTTTGGTAGTGATGAGCTCCTTCAACTCTTTCTTCTCTGGGAACCTCTTTATCTTTCCTTCCATTCTAAACAATAGCTTTGCCGGGTAATTTTGGTTGAGGGTCCTTGCTTTGCATCACTTTGAATATTTCATGCCAATCCCTTCTTGCCAGCAAAGTTTCTGCTGAGAAATCAGCTGACAGTCTTATGAAGGCTCCTTATGAAGGCAAGCTTTTCTCTTGCTGCTTTTAAGATTCTCTCTTTGTCTTTAATCTTCGGCATTTTAATTACAATGTGTCTTGGTGTAGGCCTCTTTGAGTTCACCTTATTTGGAACTCTCTGTGTTCCTGGGCTTGTATTTATTTCCTTTGCCCAGTTAATGACGTTTTCTATCATTATTTCTTCAAACAGGTTTTCAATTTCTTGTCCTTTCTCTTCTCTTTCTGGTATCCCTATAATGCGAGTGTTGACATGCTTGATGTCATCCTAGAGGCCCCTTGAACTATCCTCATTTTTTTTTCTATTTGCTGTTCCAGTTGGGTGTTTTCTGCTACTTTATCTTCCAAATTGCTGATTAACTCCTCTGCTTCACCTAATCTGATGTTGATTTCCTCTAATGTAGTCTTCATTTTGGTTATCGTATTCTACATTTCTGACTGGATCTTTTTTATGTTTTTTATCTCTTTGTTGAAGTTCTCACTGAGATTACTGAGCACCCTTATAACCAGTGTTTTGAACTCTGCATCTGGTTGATTGCTTGCCTTCATTGAGCTTAGTTCTTTTTCTGAAGCTTTGTTCTGAGCTTTCACTTGGGACATATTTTTTGTCTCCTTGTTTTGACTGTCTCCTTGTATTTGTTTCTTTGTATTAGGTAGAGTTGTTATACCTCCCAGTCTTGGCAGAGTGGCCTTGTGTAGTAGGTATCTTGGGCACAGTGGCCTAGTCTTCCTTGTCACCTGAGCCAGGTGCTCCAGGTATGTCCTTTGTGTGGTTTTGTGTGCTGTCTGGTTGTAGATGAACCTTGATTGCTGTTTGCATGTCAATAGGTAAGATAGATGCTCTGGCTGACTAGTTGTGAGGATTGGCTGTGACTACAGTGGAGGAGCTCTTATATAGGGGCTGACCCTACATGGCAGGATTTGCTTTAGTGGGGCTCTGGTGTCCTTTGGGTATGTAGTTTGTAGAGGTGGTTAGGTGGCATTTTGTTGTGGGCTGAAGCTGGAAACCAGATATATTGGTTTTAGGGCCTCTTTGGAGGGGCTCTGGTGCAGCCTAAGGTCAGCCACTGCTTGTGCCCTGCCAAGGGCTACTTGGTATGAACTACTACAAACAAATCTGCAGAATGTTGCCACTTGTGCTGGGCTTAGAGGTGCCTGGAAAGGCTAACCTGTGAACTGAGGCCACCTACCATTAGTGCCAAACTTGAGGCTGCTTAGCAAGAAATATGGGGCACACCGAGGCCAGATGCTACTTGTTGGGGTTTGTGAACCTTCGAGAGATTTTAAGAAAGTTTGCAGCATGAGCCAAGACAGGCTGTTTGTATGAAAAAGCCACTATAAATGGCTTGAGTGGGCCCACACATTGGGTTGGGTGAGGTCTGAGGGAATCACCGGGGCAGGGTGAACAGTGTTAGTCAGGTTGACGGAGACTTCGATATAGTGGCCGCTTGAGTTGAGCAGATTGCTCAACAAAGAAACAATGGCTTCTGCCAGCACTTCTGTCTGGGAGAAAGCTGCCCCTCCAGTCTTTGCCCTGCAACTAGATAATTCAGTTCCTCCTCATATGTCCCTGGTACCTTTTGAGCTGCTGCCCCACTGCTAGAGCTTAGAGCAGGTGAGTCCATCAATGAGTGTGTGGGTCCTTTAATATAAATGCCTGGGACTCCAGCAACCCTCTCTCTCACTCAGCCACAACCTTCACTGGTTTTCACCACCAGAAGTTATATGGACTTCTCTCCTTGGCGCTGGAACCCCACACCAGGGAGCCTGCTGTGGGGCTAGGACACCTCTCTTCTTTGCAGTCAAGATATCGCTCCTGATTCTCAACCACCACACATGGGTGTGAGACTCACCAGTTCTGCCTCTCCGCCTCTCCTACTAGTCTCAAGATGGCTTCTTCTGTATATTCTTAGTTGTAGGCTTCTATTCAGCTAGACCTCAGGTGATTCTCAAAGTTGATTGTTTTGTAGTTGTAATTTTGAGGTGGTTGTGGGAGGAGGTGAGCCCAGCATTTACCTACTCTGCCATCTTAATGAGAAGAATCCAATCTCTGACTTTTCATCGGAGGATTTATTCCATTTACATTTCAAGTTACTCATGCTTGGGTTTAAGTCTGCCATTTTGTCATTTGTTTTTCATTTGTCCCTTCTGATCTTTTATTCCTCCTTTCCAGACTTCTGAATTACTCAGGCTTTTTTAATATTCTTTTTTGTCTCCACTATTGGGTTTTAGTTATAATTCTTTATTATTATACTGTAGTGGTTGCTTAGAAATTTAAATATGCCTCCTTGACTTATCATACTCTACCTTGGATGGATATTATCATTTATTTTATTTCTACATATGATATAAGTCTCTTTATATACTTATTGTTTTGCTTTGAATGGTCAGTATTTTATATTTACGTATCCACTTGTTATTTATGTTTCTAGTGGTCCACATCTCTTCCTGAAGATGTGTACTTCCAACTGGAATCTTTTGTCTTCATTCTGAAGAACTTTCTTTAGTATTTCTTGCAGTGCAGGCCTGGTAGCAACAAATTATTTCAGTGTTTCTTTTTTAAAAATGTCTTTATTTCACCTTCATTTTAAAAGATGTTTTACTGGATTTAGAATTCTACATTGACAGTATTTTTTCTTTTTAAAATTTTACAGATGTCATTCTCTTGTTCTGTGGCCTTCATTATTTCTGAAGGACGGCCATCATTTTTCATTGCTCCCCTGAATGTAATGTCTTTATTACTGTTATAACTAATGTCTTTTATTGTTATTCTGAATGTAATGTCTATTTTTTCTATCTGATTTTAAGATTTCTCTCTTCGTTTTTGGTTTTTTATCAGTTTGACTGTGAGATGTTTAGATGTGCCTCACTCTTCTGTGTGGTCCTTCCTGTAATCCATAGGGCTCCTCGGGTATATGGGCTAATGTCTTTCATCAATTTTAGAAAACATTTGGCTATTATTTTTTCAAATGTTTCTTTTGCTCCATTCTTTCTATTTTCTCCTGGAACTTCAAATGTACATATACTAAATAATTTGCTATTGTATCATAGGTCTTCAGTCCTTTTTGTTTTTGTCTGTGTTTGTGTTTTGTTTTGTTTTGTTTTCTGCTTTGTGTGCTTCACCTGGGTAACTTCTATAATATTTTTTGTTTCTATTTATCCTTTTGTCTGTTGTATCTAGTTTATTTTTAAAGATTTTTAACGAGTTCTTTATTTCAGATAGTTTTCAGTTCTAGAATTTCTAATTGGTTCTTTTTTAGAGTTTCCATTTCTCTGCTAAGATTTTTTTCATCTGTTCATCCATTTCATCAACTTTTCCACTAAATTCTTTAACATATTTATGATAGTTATTTTAAAGCTCTAGTCTGCTAATTCCAACATCTGGCTTATCTGTAGGTCTCCTTCTCTAGACAGTTTTTTCTCCTTGATTATGAATCACATATTTTTCCTTTTTCACAAATAAAAGTGATTTTATACTGAATGCTGGACATTGTGGGAATCTTAATAGAGACTCTGAATTTTGTTATCTTACTGAAAAGAGAGCTGAGTTTTTGTTCAGGGGTACTGAAGGATCACCTTGATTTTGCTAAGGTTTGGTTTCCAGTCAGGTCTATTTCAATTTTCTCTTAGTTATAGGGCACAGCCTTTATTCCTGTGGCATGACTCTTACTCTTAAGAAGTGGCCTTTCTGGAGCTTAGTTGAATGCCAGGGATGTTCACCAAGGTCTCTGGCTTTGCTAGTTGAAATTCTTCAATACTGTGTGACTTCTGAAATCTCTGTTCAGCTCTCTGTTCCCCAGGAGCTCTTTTCTGTTAGGCCTTATGGCTTCTTGTCCTAAATATGCTCAGTTTAGGATTTGGTGAAGTACCTGAAGGTAAACCTTATATAGCATTAAGGGATTCCTTCTCAGCTGTTATCTCCTATTTGGTACCCTGACATACCACTTACAGCTGTCTCTGATCTCTGCTTCCTCTACCCAGGAGTCTGCTGTTCTTGACTTGATTAAATTTTCCTTCACGGTGGTTTGTAAATCACCCCTAAACAAAAAGTCGAGGTAAACATGGAAATCATCTCAGTATTTCCCACATGTACCTCTCTGGTGGCCCTTGCAGTGAATGACTGCCACTTGAGAAAGCTACCAGACTGCCTCTAACAGTTGAAGGATTTCTTCTTTGTTCTTGATTTCTTTTCCTCCCGTTGTCAGTAGTCCCCTCTCTTTTTAAATGGCTCCATGTACATGCAAAGTAGCAAAGGCTTACCATGAGTCTGTGTAGATATTGGCCCATTTCCCTTTGGCCTGCCCATTTCCCTTTGGCCTGGATGAGTGCCCATAGCTCAGCCCGCTGTGCTGACCAGCCCTATGTCAGAGCTTCAGCTCTGATTACCTCATCTGTGATTGTTATTGTGTAGCTAGGTTTGCACTGTCCATGGATAAAGCTGCTCTCATTGGTGAACGCAACCAGTTCTGGGTTCTGAAGAGGAATGTCAGTCAGGTCCAGCCTGCTTGAGTAGACTTCATTCATGACCTCTTCACAATCATGTTTGGAAGGTCCCTCCTCAGTGAGCAGAAAAGTAGCAGAGTTTAATGTCCACACAGTCTTGAGGTGGATATGTGGATTTTTGTAAAGCAGTCCCTGATAATGAGTTATCTTGGTGTTTGTCAGCCACTTGTGTCCTTGATTATTCATTAATACAGTAACAGCATGGGGGACCTTACATTTATATTCTGTCACAGCGTGAGCTTGTCCGCTTCTCTGACCAGGCCTACTGTGGTGGCTAAGGCCTGGAGGCAAGGTGGATATCCCGTGGCCACCGGATCTAGCCATTTGGACAGATATGCAATTGGGCACTGTCATGGTTTGACTGTATGAAGACCCCCCTGTGCAGTATTATTTTTCTCATATATGAAGAGGTTGAAGTCCTGTGTCACGCTCAGTAGTCCTAATGCTGGGGCACTGGTCAAAAGTCTCTTTATTTCTCTGAAGGCCTTTTCTTGTCTGGAGCCCCATTCTAGGGGGTCTTTACCAGACCCAGACTCATACAGTGGCTTGACGATTTCAGACAAAACTTGATATCCAGATCTGGCAGAATCTGGCAGCCCCTAGGAATTCATGGACACTTTTCTTAGTGTTTGGCCAAGGTATTGAACAGATGGCCTGTTTCTTTTTGTGTTCAAGTGCCTGATGGCCTTCTGAGATAATGAACTCAAGGTATCTGACCTCTTGTTTGAAGATTTGAGCTTTCTTCCATGACACCTTGTATCCCACGGTAGAGAATAGGGCCAACAAGGCTCTAGTACCTTTCCAGCAGTCTTCTTGGGTGGGGCTAGCCAGCAACAGGTCATCTACGTACAGTTCGAAGTCTCTCTGGGGAAGGCAGCAAGATCTGCGGCCAAACAAGGTGAGTGAGTTTTTGAAGCCCATTGGCAGTCGAGTCCAAGGCAATTGTGTCTTTCTCCTGGTATGTTGTGTCTTTTTTCCCACTCAAAGGCAAACAAAAGCTGGCTGGCTGGTGATAACCAAAGGCAGAAGAAGGCGTCTTTGAGATCGAGGCAGGTGAACCAGCTTGCTTGGGTAGGTAAGAGACTCAGCGGGGTGTACAGGTTCGGGATGACTGGATGGATGGTGACCACTGCATTGTTGACAGTGTGGAGGTACTGGACAGGGCGGTAGTCATTCCCCCCAGGCTTCTTGACCAGTAAGAGCGGAGTGTTCCAAGGTGACTGACACTCAACTAGAATTCCAGTATTGCACAACGCTGGAGGTAGTCCCGAATTCCCAAGCGTGCTTCCTGTGGCACTGGATATTGCCTTTGTGTGATAGAAGTAGCTCCTAGCCTCAGGTCCACCACAATGTGTGATTTTTGGCTAGACCTGGGGGTCCCTTTTCTGCCCAGACAGCAGGGAACTCTTTTAGCAGGCTAGTTGGATTTGTTTGTTTTCTTTCTGGAGAATAGAGGTGCCATTCATCTTTCCTGGGCACAGTCGCAACAATCATTAGAGCAGGTTGGCTCCCCGGGGTGAGACTGGTAGGCTTCCTGGAGGCAAAGGTGATCTGTGCTCCAAGCTTTGTTAATAAATCTCTACCCTAAAGGGGGATGGGGCACTCTGGTAGGTACAGGAACTCATGAGTCACTAGGTGGCCCTCTAACCAACATGAGTGGGCTTTGCAGAATGAGAGGGCAGCTCAGTGCCCCATGGCCCTGACGATAGTTGCTGTTCAGTCTGTGAGGGGAGCCATAGGCATAGTCACCACAGAGTGTTCAGCCCCAGTGTCTACCATAAAGGTCATTGATTGGCCCCCTACTTCTATTGTGACCGTAGGCTCCTAGGGACCCAGGATCAGGGAACCCAGTCATCCCAGTCTGATTCTGTTCTGGCCAGGCTGATAAGGTTTTGGATGACTGGCTGAGGCTGATATTTTCCTTTGTGGGGTTGACTGAACTTCTTTGACTCTTCAAATGTCCTCCTGCAGTGGGGGCATTCGTTTTTCCAATGGCTGGTACACCTGGAATGCCTTGCATCGTCTCTCATAGAACTCTGTGGGTAACTCATCTGACTTCTGAAGTACTTCTGCCACTTTTGACACATTTGTCGGCTTTCTGGCCCCAGCTTTTACCCCCTGCAGTATGGCCTGCCAGTACTTGTCGAGAGTCTCTCTTCCATTTGGGACATTGAAGTCCCAATTGGGCCTGGCGTCAGGTGCATCTCCCCCAAGTCCCATGCTGTGGGGTCCAGTGCACTGTCCGGTGTACTTGTTATTGGAGCCACGCTCATGCTTCTGACAGAATTCGGCATTGTTATTCAGTGTTGAAGAGAGTTAGGAGGAGTTGACGACAGTCATCCCAGGTAGGCTGATGGGTTTGGAAGGTGGACTTAAAGACGTCAATCATGGCCTGGGGTTTATCTGAATAGGACAAGGTGTGCTGCTTCCAGTCAAGGAGGTCGGTTGTTCTGAAAGGCTGATAGTAGAAGACAGGGCACCTCGGCTGGAGTGTGCTGCCTTTTTTAATCTCAAAAAGGCCTCGCATCTCTTGGAGAGGCATCTGGAGGGCAACGGGCTGCTGGGCTGGCTGTGTGGCTGAGTGAAGACATCGTAGACTCAGGCTTCGCAGCCACTCAGGCTATTAGGGCAGCAAAGGCACTGATTGTGGAGGGCTGTCTGGTAATTTGGGGTAGAGTGGCTGTGCAGGGACTGGCGGATTTGTTGGGATGTACAGTGGTGGGAAGAGAGGTTCTTCTTTAGGGTACCCTTGGTGGATGACTCTTGCTGGCTCTTCCTTGTCTTTTCCCTGAGTCAGTCAGGCCACAAGAACCTTACTCTGTCCCTGCCTATTTGTTCAGGCCCAAGGGAGCACTACAGTAGCAATTTGCAACCATGAATTGGTCTGGATGTCCAGGGGTCTCTGTCACTACCTGGTACACAGCTCTAACAGTGGGGAGGTCCAGAGTCCCTTCCAAAGGCCATCCTACCCCAAAGGTGGGCCATTCATGCTCACAAAGAGTTGGAAGTTTTTCTAGGTTCAGCTTGACCTTGTAATCCCCTAGGAAACCTTTCTTAAAATTTTCAATATACAATTTAAGACAGTAGGTTTAGAGAAATCTCCACCCATATTGCCTTAAGGAGCTTCCTAATGGAGGGAGAAAATAGACCTTAAAATTTCAAAAAGGAATCTTTGGAAACATGGCAGAGTGAGAGATGTCCCCAGATCTCTCCCCTTGAAACAACAATAAGATTAATATCTAAAACTCAACAAAAAACACCTAAATTGCACACCAGCACTTCCGAGCGTGGGATCTGCACATAAGCTACCACAGGTCAGAACCCCTGGGCGTCAGGTGGTAAACTGGGAGAAATAAAAAATCTGCCTCTAGCAGCCACCGGAACAACCAGTAGGAGGAGGAGGAAGGGAGAAGGAGCAGCGAGTTCCCTGAACAGCCCTGCCTGGAAGAGCTATGAGCTCCCTGCGGCCAGCCAGCGGCAGTGCACAGTCATCACAGCAGAGAAGTGGAATGGCAGAAAAACAATAGTTGATTTTTATTGGCCATGGTTGAAAAACCGAGGCTGAGCCACAACCTCCAACCCTCAACCCAAAGGGATCCTCCCCCAATACTCTATGAGACCTAAAACCGCGGAGTCCCATGGGAATCTGAGCAAACGCTACCAAAACTGTCCCTAACACTGTCAGGGACTGAAACTGAGGGTAGTGAGCATGATTAAATATCTATCAGAAAATAAAAAGGCATTTTTAAGGCTTTATATAAAGCAGGGATCCAAGAGGCCTAGACACAACCTTAGAACCCAAAAGTAAAGCGCCTTCTTTGCAGCAGGCTAAAGAGAGTCATTTATATAATAAATCTACCTGGAAAAAAAGCAGAATACATTTCAATTAATGCCCAGGTGGAGAAATAGTCCATTAAACACCATGAACAAACAAGGTGACATGGCATCTCAAAAAGAAAGAGAACAATCTCTGGAAAATAAGCTTATAGACATAGAAATATGCAATTTAAATGACAGAGAATTCAGGATGGTACGTCTGAAAAAACTCAGTGAGTTCCAACATGAGTCATATCAACAATTTCAGGAATTGAACAAACAACTAGATGAGCAGAGCAAGGAGATCGAAACCCTCAAAAAGAACTAAATAGAACTTCTGGAGATAAAAAAAACACACACTGCAGGAGTGGCAAATTAAATAGCAAGCTTGGGAAATAGAGTCGACCAAATGGGGAAAAGGATCAGTGATATCTAAGACAGAAATCTAGAAATAAATCAGAAGGAAGAAGAGAGAAACTGAAGAAGGAAATATAATGAAAGAAATTTAGGAACTAGCTGATACCATCAGGAGAGGAAACACAAGAATAATGGGCATTATTGAAGGTGAGGAAAAGGAGCAGGGACTAGAAAACATTTTCAGACAAATAGTGGACAAGAATTTCCCAAACCTAAGAAATGAGCTGGAGCTTGGAATTCAAGAAGTCAACAGAACACTCAATTACCTCAACCCAAAAAGGCCTTCACCAAAACACATTGTATTAAAATTATCAAAAATCAACAACAAAGACAGAATTCTCAGGCAGCCAGGGAGAAGAAAACATTAATTTACAAAGGAAAATCCATTAAATTATCCTCAGACTTATCAGGGCAAACCTTACAAGCAGAAAGGAATGGAATCAAATATTTAAACTATTAAGTGAAAGGAACTACCAGCCTAGATTTGACCCCCTTTACGCTGTCTACCTCTCTCCTCCTCCCACATCCCCTACCCTCTGGTAACCACTAGTCCATTGTCCATGTCCCTGAGTCTCTGTTTGTCCTATTCATTTGTTGTTTTTAGATTTATATTCCACATATAAGTGATATCATGTGATTTTCAACTTTTTCTGTCTGGCTTATGTCACTTAGCATGATTATCTCGAGGTCCATCCATGTTGTCGCAAATGGCAGTATTTCATCTCTATTTATGGCTGAGTAATATTCCATTGTATATATGTGCCACAGCTTCTTTAGCCAATCAACTATCATAGGACACTTAGGTTGCTTCCATATCCTGGCCACTGTGAATAATGCTGCTATGAACATTGGTGTGTGAATATCTTTTTATATATGGGTTTTCAAGTCTTTGGGGTAAATACCCAGTAGAGAGACTGTAGGATCATATGGTAGATGAATTCTTAGTTTTTTGAGGAACGTCCATACTGTTTTCCATACTGGCTGTACCAATTTGCAGTCCCACTAGTAGTGTAAGAGGGTTCCTTTCTCTCTGCATCCTCTCCAGCATTTTTTGTTAGTTGTCCTGTTGATTATAAGTATTCTAACAGGTGTAAGATGGTATCTCATTATGGTTTTGATTTGCATTTCCCTAATAGCTAGTGATGCTGAGCATCTTTTCATATGTTTGTAGGCCATTTGTATGTCCTCTAGGGAGAAGTGTCTGTTCAGGTCCTCATCTTACTTTTTGATTGGATCATTTGTTTTTTTTGTTGTTCTTATTGAGTTGTATGAGTTCTTTGTATATTTTGGACATTAGGCCCTCATCAGAGGTATTTCTTGCAAGTATATTTTTCCATTAAAATGGTTGTCTCTTTACCTCGTTGACAATTTCTTTTGCTGAGCAAAAGCTTTTTAGTTTGATGTAGTCCCATTCTTTTATTTTAACTTTTACTTCTTCGTTTTCTATTTGGATGCCTTTTGTATCTTTCTCTTGTTTGATTGCATTTGCTAGGACCTCCAATGTTATATTGAATAAGAGTGGTGATAGTGGACAGCCTTACCTTGTTCCTGATCTTAGAGGGAAGGTTGTTAGTTTTTCACCATTAAGTATGATGTTGGCTGAGTGTTTGTCACATATGGCCTTTATTATGGTACTTTATTATGGTACTTTAAGTGTTTTAGTCGTAAATGGATGCTATATTTTGTCAAAGACTTTTTCTGCATCTATTGATATGATCATATGATTATTTTTTTATTTGTTTATGTGGTGTATCACATTAATCAATTTACATATATTAAACCATCCCTGTGCCTCTGGGGTGAAGCTCACTTGACTGTGGTGTATAATCTTTTTAATATATTGCTGTATTCCTTTCACTAGTATTTTATTTAGAATTTTTGCATTTGTGTTCATGAGAGATATTGGTCTGTAGTTTTCTTTTTTGTGCTATCTTTACCAGGTTTTGGTATCAGAGTAATATTGGCCTCATAAAATGAGTTGAGAAGTATTGCCTCCTCTTTGATTTTTTGGAAGAGTTTGAGGAGAAGAGGTATTAAATCTTCTTTGAATGTTTGGTAGAATTCACTAGTGAAGCCATCTGGTCCTGGACTTTTACTTTTTGGTAGGTTTTGATGATTGTTTGAATTTCCATACTGTTGAATGGTCTATTTAGATTTTCCAGTTTTTCTTGACTCAGCCCAGGAAGGTTGTATTTTTCTAGGTACTGGTGCATTTCTTTTAGGTCATTAAATTTGGTGATATATACTTTTTCATAGTATTCTTGCATGATCCTTTGTATTTCTACAGTGTCTGTCATAATTTCCCCTCTTTGATTCCTGATTTTATTTATTTGTATCCTTTCTCTTTTTTCCTTAGTGAATTTATCCAGGGGTTTGTTAATTTTATTAACCTTCTCAAAGAACCAGCTCTTTGCTGCATTTATTTTTTTCTATATTTTTTGTTTTGTTTTCAATTTTATTTCTTTCTACTCTAATTTTGATTATGTCTTTCCTTCTGCTGACTTTAGGCCTCATTTGTTCTTCCTTTTCTAGTTTTTTAAGAGAAAACGAGTTGTTTATTTGGGCTCATTCTTATTTTTGGAGGTCTGTAATGATATGAACTTTCCTCTTATGATCACTTTTGCCGTGTCCCAAAAGTTTTGATATGTTATACTATCATTATCATTCGTTTCTATGTATCTCTTGATCTCTCTTTTTATCTCTTCTCCGACCCAGTTATTCTTTAGTAGCATGTTGTTTGATCTCCATGTGTTTTTGGTTCTTCCTGATTTCTTTTTTGCAGTTGATCTCTAGTTTCAAAGCATTATGATCAGAGAATACGGTTGGTATGATTTACCCTTCTTATATTTGTTGAGGCTATTTCTGTGTCCCAATATATGGTCAATTCTTGAGAATGTTCCATGTTAGTCAAGAATATTTTGAAAAAGAAGAGAAACCTACTCTAGCATGAGTTTAAAAATATCATAAAACTATAGGAATTAAAGTGGAATGTTCTGACACAGGATAAACAGACAGCCCAGTAAGGGGGAAAAAAAAAAAGAGAGTGCAGGAATGAACAGAAGTAAATAAGGAAATTTAGCATAGGAGAAAGTTAGAAATTCAAATCAGCGCACTCCAGTGTTCAATAAATGGGATTGAAACAGCTAGCTCAACACTCTAAAAAAAAAACCCCCCAAAAAAAACAAAACAAAAAAAACCCAAAAAAACAAAAAACAAAAAAAAAAACAAAATAAAGCTGGATCACTCTTTACAGCAAAATAAATCCGGAATAGTTTAAAATTTAAAGATTAAATAGAAAAAGTTGTAAGCATACTAGAAGAAAAATTGTTGCATTTTTTAATAATCTTGGATGGGAAAAACATTTCTAACCATATTGCAAAATCCAAAGAACAACAACAACAACAACAACAACAACAAGATTCCATATAGTTGAAAGACAAAGGATGAGAAGGAGGGGGAATGTTTGTAATGTATTACAGGAATAAAAAGTTAATGTTTAATATCGTTTATATCTCAAACCTCAGAGAAACCAATAATAAAACAAAGCTATAAAATGAAAAGGGTAAACAAGCTGGACAAAAAAAAATTACAAAAGAATACATATAGACAATAATTACATGAAAAGAAGTTCAACTTTATTAACAATAAAATATGAAAATAAAAACAGTATAATATTCTTGCCTAACATAATTGTCCAAATGAAAAAGACAGCCAAGGCTAGTGCCCACTAAGATATAGATAGCACTGGTAAATCTTCTGAGTATGAAGAATGCATACCTTTTGCCCAAGAAATCTCATTTCTAAGACTCTATTCAGAAGAAAAGAACATTAAAAGTTCAAAAAGCTGTAAGCACAAACATATTCATCACAGTACTTACGATTACAAAAAAAAAAAGATAAAAAAAGACTGAAATGTTCATTAGTAAAATATGGTTAAGCAAATTCTAGTGCACTCTTTGTTCTATATGTGCAGACATCACAAGGTATGATCTATGTTTATTGACATAAAAAGCTGACTATAAATAGTCAAAGCATTAAAGGAAGTTACAGGAAAAGAAGCATGATTCTTTTTAGGAAATAGTGTGATCATTTATCTAAATGAATACACGACATGGTTTTCTAGAACAACAAGAGCTTTGTTGTTGTTATTTTTGTATAATTTGAATTACTTTACTACTTTTCTATAAAATTTTTAATAAATGATGTTTTCAAAAGAGAAAAAAGTAAAGAATAAATGGTCAAGAAAAACTGAGGATTTTTTAAAATGTAATAAAAGGCATTTTCCCTTGCTGGTAGCAAAGCATAGTCTAAAGATATAACCATGAGAACAGAGTAATAATGATACATATGCTGGTAGAAATTTGAAATGAAGAGAGTGAATAGGGGGTCCAGAAAGTGATCCAATTACACATGGGAGTTTAGTTTATGAATACATGACATTTCAAGTGAGTGGGAAAAAGATGAATTATTAATAAATGGTGGTAGAAAAACTACTGCACCACCTAGGAAAAAGATGGATACTCTCTTTTTACCATGCTAATTCCAACTGGATTAAATTCTAAGTGTAAAAAATAAAGACAAAAGAGCACTAGAAAGCACAACAGGAGAATTTTCTATAATCTTTATAGCATTTTTATATTTTTGTAATACATATAGTTTTATAATATATTTATAAAATATTTGTAAATATTTTCTTCTATAAACCTTTTCTAAGTTTGTGAATCTCAGAGGCCCTAAAAAAGAAAGACTGACAAAATTAGTTATATAACAATTTTCGTATTCTATATGAAAAAGTACAATAAACAAAATGAAAATACAAATCTCATAAAAGAAAATACGGTATTTATTATCAATGTAACAAAGGCTGCCTAGAAAGATAGAATCAAAACTTTAACCATAATTATATCTGGATGATCTTTATTTCCTTCTTCACAATGTTTTGTCTTTCCTTAAATTTTGTCACTGAATATAATACTTTAATAAATAAACAAAAAACTCTTTTAAAAATTTAAAACCAAAACATTTTAAAAGAAAATAAAATTATTCATAAAATTTTTTGAAATCAGGGATGGGAGTAGGACTTTCTAAGCTTAAAATGAGAGAAGAAAAGAATGCCCTTTCCTCTATGGGACCAAGTTTACATATGCAATGGCATCCTTGCAACTTCCACCTGTGGGTTTCATAAACATCTCAAACTTAACCTGAGCATAATGCAACTTCTTAGTGCCCACACTCACCGAGGGTGTGAGAGATCTAAACCTCAACTACCAAAACAAATGAACAAACAAAATAAAATGAAGTCAATATATAACTTTTAATATTGATAAATTAAGAAATAATAGGATCTGCTATTTTCTGCTGAAAGCATTTCAGTACTGTCATCAGTGGGAAGGGGAAAATGGGCAAGAGGAAGACATGTCTCTTTTTTCTTGAGGGCCCAACCCAGAGGTTGCCCACACCACTGCCTCTCACATGCCATTGGCCAGGACTAAGGCACATGACTATAGCCAGCTGCAAGGAAGGCTGGGAGATGTTGTCTTTATTCTAGGAAGTCATGTGCATAAATGATATTACTCTGGGAGTAGGAAAGGATGGATATTGAAGAACCAGCAGTCTTTGCCATAATTACAGCATGGTGTATAGTGCATACTCTCATTTGTATAAATTACACTGCTCACACTCACACACACACATGCATCTTGATGGATGAGAGGATGCTTACAATAATATTGGGAGTATGGGTGAGTTTTACTCATTTCCTTGAACTTTTCTGTACTGAATGAAATTTTATCATGGGCATATTTTCCAATATAGCTTTTTTCCCCAAAATGAGTAATATAAATTAAATCTAAGGTCAGAGATTTCCTGATGAAAAACATGTAACCATGGGAGGCTCTGGGTCTGGGATGAACCTTCAGAGTTATCAGAAATTGAGAGCCTTTGTAATCCCCCAATTATTGGTCATTGAATGCAGACTGTCTCCAGAGAAGGGTGAAACTTTGGGCAGGGCAACCTCTTTGGGCCCAGAGCAATTCCAGGAGAGAATTGAGTTATGGGACATCAGCAGCTAGCACTCAGCTGGTGGAATAGTTGGTGGAATGTATATCTGTACTGCAGGAGGGATCTAGGTGGTGTGCCATGGCATCCACTACACCAGGCATAGATACAAAGCCATGGCCTTGAGCCAGAAAAAGTAAGGAAAAGAGAATCAGCAATGTCATTTTATACATACTATGTGTTTGTCACTGTGCATGTTATCTTATTCAATAGTCTTGCAAGGTGAGTGCTTAATTTCACCATTTTTATATGCATGGAAACTGAGTTCCATTATACTAGGAAAGCTTGTCCAAGAAGAGACAACGGGTATAACATAACCACGATTCTAACTCAGACAAGGATACCTTATTACAAAACCACTTTCTACTTCCAGCATTAGGTCACCAAGAGTGAGATCTTGTTTGGATTGGCTAGGATAAAAATTGCAAAAGGCATCAAAAAAAGACTTGTAAAACCATGTTGGCAACAAGAACAAAGAAGGAAAGTTCTGTTACAAGGAAAAGGTAGTACAAACTGACTGATAACAGAAGACAGAAGCACTACATGCAACAACCTTTCTTTAAATCTTCCTCAGGAAAGAGAATGGTCTTAAAATTAAACTTATGTATGGCAAAGTGTATAACCTGAACACTTTGAAAAAACATTAGACAGACCCAAATTGAATGACTCTACAAAATAACTGGCCTGAAATTTTCAAAAATGTCAAGGTCATTAAAGGTAAAGGAAAGCTGGGAAAATATCCCAGATTAAAGGAGATCAAAGCTTGATTAGGCCCACACTGGACTGAGGAAAACCGTATAAAGGACAATATTCGGACTTAAGCAAAGTTTTAGTATAGATTATAGGTATTATAATAGTTTTGTTATTGATGTTAAAGTTCATGATTTTGATAATTACATGATAGATATGTAAAATAATATTCTTGTTCTTAGGATTACGTGAGTGAATGTTTAGTGGTAAAGGATCATAATATCGAGTTTATTCTAAAATATTCAGAAAAAAATTACATATAAAATAAAAATAAAATAATTGTATATATGTATAACACATCTTTACATCTATCAGGATATATATACATATACATATTTTATATATATATATATATATATATATATATACACATAAGTATATACATATATATCATGAGAAAGAAAGAAAGTAAATATTCCTAATGAAAAGTTAATAATTGGTGAACTTAGGTGAAGAAGTGAAGATATAGGAGAGTTTATTGTAATATTCTAGCAACTATTTTGTATGTTTGACATTCTTTAAAAATAAATGGAGAGCCAATAGAATGAGAGTATCCAGCCATGCTAAAGGAATTTAGATCTAATAACACAATTTACTGCTATACAAATGTTACAATTTATGAAAAGTGGGTTGTGACGATTATAGATTGATAAACTTCAAATTGATCCTTGGAATAATTCTGGAATGTACTTTCAAGTAGATGTATTATGAGTACTTAGAAGATTGTGAGAATTTCTAGGGATCACTATTAACTCCCAGACAAAAGTAAACAAATATATGCAAATTAGATCATATTAACCTCATTTTCTTTTTTAAAATAAATTAAAGAAATAATCATCATACTGTATCCTGATTTTGGCAATGTTTTTGACTAAGTAACATCCCCATGGATAAAATGACAATACATCACTTGAGGGCATTTTTACAGCAAAGTGAACACCACTCCAAAAGTTGATTGAATCTGCTTTAGATGGGGGATGAAGCAGAATGGTGGTGGACGGGTATCAGTTTTCTAGGGTAACAAAGTACCACAGACTGGTGGCTTAAGTAACAGAAATTTATTATCTCACAGTTCTGGGAGCTGGAAGTTGGAAATTAAGGTGTTGGCAGGTTTCTTCTGAGGACTGTGGGGAAAGGACCTATTCAAGGCATCTCTCCTTGGCTTATAGATGGCCATCTTCATGTTCACTTGGCATTCTCCCTTATGTATTTCTGTCTTCAAGTCCCCCCCACCCCTTTTTTAAGGACACCAGTCATATTGGATTAGGGCCTAACCTAATGACCTCATTTTAACTCGATTATCTCTGTACAGACCCTATTTCAAATAAGGATCACATTCTGAGTTACTGGGAGTTAGGAGTCCAGCATATGAATTTTCATAACAGTAGGAGTGAGGGGAGAACTCTGGTAGAACATCACAAAGCCTTATTCTGTTAAATTCTATTGAGAAAAGGCAATAAAAGACCCACTTAACACCTTTGGAGACTATCTAAAGATGTAAAGGAAAAATAATCAGTAGAATGATGATGCAGCTAGCATAACTGATATGGATTTAGAGGGGAAGGTTTCCATGGCCAGCTCCCATGCTCATTGTGCCACCCTGCTATTCACCATTTTCGATCTTGAGACTCAGCAGGCTTCTGGGTGGCATGACAATTAAATGAACAAGAGGTATTATGCAAACTGCAAGCCCCATATAACCCTCTCATCACAGGCATCACCACCTGCTGGGAGACTTAATCAGCCCTCCAGCAGTGTGAGCTCCCAGCAGGTGGGGTAGAGGCAGCATTGACATTCAGGAGCCAGAGCAGTCTGTCATTTCTTCTATAACTGTCTTTACCTGTTTGAGAGAAAAGGATTTACTCATTTACAAATCTAATTGTGTGCTAATTCTAAAACATATTTAGGAAATTTCCATTTATTTCCTATTCTTTGGAGGAGCTGAGACCTTCAGTCCTTTATGAGATTCTCCACAACTTCATTCAAGATAGCTCCTTCTCAGACCTCTAATTGTATCTCACCCCATCGGTCATCACAAACCGCCTTATTTCTTTTAATCTCACACTTCCTTATAGGAAAAGAGTAGATTTCTGTGCACCCCAGTAAATACTGCTGGTGTTTTTGCTCCCTCTACTTTGGCTTCTGTTTCTTCCTACCTGTCCAGTCTAGATCCCACCATCTGCTCTCCCCTCTAACATTTGGAATCTAATTTCATCCAAGGGTGTCTTGGTTTATGCCTTTATACAGACTTAAAGTTTCTGTCTTAACTTATTAATTTACCTTGGAGTCCCCTTTCGCCCAATTAGTGTTTCCCAGGTGTCTTCCACAGGGCCTTAGTATACATCATACCTCAGCCTATATTCACATCATAGATCCAGAGGTCCCAAAGTCAAGAATGTTTAGTAAATGCTTTGTATCTTTACTGAAGTATTCATCAGAACATTTCTGATTTTCCAAAAAGGAGTATGGAGCACAGCATTTCCCAAATAGTTCTCACTTAGAATTTCATTTTTCAAACACCTTAAGGAAATAATGTCCAATTTTCGTAAGTGCTGGTCTGCACCCAGTGTCTCCACTTCCAATTAGTCTGTGACAGAGATGGTTATCTGTCCACTAAAACCCTTTTTCTCTTCTTGAACACAGAGCTAGACTCCATTTCCTAACGTTCCTTGTAGCTAGGTGTTACCAGGTGACCTCGTTCTTCCCTGTGCAAGCAGGTGTGAAATTTGCCTCTTCAGGCCTGACCTACAAACCTCCTATGTACTCTTTTCTACATCTTCTCCCTTCTGGCTGACCAGGAGATCAACACTCTAAGGACCTTGGCAGAGCTTCCATAAGCCAAGTCCTTGAACATCTAAATGGAGGAAAGCTACCCTGATGATTGGAATACCTGCCTCAGGTTGTTGCATAAGCAAGAGATACACTTTTATGTTAAGCCATGAAATTTGAAGCCTATGATTACTGCAGCCTAACTCTCACACTGCCTCATTTCTTCTCCATTCCCTGTAATTATGCATAAAAGAAAAATTAACTTCTTCCTTCTTTAGGGAACTACCATTCAAATTCTTTGTTAGAGCAGCTCAACCTATATATCTTAACTTACACAATATATAAGATACTGGTCATTGCTTAATAATGCAACAAATAACAACAACTAGTCATGCCTGTGTTAAGAAACTACTTGGACTGCCTAAAACAAGAGTTGATTATTCATATACTCAGGATTTGAGGATTTTGTTGCTGGAGAAAATGAAATAATCTCGGGATATGGAGAGAAATTAGGCTTCCAGAAAGTTCATGACCTTTCAAAAGAACCCAAATCTATTAGATTAGTTTGTGTGCTGCCTTGACTACCCAGAGGTTGGACTGTCTGAGCATGGTTTATCATCACAAAAGTGGGAAAACATAGCTTAGTGGACAGATAATAACTTCCTTCACCACTCTTCCTGTTATGGATTCTTAAAGTGGAAGAGCCTCCAAAAGAAATATGGTCCCTCTCAGTCCCTATCTCTGCTTCAAGACAGGATACAATAAATATTATCAGTAAGAGATAGCTTCCTAGCCCATTTTTGAAATATTTGGATTTTCTACTAAGTAACAAATGTCTTGTCAGGGAACAATGACTTTGAATTACTTTATAGTTTGTCAAAGCCCTTTCACACCCATTAGCTCTCCTATTTCATTATCCTACTAACTTGGGTGTGAGGCAGATGTATTACTATTTTGGCTATTATATTCAAAGAATCTAAGTTACTTACATGAGATCATGAGGCCTTCAGGAGCAGAGCCAAATTAGGATACCTGGTATCCCATCCCCTTGACCACCTTCCTTGTCACTTACCAGCTTTTTCTCTTAATCGCCCAAATTAGTGAACATTCCCTGACCATCTATCTATTCTGTGGAGGGCCTGAGCCCTCACATGTAGAGGGCATGTGAGTGGGCCACGAAAGTGGACAGGACAGAACTCTTGGCCTCTTTCAGGCTTGGTAGGGAAATATGACAGGCATGTACACACTGCAACAATATGAAACTCTGTAAGATGACAAGCAAAGGCATCAATGCTCTGAGCTTTTCAGACCAGAATAACCACTAAGGACAAAAATTAAGGTGTTGTAACTGCAAGAACCCCCACCCTCCCACACCATAGGCGCTGCACCCGAAGCTTGCAGGAACTAATACCCTGCCCCCTACACACATGCACACACACACACACACACAGAGCAGGAATTCAGACTAAACACACCAGACCTGTCATTCTTATGTTGGAAGTCAACATTCAAGTTTAAACTCCCAGCTCTCAGACTTCTATTCTCTACCACACCATCACTACTTAGTGTTCTTTGAGTACTCTTAATCTAATTTTCTACTACTCCTTCACCTCCCAATCACTTCCATTGTGCTCTCTGGAACTGGCCCCCACCTGGCCAACCAAGCTCTGTTTAGGACACTACTTACCTTTGGATCTCTCAGGTGGTAGCGATTTAGTAACCCACAAACCTCAGGATGAAAACATGGGTGTGGCAACACGCATTCCAAATCCTCCCACTGTAGGAACTGGAAAATGTAAAACATGTTTTTCTTAAAACTCCATGTTCTAGGATTTCTTAAGTCAGAGTACAGATGTGTGACCTGGCTTCTGTCAATCAGAGGCACCCTACAGGGCACCTGGAGGTGGAGGTGAATCAAGTCATCTGAAGGTGAATTAGGTTTCCTGGCAAGCTCTGTAAAGGGAGAGTATTAGGCAGCTGAGGAAGTTGCGAAATCCCGTGCCCTATAGAGTCAGAGCAATAAGTAGTGGGGGCATTTTTTTTCTGACTGTGTTGTCCCAGAACACACTGCCGTCAGAACTCTAACATTCAAGCTTGGTTCTGTGGCACTCTTGAGATGTTTGGAATGAATTCCACTCTCTGCAGCTACGAACTCTGACCTACTGATTTATTCATTCATTGTAGAAATATTTATTGAAGACTTACTTTGTGCCAGGCAGTTTCCTAGGTGCGGGAAATCCAGCAGTGAACAAGATAGACATAATTCCTGCCCTTGGGGGGGCCCACATTCAGGAGTGAGAGGGTAACTGACAATTATATAGATATAAGTCAACTATATAGTATAGTAGTGATACATATGGTTCCTGTTTCTTATCTCTCTCTTTCAAGTTGCTCTTTGTTGCTTGCTGAAACTAAGGTTAAAAGAAAATCTCTAGGGTTCTGCATGTCCCAGCCCCCATAGAGTGACAAACCACTTCTGCTATTACTCATTTTTCTGCACCAAACTTTGCATTATGTCAAGCCTGTCATCTCTACAATCCACAAACTACAGTGTACATGAAATATAACTTTACTGATGTTAACAAGTTCTAGTTGAAGTCTCCATGTCACCAGGATGGTTAAACCTTCCCCTTTCCTCAGAATCAAATCCAAGTTCAGGGGTGGGTGTGGATCTTACCAAGGGTCTGGAGTCAGATGGGGCCTCTGGTACTTTATGTCCGTCATTTGTCTGTGTTAACACATACGCAGAGGTCCATTGTTCTTGGGTCCTTGGTTGTTTGAGAGCTCTCCCATGTACCTGCCTACATCCATCTCTCTGGTTCAGTGGCTCTTGGGAACATGAAAATCTCTGAAATGGCTATGTTGTGCCCTCACTGTCTAAGACACCACAATGTTATTTTCACTCTCTGGGTTCTGGTTGCCCCCCTACTACCCTTCTCAGAGAGGGACATATCAGCTCCATCTCTTCTCAGATCCCCCAAACCTCTCACATGTAGTCAAGCCAAACAGGACATAGGTGTTTTTCCACATTATTTCTTCTTTGGAATCACCCTCTTCTCTCCAGTTAGAAAAGAAAACCCATTGCTCTAATTTACATTTTCTCCCAAATGTTTTATGCATGCCAATAATTTATTCCTTTCCTAAAATGGCCTATACTTTTGAAATCAGAAGAGAGCATTTTCCACCTCCCTTAGCCTAACCCCTAGGTTTTCTGATGTCCTGATCTCCCCCTGAGGCAATGAGCCTGGAGCAGTGTAATTTTTTGAAATGACATAGAGGAGCAAAGCATCGTAATGAAATAAATGATGAAGGATGGAGGGTGGAAAGAAACAGCTAATATTTTTAAAATATCATTTTATTGACAATAAAATACAGCAGGAGAACTACAATAGGATAGTAAGAATGAAGACATGCAATGGAAAAGAAAGCTAATACTACTGATGTGTATCAATCTGTCATTCTGTGGCAGATTGTTTTGGGGATTGAATGAAGTTTGATCAGGTTAGTTGCTTGTATTTTCATGTAGAAGCATGATTATTTTTTCTAATCAAGAGACTGCTCAAGCCAAGTTATAGATAATGCTCATGAGTGTAACTGCACAAGATTTGTCAAGACTCAGGTTATAGTCATGGGGACAATAAGTTTTCGTTACACTAAAGATATTATCTTAGCTTTAGATGTGATTCAGCCCCAAGCCCACTGAGGCAGAACCACCCCTACTGGCCACAGTACTAGACAGTCCTGTCTGAACACAATGATCAATTACCCCAATTCCCTTAGTTTCCATGACAACTGATTTTCCCCTGTGTAACCCATACTCCTGAGAGGGATGGGGTGCGTTGAGAGCATTAGCTTGCCTGTGTCTCTGAGACTTGTAACTCCTTGAAATAAATTCTTACTTTCTTTGCTGCGAACCTCCCTGCATTCTTCTTTGACTTGAATGCAGGCAAATGAACCTTTTTTGTTCAGGTAACAAAAACTAAACTGTGTTGTGGAGAAATAGTATTTCTGCTGTGTGTACTGTTCCTTTAAAACGTGAGAACAAGAGTGAATGTGTGAGGAGAAAAGTGACTTCTATATAAAGGAAAAGCTACCCAGAGGCAAATCACAATAAAAGGGACGCAGACATGGGTAGAGCAGCTTCAAGTGGCCAGAATGAAGGATAAAATCAAACCATAATGGAAAAATCTGCCCAAAGGAATATAGAAAAACAACTCAACATTGTAAGAAAGTGAAGGCTAAAAATGAAGCTATGAGCAGAAAGAGAAGGAAAAAAATGAGAGAAAGAAAGAGAGAGAGAGAGAGAATGAGAGAGAGCAAGAGAGAGAGAGAAGGAGCAGCAGTAGAAAAGGAATAGTAAGTCATGCTGAGTAAAGAAGGTATTCATATGTAATATATTCAAGAAGCATATTCCTTAAAACAAGTTTTTGGTAAATCAGTATATTTGATAAACATTAATTCTTTATTACTCATTTGGCAAATGGATGTTTGAGAACTGACTACAGTCCCAGTTCGAGAGCCTAGATTTTAACTTAGCTTCCAGATCTCAAGCCCTAGCTCTTCACACCATGTTCCACTTCCTCCTGAAACAAATGAAAGAAGTGAAGTAAATTAGCCAAAAAAGAAATCAAACAAGGACTTCAAAGTAAGCTGAGAAAGGTTCATTGCTTCACACAAATAGGAATAGAAACAGTTGTAGAAGGACCTAAATGTGCCTGACAGATCAAAGATATAGTTGTGTGAATGGCAGAGAGTATTCCCAAATAACTGTAAATATGTAAATATGTATATGTAATTACAAGTGCATGCAAAGATTGACATAAAGAGTTTCTAAAATGTTTTAAGGAACTTTAGTTACCACTATGAAATGTGTTTTGTTTTAAATGTGATATATATATTTACATACATACAGACAGACATATATATATCTAACTTTGAAAAGGAATGAAATACTGACATATGCTACAACATGGATGAATCTTGTAGCTATGTGAAATAAACCAGTCACATAATACTGTATGATTCCATTTATACGAGGTACTTGGAAGAGGCAAATTCATAAAGACAAAGTAGAATGGAGGTCTCCAGGTGCTGGGGTTGGGGGGAAAGAAATGGAAGTTGTTGCTTAATGATAGAATTTCTGTTTGGGATGATTAAAAAATCTGGAAATGGATAGCAGTGATGGTTCCACATCATTGTAAATGTACTTAATGCCACTAAATTGTAGACTTAAAAATTTTATGTTATGTATATTTTACCACGATTAAAAAAAAAAAAACTTGAAGAGAGAAGTAAAAAAAAGAGTGTCAAAGTAATGCAATGTGAGAAAGACTCGGCTCTGTGTTTCTAGCTTTGAAAAAGGAGAAAGGGGCCATGAGCTAGAGAATAAAGACTCTTAGAAGCTGGAAAATGCAAAGAAACAGATTCTCCCCTAGAGCCTCCAGAAAGGAAAGCAGCCCAGGAACACCTTGATTTTATTTTATGGTTTTATTTTTTTTTTCAGTTAAAATTACATTTATTTATTTATTTTATATTTAATTAATTTGTTTCTATTAAGTTTATTAGGGTAACATTGGTGAATACAATTATGTAGTTTTCAAGTGTACATTATAATTTGACATCTATATATTCTAATGTGTGTTTACCACCCAAAGTCCAGTTTCCTTCAGCTACCATATATTTGATTCCCCCTAACCCCCTATATTTGACCCCCTTTACCCTGTCTACCTACCCACTCATTTCCTACTCACTACCCTCTGGTAACCACTAGTCCATTGTCCATGATCATGAGTCTCTGTTTGTTTCTCCTGTTCATTTGTTGCTTTTAGGTTTATATACCACATATAAGTGATATCATGTGATTTTCAACTTTTGCAGTCCGGCTTATTTTACTTGGCATGATTATCTCGACGTCCATCCATGTTGTCGCAAATGGCAGTATTTCATCTCTTCTTATGGCTGAGTAATATTCCATTGTATATATGTACCGCAGCTCCTTTAGCCAATTGTCTATCATAGGACACTTTGGTTCCTTCCATGTCCTGGCCACTGTGAATAATGCTGCTATGAACATCGGTGTGTGAATATTTTTTTCGGATATGGGTTTTTAAGTCTTTGGAGTAAATATCCAGTAGAGGGATTGCTGGATCATATGGTAGATCAATTCTTAGTTATTCGAGGAAACTCTGTTTTCCATAATGGCTGTACCAATTTGCAGTCCCACCAGCAGTGTAGGAGGGTTCCTTTTTCTCTGTATCCTATAACAAATGTAATAACATTTGTTATTACTTGTCCTGTTGTTGATAGCTATTCTAACAGGTGTGAGATGGTATCTCATTGTGGTTGTGATTTGCATTTCCCTAATAGCTAGTGATGTTGAGCATCTTTTCATATGTTTGTAGGCCATTTGTATGTCCTCTAGGGAGAAGTGTCTGTTCAGGTCCTCTGTCATTTTTGATTGGATTGTTTGTTTTTTTGTTGTTATTGAGTCGTATGAGTTCTTTTGCATATTAGGCCCTTATCAGAGGTGTTGCTTGCAAGTATATTTTTCCATTAAGATGGTTGTCTCTTTACCTTGTTGACAATTTCTTTTGCTGAGTGGAAGCTTTTCAGTTTGATATAGTCTCATTCATTTATTTTAGCTTTTACTTCCCTTGCCTTTGAGGTCAAAGTCATAAAATCCTCTTTAAGTCCAAGGTCCTTGAGTTTAGTTCTTATGTTTTCTTTTATGCATTTTATTGTTTCAGGTCTTATATTCAGATCCTTAATGCATTTTGAGTTAATTTTGGTGTCTAGTGAGAGACAACAGTCTAGTTTCATTCACCAGCAAAGGTGGCCTTTCAGTTTCCCAGCACCATTTATTGAAGAGGTTTTCCTTTCTCCACTGTATGTTTTGGCTTTTTTGTAGAAAATTATTTGCCCACATAAATATGGGTTTACTTCTGGACTCTCAATTCTGTTCCACTGGTCAGTGTGTCTGTTTTGCTGCCAATACCATGCCGTTTTAATTACTGTCTCTTTGTAGTATAATTTGAAGTCAGGAGAGTGACGCCTTCAGCCTCGTTCTTTTTTCTCAGGATGGCTTTGGAAATTCGGGGTCTTTTGTGTTTCCATACAAATCTGATGATTTTTTGTTCTATTTCTTTAAAAAGTGCCAATGGGATTTTGATGGGGATTGTATTAAATCTGTATTATGCTTTAGGTGATAAGGTCATTTTCACTATGTTGATTCTTCCAATCCAAGAACACAGAATATCTTTCCATTTCTGGATATCTTCTTCGATTTCTTTTAATCTTGTAGTTTTCATTATATAGGTCCTTCACATGTTTCATTAAATTTATTCCTAGATATTTTATTATTTTTGTTGCAATTGCAAAAGGAATTATGTTTTCCACTTCTTTTTCTGACACTTCATTATTAGAGAATAGGAATGCTATGGATTTTTGAACATTTTGTATCCAGAAACTTTACTGTATTTGCTATTGTTTCTAGTAGTGTTCTTGTGGAGTCTTTAGGGTTTTCTATATAGAGAATCATGTCATCTGTGAATAGTGACAGTTTGACTTCTTTGTTTCCTGTTTAGATGCCTTTTATATCTTTCTCCTGTCTGATTGCACTTGCTAGGACCTCCAATGTTATATTGAATAAGAGTGGTGATAGTGGACAGCCTTACCTTGTTCCTGATCTTAGAGGGAAGGTTGTTAGTTTTTCACCCTTAAGTATAATTTTGGCTGAGTGTTTGTGGTATATGGCCTTTATTATGTTAAGGTATTTTCCTTGTATACCGATTTTGTTAAGAGTTTTGATCATAAATGGATGCTGTATTTTGTTGAAGGTTTTTTCTGCATCTATTGATATGATCATATGATTATTATTATTTTATTTGTTTATGTGGTGTATCACATTAATCAATTTGTGTATATTAAACCATCCCTATGCTTCTGGGATGAAGCCCACTTGATCGTGGTGAGAATCTTTTTAATATGTTGCTGTATTCAGTTCGCTAGTATCTTATTTAGGATTTTTGTATCTGTGTTTATAAGAGATCTTGGTCTGTAGTTTTTTGTTTGTGTTATCTTTACCAGGTTTTGGTATCAGAGTAATATTGGCCTCATAAACTGAGTTGGGAAGTCTTGCCTCCTCTTTCAGTTTTTGGAAGAGTTTGTGGAGAAGAGGTATTAAATCTTGTTTGAATGTTTGGTAGAATTCACTGGTGAAGCCATCTGGTCCTGGACTTTTACTTTTTGGTAGGTTTTTGATGATTGTTTCAATTTCCATACTGTTGAATCATCTATTTAGATTTTCCAGTTCTTCTTGATTCAGTCTAGGAAGGTTATATTTTTTCTAAGTACTGGTCCACTTCTTCTAGGTTATTAAGTTTGATATTATATACTTTTTCATAGTATTCTTGTGTGATCCTTTTTATTTCTGCAATGTCAATCGTCATTTCCCCTTTTTCATTCTTGATTTTATTTATTTGTGTCCTCTTTTTTCTTTAGTGAGTTTAGCCAGGAGGTTGTCAATTTTAGGGACACCTTGATTTTAGTCCAGCGAGACCCATTTTGGACTTTTGACCTCCAGAACTATAAGAAGTAAATTAGTGTAAGATAAAAAAAAAAAAATGTGTTACCATCACCAAACACAAATTTCTCTTTGTTTTAAACTAGCTGACTTAATACTGCTACCTTATTACATAGTAACATGAAGATTAATAAATAGAACTTCATTTAAATTGAAGTTGAGAAGACCTGTAGGCGGAGCTCTCATGCCCTACCACTCATTCTCAATTACTCCAAATAGGGAGATAGTACTTTCCACCTCCAACAGTAAGATGTTTTTCTACTCTACTACTCCAGTAGGAAGGAAGAAAGAGATCTTCTTTTCACCCAGCAACCACTCAGCCAATGAGAGACTGTTACAACTCAGCCAATGAAAAGCTACTGCATTTCCAACTCCCAATTTCCTCCAATGAACTCTTTGTTTACAACAGCCTCTTTGAACTCCCTCTATCTTCTATAAAGAATGGTCCTCTCTTTTGGGCTTGTGAATGGTTTGGCATTAGACTATATGGCCTGCATTGCAAGTTGTTCCCGTAGTAAATCCATTTTGCTTGAAAAATAGCTGTCTGTCTGTACACATTTTGTGACCAGAGGAAAATCTTCCCTCAAGAAAGTCATCTTTTTCCTTCCCTGCACCACCTCAAACGTGAGTATAGCTAACCAGTCTTTTCTCAGGATTCCAAGAAACCTCCTACTTGAGGGCAAAGTCATGGAGCTGTTGGCTCCCAAGTAGAGTTGCCAGATGTAGCAAATGAAAATACAGAACCCAAAACAAACAAAAGACCCACAACCAGTTAAATGTGAGTTAACCATATAATATCTGGAATATATACTAAAAAACTATTGGTTGTTTATCTGAAATTTACATTTAACTGGGCATCGATATTTTACCTGGCAACCCTATTTCTGGGCCAGATTCAATGACACCACATACAGATTTTTGGTTGTTTTGTATTTTTCCAAGATTAAAGGATAGATTTGTCATTTTAAAAAAATCCAGTTTCCAGATTATTTTTCTAAATGTGTTTTCGTTCCAGCTGGCTGACTTTCAATAGTCCTGAAGACTCCGTAGGCACAGAGCGGACTTCGAAGCTGGAGAGTCTCCATCTGTAACCAGAGCGGGAACGCTGTGTGCAGGCCTAGAGCGGTTCGCAGAGCCTCTGGTGGCGTAGTCCCCCGCTGCCTTAGGCGCCAAGAACGAGCACCTGTCATCTCTCAGGAGCTGCCAGCGCTCTCCCTCCCCCATCCTCAGGGCGCGGCCCTGATCCCCTGCCCTCCCTGAGCCATCTATTTATACCGCTGGGCTTCACAGGCCCATATTAGGCAGTGCTGGTCAGTCAGACCCACTGCAACCCTCCCGCCCTGCGCTCTCCCGACTCGAGAGCGTCGGGAGGGCCACCAGGCCAGGTCGCGGCGCCATTGCAGGCAGCCCCTGCAGAGGGAGCCGGACCGTGCCTCAAGACTCCGTAAGTAACCGAGCGACAGGGGAAACGTGGGCGTCGAAAGCCTTGTCTTAGACCTAGGGCCAGGCCAAGGGAGAAGGGTCGCAGCCCGGAGTTGGAGGCAGCCTCATTGCTTGCAAGTCCCTCTGAGCTTCCCTTGGTCGCCCTCAGGCCAGCTCCTGCTAGCAGGGCTCAGCTCAGCAGTCGCCTTCTCCTAGAGACCATCTCTGCCCAGCCAGCACCCCCTACCCTGCTGTTTTCTGTCGCATTGTTCAGTTTCATAGACTTCACGGTGTTGCCATTCTCTGAACTGTCTAATTATTTGATCATTCGCCTCCCTCACTAGATTGTGAGCTCCAGAAAGGTAGGAACACTCCTCTTTCTGTTCCTGGTTGTCTTCCTAGAACCCTGAATAGTGCTCGGCACTTTTAAAAAGCTTCAATAAACATTGAGTGTATCCCTGGGCAACACTCTTAATTTTAAAGCCAGGAATATAATTGTCCTGCTTCCCACCCCCACCCGCTCCGGCCACACACACAAACGATTCTTAAGCAGAACTAATGAACTATAATGCATATTAAAAATTCTTTGAAAAGTATAAAGCATGGTGAAAATGCAAAACATTGTGAACTCAAAAGAAAGAAAAAAGAAGCCTGTCTTATTTAGCTTTATCATCCATATGCCTGACCGTTATTAAACACCTAGTGTGGGGATGTATATTACTATTAAATGAATCAGGCATTTGTCCATACCAGTGGGAGACTCACAATGCATTTAGGGTGATGTCGGTGTTCTGAGTCTTTTTCTACCACTGTCTGTGAAAGATGGTGATGCTGAAACAAATTAGGGTATGGGAATATTATGGTAAAAACCAGGGTTCACAAACTTAAATGACTGTAGGATAGCTAAAGGGACAGGGGTGAGGAAAGCAACAGCAGGAGAAGAATTATAAATAATAACTGATACTCAAGTCTGAAAAGGGAATAATGTGCACTGTGGAATGGGAAGGTAGATGTGCCATTTGAGAGCTGGCAACTGGCTACCCAGATCCTGCACACTGTTGTTGCCATGGGAATTATGGGCCCACTGTTGCTACATCTTCCATTATTTTCAATAGATGCTGGAATGTTTCAATTTTGCTTGTTGAATTTATCAAAAAAAAATAAGAAAGAAAGAAGAAATAAATAAGTAAAGAAAGAAAAAGAAAAGAAAAGAAAGAAAGGAAGGAAGGAAAGAAAGAAAGAAGAAAGAAAAAGAAAGAAAGAAAGAAAGGTAGAAAAGAAAAGTCTATGAGCAGCTAATTTGTTATCTCTGACTTCAGTTGTTCTCTAAGCGTGGGGGCCAATTTCCTGAGAGCACGTGGAGTGAGAAATGAGTGTCACAAAGCATTAAGCTATGGGCAAGGAAATCAAGTTAATGATTCTGGGTGATTTATTTAACTGGGACAAAAGGATAGCGACTTGAAGAATCAAGCACAACTTTTATATGTATAAAAAATCTTCAAGATACTGGTTTATTAACGTGTATAAAAGGTTATCATGAACTTGTAATTTAAGACTAAGCAAAGCATTCATATAATTGCAGAAACCACATCAAGCAACTCTAATGTGTCAGGCATCATCACAGACAGATGTTAAGAATACAGAAGTGATTAAGACATGAGCTCCCTACCCTCAATGTGCTCATCATTGAAAGGGGAGGCAGGCATACATATAAATTGCAGCAACCACAGTGCAGCCACTTTGTTCAATGTACAAGCAAGGAAGAACAGAGAAGGCTTCACTGAGGAAGTGATGTCTGAAATGAATTTTGAAAAGCCAGTTACATTTTTTCAGGTATAAAAGCATGTATGCATTGTTAGTGGTTCAGTACTACTAAACTATTGAAAAATGGAAAGAAGGAAAGTTAGGAGATGGGACAGGAAAGCTTAGGAGGTGCCAGATTGTGAAGGGCCTCATAATGCCCGAATGAGGAATCTTGTTGGTGAAAATAGTCTCAGGATAATTTTTTTAAATATGGAGTAGTGATTTTATATACATGATAGTCACCAACTTACAGAAGGGTTTTGTTTTAAACATTGGAACTGGGACATCATTTTCCGATATCATGTTGACATTCTTCGTCTTCCCAACCGAAGTCTGTTGAAGGCAGTTTTAGACAGACTGGAATTTAGAACACTATCCAAGTTATTTCTCAGGTCTTCAGATATTTTCATCATGAAAATTGAAGGCTTAGCTGTTGATCAACTCTATAATTTTATATTATAACCTACTCACCATGCTAAATATTTCTATGGGGGCAAATGCACACTAATTCAGAAATTTGTTAACCTCTTTTCCCACCAAAGCAGGGGTAGAAAAGAGTTGTTTTCACTCTCCCCGCAAATTTTTGCTTTATATCTAGTCTGCTCATTCAGACTGAATAAGTAAATTGTAAGCTTTTGTATTTTCCAATCACATAAGTTGGGCTGCCTACACCTTGACAACTTTTATATAAATATTATATATATATATATATATATAATATATATGCATAGATATATATATGTACATATATATGCATAGATATAATTTACAATGAGTATTAGATTTTCAAAGGTATGTTACTCTAATTTAATATAATTTTTTATTTTAAACTTAGTTTATGCCATATTTAAGACATACAAAAAGGCATAAAGAATAATTATGTATTGGGTACCCATCATACAGCTGGTGAAGTGAAACAATGAAGTGAAGTGAAACAAGCAGTTGAAACTTGTCATCCTTCTCCAATTGTCTTCCTCCTTCTCACCTCCTGAAGGCAACCACTATCCTGAATTTGGTATTTATAATTACCCATAATTTCTTTATATTCTACTACAGTTTTTTGTATCTTTAAAGAATATATAATTTTTTTAACTTTTTATTTTGATATAATTTCAAATTTACAAAAAAATATTCTAAGAATAGCACAAAAACTCTCATATGCCCTTTACCAGATTCACCAATTTTTTATATTTACTTTGTCAGGATATATCATCTACAGTTACTCTATTAGAATATATACTATTGTTTCGCATAGTTGAAACAAGACATCAATAGTATGCGGCATCTAGTCTTCTATAGCCTTTTTTATACATTATTATGTTTGTGAAATTCACCCATATTGATACATGTAGCTGTAGTTCATTCTTTTTTTTATGCTGTGTACTGTTCTCTGGAGTGAATACACTACAGCCTATTCTGTTAATGTATATTTAGGTTATTCCCAATTTTTTGCTTTTCAAACAATGCTGCTATGAATTTAAACTACTTTTAACTTTGACAAAACATGGAGGCATAGCTTTATGTCAATTGTTATTTAGAAAAAAAGCAACTTTAAAGATAATGTAAAGATTATAAAATTAAACATTGTGAAAGCAAAACAGTGGTAATTTAAGTAAATTAACATTATTATGTCACATTAAAATGTAGAGCAGTCCATTTCTCAAAACTAAATATACTGGACATGAGTACAACTGCATTTTGGATTTGCAAAGTAATTAGGCTTTATTCTTGTGATTTATATTTATCTTTGCTGCTCATTTATTCTCCATTATTATGGGTACTATTAATATGAATGCACCAGTTCAGTCTTCTATAAATTGGAGCAGAGAATAACTTCCCATTGATATCATTGAGAACACTGATACAATTTTGTCTCGCTGATGAAAGGAGAATGCCCTCTATGCCCTCATTAAAGAAAAAGTTGCTGTCAGCTCTCTTTTATGAACTGTGTTGGTACTCACAAGCAGTTTGTATATGGACCCAAACATTGTTATTATTTGAAAATTATTTATATAGATATCCTGCCTTAGCTTTACCAGGCAAATTTTACCAAGCAAATACATATCGCACAAGCATGGTGTTATTTAATTCGCCCAACTATTCTTAAATAATTAAAACTAATCTTAATTGAGAAAACTTAAAGAGGCTAAGAAACTTGCTCATGTTGCTAGGTAGCAAAGTAAGGATTCACACCCGGGCCTCAGTAACCCAAGCAAAACCCATGTTTCTTACCTCTGAGCTACACTGTGCTATACCACTGTAAACTAACAATAATTTTTGTTGGATGCTCAATCTAACTACTTTATTTATATACATTATCTCCATTTTACAGATGAAGAAACCAAGGTTTAGAGAAAGGTTTAGTAATTTTAGGATTACAGCAATGAAGTGGCTAAACTGAGATTCACACCTAGGACTAACTCATATCCAAGCCCCTGATTGCACTGCCAATATTTTCTATGCACTTTATATGTACAAAAAACAATGCTAAGAGTGTTTTTGAAATGTCATGGCTAATTTAATTGCTCAGGTATTTTTCAGGATTTCTATCAGTAAATACATTTGGTCTGTAAATCCATATCAATTAGGGTAGCTTTCCAGAGTTGTATAAAAGGCAAGTGGAAGGAAGAGTTACTTGAGAGATATATATGCACATCTAAAAAAATCATAAATGTTTCCTCAGAATGTTTGAAACAGTTATTTCTTTTTTTAAAGTATCTTTTTTTGTTTTGGAGCCAGCGTTTGGGACAGAGAAGCTGCGTCCAAATAAAGTATTTATTAAAGAAATTGATTTATATTTGAGAAACTTGGAGACAACCAGATGATCTTTTTAAAACAAGAACCTGACCATTCCCCTTCTGAAACTTCTTTAGCTGGATTTAAGCAGAGAAGTGGAGATTAGGTACCCAGACAGGATATTGTCATACTCATAATCTAGAAAATGGATTTATTTATGAGTAGAGCAGAAGTTTTGACCTGCATCCTGTTTTGGTATATAGCCCATGAGCTAAGAATGAATTTTATAATTTTAAATAGCTTTTTAAAATGAAAAGAAGAAAAATATTTCATGACATGTGAAAATATATGACATTAAAGTTTCAATATCCATAAAATATTTTATTGGCATACAGCCATACTCATTTGTTTATTTATTGTCTATGGCTGCTTTTGCATTACGACAGCAGAGTTGAGTTGTTAGTACAGAGACCTTATGGCCTACAAAACCCTAGTTTGCTGACACTTGCACTAGAGGGAGTAGTTAAGTTTACAGACTTTAAAGTCAGATGAAACTGGGTTCAAGACAGTTTCTGCACCTGTAAAATGATGTGGCCATTTAATGAGAAGTAAACTTAGAAGAGTGATTGTTGCTTTCCATCAAGGAGAAATGAAGATAGGTTAGAAGTTTCTACGTTTTTTTTTTTTTTACTTGACAGTATAATAATAGAAAATATAAGAATATAAGAGAAGTGAAATTTTATTTAAAAAATATAGTTTTAATTACCTTAGGTAACCCTTTCTAAATATTTTTGCATATGCCACATATAGTGTGGTAAGGACCCTTGAGTGCCAATAAAAGCAATCTCAATTCAAATTAATTTAAACAATAAAAGGAATGGTTTGTCTCCCCAAACTGAAAAATAGATATAAGGCATGTTTCAAACCCATTGCTAAAGATTCTATGCATCTTCCCTATATTGTCCTCATACTGGCTTATGGCAACATGGCCACAGCAGTCCCAGATCCTTCATCTATATAAGACATTGAGACCCCCAACCATTGAACCAGAGACCTGAGTTTCACTCTTATTAGGCCAGTCTCAGGTCTCACACCCATCCCTGAACTTGTCAGAGTGGTAAATGGATTGGAATCAATTTTACCAAGTGAAGGCAGTTTGGATGCTGGGGTAAATCCAACATTGTCCACTATAAAGTTTATGTGATATTATGTATAATGTGTTTAAAAAGAAAATAAGCATAACATGTACTAGTAATTATTCCGTTCTTAACCTCTTTTTGAAACTGATGCTACCTGTGTTGTTTTTAAAATAGCCATATGATGAAAGGTTTAACAAGGATGGTTTGGGTCCTGTCTTAAAGATACAAAATCCTACAGTGTGGTCATAATATTTGAGCCTCAGCATCTCATTTCTGTCCTAGCAACATCAAGATCAACATTTTAGGAACTAATGAGTCTGAACTACCTGGAGCTACCTGCATCGTGTTGAACGTAGTGATCCTATCTGAAAGCTGCACTTGGCTTTCCAGCATTGTTAAGACTGATATCCTTTGAGGGATTCTTGTATATTGGTGCAATTCTAGAAATTTTTAAAGATCTATTTTGTTATAGGATAGGTTTTATGCTTTTCAACTTAAAGTAACAACTGTCATCTATAGTTGATGTGTTTATATGTAAGGTAGCCTACATAATATGATTTGGGCAAGTCATAATGTGTTGTAGGAGAGTTCAGAAATATAATGAAATGACCTCTTAGCTCATAATTGGATTCTCTTTGTAAAAATCTAAAACAAATGAGAACTAAAAGCAAAGGTCCATTTTTAATCTGCAAACCCTTGCAAAGAAGGTCTTAAGCTTTTATTGAAATAAAACTGAGTTATTAATACCAGAAAATCTGGCAAGGAAGGTTTTATTCCTATTTCAAATATACAGGTTCTCAGATTGGCTAGTTGGTATTCCTTTTTATAGGTCTTATAGTTGCCATTATATAATTATACATTCTTATCATGCTTAACACTTGTATCCTGAAAAGAACTTTAATTCAGCACTAAAAAAACTGTCATGTCTCACTAAGTAAGATACATGAGATTTCTAACCTTTTTTAAGATTGGAGATTTAGAAAATTTATAACTTTAATGGCTGACAATTTTTACTTTAACATTGTTAAAATTATCACCTCCCTTTCTTTTTTAACTCTTAGTACTGATTTTTCTCCCATCAATGTTTATTTTTGTCGCACACAACTTACAGCCAAGTAAGAACTAGAAAGGGTGACAAAGATTTGAGATCTGCTCCTCACATTAAGGTTTCTGACTCTAGGAATGTCCTTCATTAAATCAAAACAGCTAATTAACTTCCTTGAAACAGTCTGTTTTCATTCTTCTGGGGAAGGTGAAGCTGAGACATCTACCTTAAAGAGACTTTTAATCAGACTAGTGCTTTTTTAAAACAAGAAGTGATACAGTCTCTGCCACTATGAAATAGGGAACAAAGAAAAACTGAGTAAAGAGGGAGGAGAGAGAAATAGGATGATTTTTGTGCGTTTTCTAAATTTAGGATGATTTAGTTGTAAGTTTCAAGATTTGTGAATTCTCAGATCAACAGACATTGGTCATGTTTTTCCAAAGCATCTGTTTTGAATTATTTGCCCCATAGCAAAGTTTTAGAAGAATTTTAGTGGACTTTTTTTTCCAGCCATCCTACATGGCCCCTGTTGTGATTTTGTGAATTGGGCCATTTTAACATTTGGGTGCGTTTTGGGGGGAGGTGAACATAACCCTCTAGGTGATGTTGCATCTCCTCAGAGAGAACATTACCTAATGCTTTTATATTTTCTGCTTGCAGAGCAGCTGTATTTGTTAACTGGAAATGGATTGCAGAATGTGCCCATCTTATCACTTCTCTCTTTATTTACCACCGGAGGGAGGACTTTCCAGCCCTCCTAGAAAAATCTCTGCTGCTGATTAGGAAAATATTGTTAGTGATTAAAATTTTGCTGTTTATACAATCGATCTTCTTTTTAGATATAAAAAGTAGTTATTTTAAACTACTCTGTTTAGAATGAGTAATATCTATGTAGAAATATGTCTTAGAATTAATGTTGCATTTTAAATTTTAGAGAATTTTTTTCTTAGAAAAAAACTGTTTCTTTTCTTTCTCTCAGGAAAATTGTAAGACATCTTTGTTGCTTTGTGAGTAATCAGACATGCAAATAGCCCCTCAAGAATCAAGTTAAATCTAAAGAAGACTTACTTAGACACATTGGAGAGTGTATCATGGCATGCAAGATTGAGGGAAAAGAAAAATACCAACACAGCTTGAATTTACTGAATAAAGTTAAGAACATGAAAGAATTAGCAGAAATGATTGATGTAGTACTCATAGCGGAAGGAGAGAAATTTCCTTGCCACAGACTGGTCCTGGCTGCTTTTAGTCCTTATTTCAAAGCTATGTTCACCTGTGGACTACTTGAATGTACTCAGAGAGAAGTCATACTTTATGACACCACAGCAGAAAGTGTGTTGGTTATATTAAATTTCATGTACAATGCAGCTTTGGAGATCAATAATGCCAATGTACAGACTGTAGCTATGGCTGCCTATTTTATGCAGATAGAAGAAGTTTTTAGTGTGTGTCAAAAATATATGATGGATCATATGGATGCCTCCAACTGTGTAGGTATCTATTATTTTGCAAAGCAGATTGGAGCTGAAGATTTATCTGATCAGTCGAAGAAATATTTATATCAGCACTTCGCTGAAGCAAGCTTACATGAAGAAATACTAGAAATCGAAGTGCATCAATTTCTGACGCTTATTAAATCAGATGACCTTAACATATCCAGAGAGGAGAGCATTCTGGACTTAGTTCTGAGATGGGTAAATCGTGACCAAGAATTACGCAAAGAACATCTTGTTGAGCTTTTGAAGCAAGTCAGATTGGAACTTATAAACCCTTCTTTTTTAAGACAAGCCCTAAAAAGGAACACAATGCTTCTATGTGATGCTAATTGCATTGACATAATTCAAAACACATTCAAAGCTTTCAAGACACCTCAACAACACCCTCTAAATCTTCGTTATGGCATGGAGACTACTAGTCTTTTGCTTTGCATTGGCAACAATTCTTCAGGAATTAGGTCAAGACATAGGAACTATGGGGATGCCAGTTTTTGTTATGATCCTGCATCACGGAAGACCTATTTTATCTCATCTCCCAAGTATGGGGAGGGTTTAGGAACTGTGTGTACTGGTGTTGTCATGGAAAACAATGCTGTAATTGTGGCTGGAGAAGCAAGTGCCTCTAAACTCTCTAGACAAAACAACAAGAATGTTGAAATCTATAGGTTTGTATCTAGCACTATATTTATAAATTTATGTTAATTATCTTGCTTCGACATTAGCAACAGTAAAAAAAAAAGTACTGCTGAGTGACATTGTAAATTGCATGTAGTCAAAATTATCCTGTAATTACACATTTTACGTATATGTAAAATTCATAATGAAATCAACCACATTTTAAAATTATTTTTTATCTCTCTTTGTTAAGAACATGTAGTTGAATTTGCATAAGTTAAATGTATGTTGTGATTCCATTGTATATTTTCATTTTTTCCTTATTACTTTGTTTTTGAAGAGCTTGATATAGCTTTAACCAGAAGAAAAGTTTATTACCACTGACTCCTTTGAACTGATTTTTTAGTTCCTACTTCAGAGTAATAAGTACTATTTTTCTCAAAGAAAATTATTAATAATTATGTCAGTTTTCATTATCCTTAATTTGTGAATTTTTCTTAAGCCTCCAATAGTGTAAAATGTCTGTGACCTAAGTAAGAATGCTTCAGTCCTAGAGAATAGTATATCATCTAGGTCTTGTATGTGAGGACACATATATTTGTTTACTATCTATTCAGCAAGTATTCAGTGAGTAATCAGCTCTTAAATGTAACTGGATAAGTAATAAATATATGCACAGAAGGATACTGGATAATAAAGCTCCCCTTAATAGCTTTTTTCTCTCAGTTCCCTCTTACCAGAGTTTGATAAGACTTTTCAGACAGAGAACGTTGAATGTTTTTGTAATTCTTCTTGACAGTGAAGTTGAGATAAAGAAAAAATTAAGAGGTCTACTATTTTTCTGTCAACTCTTAGTATTCCATTATCTGTTTCAAATTATAAGCCTGTCCGTTTTTCACATTTATACCTTGGAGACATGTCTCACCTCCCCTAGTAGTGAGAGAGGGGAAATGCAAAACCCTGGATGATTGACATGGACCTATGCACATAGTGGCAGAGCATGTCGCTGAGCAGCAGGAGTCGCTTTCTTCAGCATTATCAGGTATAATGTACAGAGCCGGAATATCAATCCTTACAGAAAGAGGAAGCTTTGGCTTTCTCAGCATGGGTCCATGCTACTTGTTTTGTTTGCTCTTGGTTAGATGCCTTTCTTTCCATCTAAGAGCTTCTTGTTAGAAGTGCCTCAGATTCTTTAAATAGCTCTTCTTCTTTCTCATCAAGATAGGCCACAAAACTGCCATCAGAATTTATTTTTAATAAATGTCCAATCCTGTCAAAGTGTCTTTCTGTTTTGACCCTCAAACATCTTTCCTTTAGCTTCTTTTGAAAGCCTGCTTCCCTCTCTTATGGCATATGTCTGACTATATACACTTCTTATCTATCTTGAACTCAACCAGGTTCTCATCACCAACCAGCTCCTGTGGTTAGAATTAGGGTAAAAGTATCAGTTGCCCTCCTCGTTTCTTCTAATAATGAAATTGTCAACAAAGCAAATAATGAAATTATCAGAAGCATTGTTTTGGGCTTAAATGAGACTTCCAGCAGATGTCTGAATAGTTAAAATCTTATAGCACTACTAAAGGTCACTTTAGTGGCAGTTTTGTGATATGTGTGAGAAATCATCATCTTGCAGTATATTCCTCCCATAGCATTTGTATCTTATCCCTTTTATTTTTGCCCAGATGCTCTTCAACTTGCCCTTACTCTAATTAATAGATTTTTATGCAGATATATTTCTTTTTGACTTAAGGGGAAGTAAACTAGTACTCTAGTTGGTCATTTCTTTTCCCAAAGATACACATTTCTATCTCCTTTACTTACCTCTCATACTTTGATATACAAACAGCTGAAGATATGTGTTCTTTTTAAACTATCAACCTCTGAGAACATTGAATGTTTTTGTCTTTATTTAGTCCTTATTTCAAAGCTATGTTTTTGAAAAGAAAACTATTATTTTCTTTTTTTATGTCATGCCCATTTATCTTAACAATAAATGTTATAGTTTTATCTGGGCACGTTCTCTCCTCATTTTCAGTTCAAATGTTAAAACAAAAGTCAGATTATCAAATTGCCCAGCAAACATGTATATCCCAACCTTCATGGGATATATTTCATTCTTGGCCTGTTTTCTTAAAGCACATCTCAGAAAACTAAAATCCATTTTTTAGTCCTATGTGTATATTCATTAATTGGTTTTACTTCAATAGCCCACACCTAGGGACACCTAATCCCCCTTTCTCTTCTAAAATCCAGTACAATTAAAAATAGTAGTGAAAATATCACCTGTGATTCCAGAGACTCTGGTTTCCTACCTAGAATTACGTAGAAGACAGCTATCATGAGGTTTAATAAATTTTTGCATTCAGTTTGTGACAAGCTAGGCATGCCCTCTAGGAAAGTAGCATAATCGTCTAACTTTCCTGTCAAGCTTAAAGTAAAGAGTTATCTTCTGGAGAAGAATGTAAGAGTTGACCTAGAACAACTGGGAAAAACTCCTATAAATGTGATCAAAGAGTAAGTGTTTGATGCAAAAAAAGTAGTCTGTACTTTAAAATTGTACTCTGCATAGCACACACACTTATAATTTCTTCATTTGTTTCCAAACATAACAACTTTTTCCCCATATTTTCCTGTTTGTTGTTGTTGTTGTTGTTGTTTTGTTTTTAGTTTTGAATTCCAGGTATATTTTCTGGATCTTTTTAGGACACGTCTAATATCACATATTTTATCCCACTGTCCCCATAATTACTTTTGTCCTTAGACCATATGTCTGAAATCATGACTGGAAAAAATAGACTTAGCCACTATCAAGAGACAAGACAAAGGATAGCCACAAACTCATAGACTTAGTGACAATATAATGCTACACACACACATACACACAGAGATAATCAGTTAATATACTCCCAGAGGTATTGAGAGACCATAAATCCTAGTGTCCCTGCCTCCCAAGATTCTTCTCAGACCCATATAATTATTCATGGAAGAAATTACTGAAATTGCCATATCTAAGAAATTAAAATAAATGTTAAATGTCCACAGACACTTGCAGATGGGTTTTTATACACCTACAGCTTTTCCTGATGCTGTGCTAAGCCAGTTAGTTAGTACTACAAGAACAATCCTTAAAATTCTACACATCTTACATCATCCCATTAGAAGTCTCTGAATTGAGATATTTTCAAATTCTCTGCTTTAAAACTGATTTCTTTAATGCAGTATTAAGGTGAAACTCCAGAACGAGACTTTTTTTGTCTTTCTTTATTTTTACTTATTATTCTCTTATGGTAAAATTACAAATGATTTTCTGGAAGACTTTCCTATTTGTTCTTTATTTCCCAGAATTAGGAAATGAAGGCTAGTCCTGGATAATCTATACTTTTTCAATATATTATTTTTCCTAAAATTCTACAGGTAGGTGTGGTTGTTTCTATGCACATTGTATTTTCCTCAACAGTCATTGGGAAAACAAAAACAAAAACTATAAACCTGTATCGCTATCTTATATTGATGTTTTTTCCTCTCTAATTAGAAGAACCAAATCATATTATTTTTAGTTGGAAAAAAACTTAATAAGTGTGTTTCTTGGGTAGGTTGTTTTCATATTAACTCTAATCCTGGGTTCTCTCTCTGTTAATTTACAGGTATCATGACAGAGGAAACCAGTTTTGGGAAAAGTTATGTGCAGCTGAATTTCGAGAGCTCTATGCTCTGGGCAGTGTCTATAATGACCTCTATATTATAGGAGGACAGATGAAAATTAAAAACCAGTATCTTATTACAAACTGTGTTGATAAATACTCTGTAGAACAAGACAATTGGAAAAGAGTGTCTCCTCTCCCACTGCAATTGGCGTGTCATGCTGTAGTGACAGTGAATAATAAGCTTTATGTGATTGGAGGCTGGACTCCTCAGGTCAAGAAATTTCTTATATAACTAATTGGCATGGCTATGCTGAGTCTGGCTGCTGTGTTGAAAAATGTTGCAGTTGTTGAATACTAAGAGTATGACTTACATTTTGGTAAAATACTTAAGTGTTAAACCAGTTTAGGAGAATGAATTTTAAAGTATGTTATTCATAGACATGACTTCATTCGGTATTCATGCTGTCTTCATAATCCTCCCTGTCATGCTAATTATGAGAGATGCTTATGCTGAGAGGTTATCTGTAGGCAGCACCTAAGAAGGAGGCAGAGAAACTGGTTTTCATCCCAGAACTGTCTGGTTAATAGCTATGTGACGTGAAGCAAGTGACTGTAAGTCTTTTCCACATTTAAAATTCTTACTCTAAGAAGGAAACCAGAATAGTCATCCTATGTTGGTATAATCATTTCCATAAAAGTATATTGTGATTTTAAACACTTATGTCTTTGCTGGGCATTAACAGACAGGAAAACCAGAATACTGTTTGTATTGAAGCCCAGAGAAATGATGGCAAGCCAGAATTGAAAAGTCAGTAGAATGTGACTACAGTGTGTTCTTTATTTTCTCTTGGGTGTCCCTCCCAGTGCCTTAGAGCTCTCACAGTAGTATCACTCCGCCTGCCTTTTGTAGGCCAGCCAGTCTTTCTAAAGAAATTAATCTTACTAGCTCCTCGTTCACTCACATGATATAAAGTTAATTTATTTTTGCCTCCATGAATTCTTGTTCCTCCATATTTGCTTCATGATAAAAGTGATGCTTTTGAATTCATCTCATAACCTTGGACTTTGCCATTTATAGCGTATTATACTTGTTTCAAAAACTTAAACTTTGCATTTAATGCATTTAAAATTTTGTACTACATATCAAAAAGAAGTACAGATTTAATCACAGCTAGTAGCTGATACCTGATAAATTATTTGTAATGAAACTTTTTCAGAACTATTCATTACGTAGTTAACTTTGCATGAATAAGCTCCAAAGTCAATTTAGAAGCTTTACTTTTCTTTCACTAAAATAGAGATTAAATACTTACATTAGAAAGAAAATTAAAACAATAAAGGCAATATTTGTTAATTCATTATGTCCTTGAACAGATGGCACATGCATATTTAGTGCATAACAAAAGCTTTTGCTAATCTGTATCTAATACAATACGTTAAATTGCAAGGTAATATGGGGTTGTGATTGCAACCATAGTGATCGTAACTCTTGATGCATTTAAAATAATTAAAATTAATTGCACACGATGTTCATTAGTATGGCAATTATTTCTGTGTTGAACACCTGCAACCGAAACAAAAAACAAAAGACACTTAAAGCATCCTTAGGCTGAAGTCATGAAAGTTCCTTACACTTTGTCGAAAAAAAATTACTTCACCTGAAATTTATGAGTACAAGAAACTATACGTATCTGTGTAAGAATAAAGTCATTCAATTTATACCATCTCTAGTCATTAAATATGTATATATAAATAAAATTAAATTAAATAAATACATAAAATAACTGCAAATAATTTATATTAATCCATATATCTTGAAAATTGAATTCAGATCATTTCTATATAGGTAATAATTATGAGATAAAAAACCTTTAATTACTAGAACACTAAAATTTTTGTAATTTTGTTCCATTTGGATTAGAAAAATATTATAAAGGAAAATGACATATTTAAAATAGTTTCTCACAAATATTATTAAAATACACCACTATAAAGTTTGGCAAAATAAAATTATACTTTAAATACTGTTCATTTTTAAGGATTTGCAGTTGCTTCATTTTTGAAAGTGCTATACTGTCTTACTACTAAGATCACAGATTGTTTGCTGTAACCCAATACTTTAGCCCCTTTATTATGGAATATAAATTTTTCTGATACTGACAGTGTACTTATAACCTTGAATCATGGGATTTGTGTGTTCGTGAGTTCGAGTCACTATAGTTAACTTCTATATCTATGGCCATTTGCTTTGATTAATTGCATTCATGTACTCATAAAGATCTTTCAATGGTATGTTGTTATATTGGCTGTCATATTTCATACAGATGGATCTTCCTGATGAAGAACCTGATCGATTAAGCAACAAACTGTTGCAGTATGACCCCAACCGAGATCAATGGACAGAGCGGGCACCCATGAAGTACTCTAAGTACCGATTCAGTACAGCCGTAGTCAACAGTGAGATTTATGTTTTGGGTAAGAAGCAGATTGCTAAAAGAGTATAACTACTTTTATTTTTTCTCTGCAGTTTGCCTCAGTAAAAATGAAATATTCTCTCTTTTTCTTGTATTCCACTTCAAATGAATACATAACTAGCCAAACATTTTCTTTTGTTTTTTTGCTTTCTAGAGCACAGTTACATAAGATTAAATGAAAGTCCATTGACTTTTTGAAAGCAAATTATTTTTATGGAATTTTCAAGTCCCTTAGAATTCAAGAACGGTAGTGATACATCCTTATATGTACGACCAAATAAAATATTTTGAAATAGGAATAAGCCTTTGGCCACCTTTAGTCAATGAAATGTGGGCTTTTGTAACCTACTGTGATTATCTGTGCCATTAGCGGAGAAAGCTACAATAGGTAAGACAATTCCACAGATCATGCCAATCCTCTTCATTTTGTCTCATCTACCTAATTTCTGTAGAGGTGTTATCAAATAATTTGTATCTGAACGTGTTTTTTTTCTTATTGCTTGAATATGTTTGTTTTTACACTAACCAGTAGGAGTTGGTGAAAGACTTGTTCATTTCCACTAAAGTGGGTAAAAACAATTCTAGAACATCAATATATTTCTCTTATCCTTCGCTCCTCATTTGTTCTTCTTATTAAGTCCTTTGCTTTTCTAAGCACATTCCATTTTCCTATCATCTCCTATCACCTTCCCTCCCTCCCTCCCTCCTTCTTATAAGTATAGGAAAGAACTAGACTGAGATAAAGAAGCTGACTGGACTGGTAAAATAATTATGCCAACTCTTTATTACATCCTATCTGCACAGATGGCTAACTGGCAAAAGAATGGGGAAGAGAATGCATAGCAAAAAGATGACAAAGAAAAAACATGAAATATAGGATGAAAACAAATCAAGCATTTAGTTTTGGTTTTTGTTTGTTCATTTATTTGTTTTTCTAAAGGGAAACTATTATTTCTTGGCTGCCTGCACAGTATGAAGCAAAATAATGTGCTCAAATATTAATAGTTTTATAATTTTAATAATGAAAACATTATACAACATAATTTATGAGTATCTCAGTTGTGAAACTCACTTGTAATTATAATTTACTCCTCTGGATATATGTTACTTTGTTATAACTATATGCTCTGTCATAGGCCTAGAAGAGACAATATCTAAACCAGGAATTATTGCCTAGGATAGCTGTGTAACTCAAGGGGGTGAAGGCTCATCTACTAATTGTATTAAAGTTAGAGGTAGTCAAAAGTGGGATAAAAGAGATGTATCAATTGACTTAAAAAGAGATTTCCCCCAAATGTGGACCACAACTAGGTTAGATGTGAAATAAAAATAATAGTGTCTTTTTTTGGTAAATTATTTGAGGAAAGACACCCTTAGGAACTTAAACTTCATGATATGAACAGATGTCCACTGAATGAGTGAAAGGAGGTAGATTTTAAAGGAAGGACCTGCAAATTTTGGGTATGTGAAATAGAGAAAAGAATGCTCCAAGAAATAATGTAGTGGTGAAGGGTAGGGAAGAACAAATAGGGAGAATGGAATAAGCAGAGGTTTGGAGGTAAGAATAAAAGATGAAAAGAGAGTGAGTAAATGAGCCCACCAGGGACAGATAGTTGTAAGAGACAGAGACTTGTATAGGTAAACTGGGAATCAGGTTAAAAAGGTTTATGGATGAAGAATTAAGAGGATAATGGTAAACAATGAGAAACTACACAACAGCAATATGATTAAAGAATGTGTTAGGAAGATTGGTGAGGTAAGGATATAAAGAACAGATTAAAGATGAAAAGAATTCTAATGACTATAATTCTAATGATTGGCCAAGAAGAGTTTATTTGTTAGTGCGAAAGTTGGCACTTTGATAAATGATCAAGAAGAAAAAGGTTAGAGGGAACTGGAAGTGGAGAGACCAAGTAGAAAAGCTTTTGCAGTAGCTTAGAATATAGTTTCTGGATATTGAGAACTGAGGACCAGATTCATAATCATTCAAATAAATTTTACCATTTTGTAATATTCAATTCAAAAGAGTGAACTTCCCCAACATTTTCTATTTAATTCTGAAATAAATTTATAGGCTTTGAAGTGGAACGAAGTTCAGTTGTTTTAGTCTTTTTTTTTTTTTTTTTTTTTGGTAGTTTTATTTGAGTTGAACTAGCTATGGAAACTAGCAGCTTTGTTTGCCAAAGGGGCTGACATGTTTGAGAGCAGAGGATGGAAAACTTATATTCAAATTAAACAGATTTACTTGTTCATTGTATATATAATTTGACCAATTGGAATTTGGGCAAATGTCATATAGGACCCTAAAACCTTATCAGTTTCAATGATACACAGGTACTTGTTATTTTCTTAGTAAAAGTCCTGTCTATAAGTGCTTCACTGTGGTTGAGGTCATTGCCAGTTAGTATAATAAGCCCTCTCTTTAATATCTGTAATGGATTTAATGCCTTACTACCTCCTAGATAGTCTACAGGCTACCCTTAAAAGAGGAGCCACTGAAATATTCACAATGGAAGAAGTATGATAAAGTGGGCGAAGTACCAGCTTTGGAGTTGAGTAGAGTTGGATTGAGATCTTGGCTCCACCATTTACTACTTGTATGTTCTTGGTCTAGTATACCTTTTTTGACTAATATTAATCAGAATGCCTACCCCTTAGAGTTAAAATTAAATAAAATAATGTATGTAAAATCCCTAAAATAGAAGTGTTCAAATATTGTTATGACCACTGTTTATTGACTCCTTTTACAGACATCTTGCTGAATTCTTTGCTTAAAAAATTTCATTTAATGGTTATAAAAAGTTGACAAAATATTAACTCTCTTCTGTATAGCTGACTAGATACCTGAACTGATCTTCCTACTGAAAATCCTCCCTGCCCCCCCGCTGAAATGTTGAGTAAAACATATGTATAAATCTTCTGAAAAGCTTCTAAAATCTGTTATAGCAGTAAGAATTTCACAAGCCAAAAGCTAAGTGAAAACAGGAGACTTCCAACTATGAATAAGTGAAAAGGTCCACAGCTTGTCCCCTAAAGGCAACTATAAAACCAGATAAATTTGTTAAAAACAACCATTTGAGATCTCTAGAAATCAACCAAGACAAACAATAAATTGAGAAGAGTTTAACTTCTCAGAACTTTTAAATGTGAAATAAATCTTCAGGCACTTTGTGGCATTCTTGCCTGAGACTCCCCTTATTCCCTACCCCAGTTGATTCATCATGGTAGTTCTACCAGGTAGTTAAGCTAACTATGAAAACTAGCAGCTTTGTTTGCCAGAGGGGACTGACATGTTTGGAAGTGGAGGATGGGCAACCCACATTCAAAGTGTCAAATGGAAAAGCCTGCAGCTCTCCTAGCTTGAGATTTAGTCCTGGTTGGGACAGTAGCAGACAAGAAAATTAGCCAGAAATTTAACAGGGATCTTCTAGGGAAGTGTTGGAAATAAGAGTCTTAGAAGGGCTTGATAAATTATTCACACAACCTTGGAGACTAGGGAAGCCACACAAACATACAACCTCCAACAGAGTCCAAGCTCTTCACATGTTCCTGGCTTACTGGAAGGCTGAGCACATGTACAGGAGAGAACTGAAAGGGCCAGGAAGAAAGTAAAAGTCATGGTAGACTTGAAAACTATCTGAACTTTGAATGTACTCTCCAACCCACACACAGACCCACCATGACTAGCCACTAAGCTATGAAGAATAAGAGTAACCCCTAGGATAAAAAGTAAAAATGAGAATTTTAAAAAATGGAGCAAGATAGCAGCCAACCACAGGGGAGGCATATTAAATCCAGTCAGATTATTTAAAAACAAATAGCAACAACAATAAAGGCAGCAGAAAAAGAAAATAAAAACCTTGGGGTGGAAATTAGAATCACAAGTTGCTGCAATATACCATTTTAAACGTCCAGTTAGTTACCAACACAAATTTACAACACAAAGAAAAAGAAACAGGAAAAAGAAAAGGGAAAAGAAACAGGAAAGTGTAACCTATACTTGGGGTGGAGGGGGAGGGCAGAACATTAAATAAAGTTGTCTCTGAGTATGCCCATATGTTGGATTTAGTAGGCATAAACTTTAAAGTAGCTATCAAATATATGTTCTAAGAATGAACAAAAAACAGTTTTAAAGAATTTTTAAAGAATTAAAGGAAAATATGATAGTGATTCCACAATGGTAATAAAGAAATAGAAATTATCTAAAAGAACCAAATGGAAATTCTAAACCTGTATAATAACCCTAATAAAAAATATACTAAATGAGCTCAAAAGCAGATTCGAGATGAGAGAAGAAAGAATCAATGGACTTGGAATAAGTCAATAGAAATTATATAATCTAAAGAAGAAAAATTAGCAGAGCCTCAGAGACATGGAGTAACATCAAGCCTACCAAGATAGATATAATGGGAATCTCAAAAGGAGAAGAAAGTGTCAGGAAAAAGTATTTTTGTTGTTGTTGTTGTTGTTTTTTAAATAAATAATGGTCAAAAGCTTCTTAAACTTGATGGGAAAACATTAATCTACAGATCTAAGAAACTCATCAAACTGCAAATAAAATAAAGTTGGAGATCCTAACCTAAACACATCATAGACAAACTACTGAAAGACAAAAAATTTTTAAAAGCAGCAAAAAAAAAAAAGACATATTGTATAGAGAGGAACAACAATATACTCAAGAGGTGACTTAGCATCAGAAACAATGGAGGCAAGAAGGCCCTGGAATAATATATTCAAAGTGCACCAAGAAAAAAAATTTAATCAAGAATTCTATGTCCATCGAAACTATCCTTTAAAAAAATGAAGGTAAAACAAAACATTCCCAGATAAATTTGTGGCTACCAGACTTACTAGAAATACTAAAGGAATTCTAAAAATATAAAAATTCTTCAAATTAAAAAGAAATGATATCAGACAGTAACTTGAATCCACAGGAAGAAATGAAAAGCACTAGAAATGATAAATATGTAACATACATATTGGAATTTCTAGAGCAACTACTAAGAAAATTTAAATAATTTAAAAATCAAAAGAATTACAATAGTATACTTAAAAATGTTAAACAAATAAACAAAAAAAAAAGTAGTAAAGGAATTAACTGAGAAGCATGGCAAAATGAGAAATGTCCCTGGATCTCTCCGCATGAAATAACAGTAAGCCGAACATCAAAAACTCAGCAAATAACACCTTCCAAAGTTTAGAACCTTGGGAGTCTGGAGGGTAGATTGGGAAGAACAAAGAAACTGCCTCATGGAGCCAGAGCTTCCTGCAGGGGGAGGGGGAAAATTGTGGCCAGTTCCCTCAACAGCCCTGCCTGAGGGATCTGCAAGTTTCATTCAGCGGAGCCCAGGGATTAAGGCAGAAAGTGGAGCGAGAATTAAGTGTAGAGGGGCAACAGCTGTGTCTTAGCAGCCACGGTTGTGAAGCCTGAGGCTGAGACATGGAGACTAGCATCAACCTCCACCCACCAACCCAGAGCACGTCCTCTGTCCACCCCATATCCTCCCAGACCTAGCACCACAGAATCCCAGGGGAATTTGAGCAAACTCTACCGAAACAAAAATTCATTGTCAGTACCACTGACAGGGGCTGGGAGAGAGGGTAGCTATCATGACTTGAATATTTATCAGAAAAAAAGGCATTATTAGTCTCAAAGCAGAGTTCCAAAAGGCTTGAATGCCACCTACTGGAAATAAAAAGGAAAACACCTTATCGACAGTCTAAAGAGAGACCTTTATATCAGTGGTCCCCAACTTTTTGGCACCAGGGACCAGTGTTCCTATGAGAATCTAATGCCCGATGATCTGAGGTGGAGCTGAGATGATGATGCTAGTGCTGGGAAGTAGCTGCAAATACAGATGAAGCTTCACTTACCTGCCCACCACTCACCTCCTGCTGTGTGGCCTGGTTCCTAACAGGCCACAGGACTGGTACCAGTCCACGACCTGGCAGTTAAAGACTCCTGTTCTATGTACTAAATCTTCTTTCTGAAAAGAAAAAAAGCAGAATACACCTCCATTAATGCCCAGACAGAGAAAAAGTCCATCAAACACCATGAACAACTAGGGTGACAAGGCAGCTCAAAAAGAAAAAGAAAAATCTTCAGAAAATAAACCATATAGAAATATGTGGTTTAAATGACAGAGAATTCAGAATTGCAGAAAAAACTTAAAGAGATACAAAATAACTCGAGTCAACAATTCCAGGAACTGAGAAAAAAATTGACCATCAGGATAAGTTTTTTAGCAAGGAGATTGAAACCCTAGAAAAGAACCAAATAGAACTTCTGGAGATGAAGAACACACTAAAAGAGATGAAGAGTGAAATAGCAAGCTTGGGAAATAGAGCTGGCCAAATAGAGGAAAGAATCAGTGATATCAAAGACATAAATCTAGAAATAATTCAGAAGGAAGACGAGACAGATCGAAGAATGAAAAATAATGAAAGAGAAATACAAGAAGTAGCAGACACCATCAGGAAAGGCAACATAAGAATAATGAATATTCTAGAAGAAGAAGAAAAGAAGAAGGGATCAGAGAGCATATTCAGACAAATACTTGATGAGAATTTCCCAAATCTAAGAAATGAGTTGAAGTTTTGAATCCCAGAAGCTGACAGAACACCCAATTATTTCAACCCAAAAAGGCCTTCTTATTAAAAGACACATTATAATTAAAATTATCAAAATATAATATATTAAATATTAATATAATATATTAAAATTATCAAAAATTAATGACAAAGAAATAATTTTTGAGTCAGCTAGGGAAAAGAAGACAGTAACCTATAAAAGAAAACCTATTAGACTATCTTTGGACTTCTCAGCACAAACCTTACAAGCAAGAAAGGATTGGAATCAAATATTAAAACTATTAAATGAAAGGAATTACCAGCCAAGAATACGGTATCCAGCAATGTTCTCCTGTAAACATGAAGGAGAAATAAAGACCTTTAAAAACATACAAAAGTTGAGGTCATTCTCCACTATGAGGCCTGCATTACAGGAAATATTGAAAGGGGCCAGCATACCTGAAACAGAATGACAAAAAGTTACATAACTATGAGTGAAGTGACTAGCAGGCAGATAGAAGCAGAATAGTGCAACCCTTATCAAGAACAGCACATTATAGGCTTTAACGATAAGAAGAGAATTGCTATTGCAAGATAGAAATGAATGTACAGCATGCATAGGGACAATCTGAGACAACAATAACAGAAAAAGGGAGGAATCAAAGATCAAAATTCACAAAGGGGAATGCAGATAAGGCACACACAGGAGAAAATGGACTACTGTATATATATATAACTACTTTTTACATATTCTTAATGGTAACCACACGCCAAAGAGCCAGAACTGAAGTACATAACAAAAAACCAGAGAGGAAAGAAGGACCAGAGGGGAAAATCCATAAAACCCCCAAATTAAAATCACAAACAGAAATGCAAGGACAAGGAAACAGTAGAAACACCGAACTACCAGAAAACCAAAAATAAAATGGCTATAGGAAAGCCTCATATTTCAATAATCATCCTAAATGTAAATGGACTGAACTCACCAATAAAAAGACTCAGAGTTATGGACTGGATCAAAAAGAACCCAACCATATGCTGCCTTCAAGAGACACATCTCAGTTCCAAAGACAAATATAGACTCAAAGTGAAAGGGTGGAAAATGATAATCTAAGCAAATGGCACCCAGAGAAAAGTAGGAGTAGCAGTACTAATATGGAATGTAATATACTTCGAGATAAAAAAGGTAAAGAAAGATACTGAGGGACACTTCATAATGATAAAGGGAATCATGCACCACGAAGACATAACACTTATTAATATCTATGCTCCTGAAATATATAAAGTACTTACTAACAGAACTAAAGGGAGGAACAGACCAAAACACTATCATAGTAGGGGACCTAAATACCCCACTGTCGGTTATGGACAGATCATCCAAACAGAAAATCAATAAGGAAATAACATTCTTAAATGACACATTAGACCAAGTGGACACAACTGACATTTACAGAGCCTTTCATCCCAAAACAGCTGCTTATGCATTCTTCTCTAGTGCACGTGGAAGATTCTCAAGGATTGACCACATACTGGGACACAAAATTGGCTTTAAAAAATATGAGAGGATTGAAATCATACCAACCACATTCTCTGATCATAATGCTTTGAAGCTAGAGACCAACTGTAAAAAAAAAAAAAAGTGGAAAGAACCACAAATACATGGAGATTAAACAACATGCTACTGAAGAATAACTGGATCAGAGAAGAAATAAAAAGAGAGATCAAGATATATATAGAAATGAATGACAATGATAGTATGACATAGCAAACTTTTGTGGCACAGCAAAAGTGATAATAAGAGGAAAGTTAATATCATTACGGGCCTATCTCATAAAACAAGAATGAGCACAAATAAACAACCTAACACTTCATTTTAAAAAAACTAGAAAGATAAGAACAAATGAAACCTAAAATCAGCAGAAGAAAGGAAATAATCAAAATTAGAGCAGAAATAAATTAAATTGAGAACAAAAAGATAATAGAAAAAACATGCAACAAAGAGCTCATTCTTTGAGAAAGTTAATAAAATTGGCAACCCCCTGGTTGCTCCTTTTTTTCAAAAAAGAGAAAGGAGACAAAATTAGGGATGAAAAAGAAGTCACAACAAATACCTCAGAAATACAAAAGATCATATGAGAATATTATGAAAAAATACGTAACACCAAATTTAATAATGTAGAAGAAATGGACAAGTTCTTAGAAAGATACAGCCTTCCTAGACTGAATCAAGAGGAACTGGAAAATCTAAATAGACTGATCAGCAGTGTGGAAATTAAAACAATCATTAAAAACCTACCAAAAAGTAAAGTCCGGGACCAGATGGCTTCATCAGTGAATTTTATCAAACGTTCAAAGAAAATTTAATGCCTGTTTTTCTCAAATCTTCCAAAAATCAAAGAAGCAGCAATACTTTTTAACTCATTGTTTGAGACCAATATTACCTGATACCAAAACCTGGTAAAGATAACACAAAAAAAGAAAACTACAGAACGATATCTCTCATGAACACAGGTGCAAATTCCTAAATAAGATACTAGCAAACTGAATACAGCAACACATTAAAAAGATTATACACCCTGACCAAGTTGGCCTCATCCCAGGATCATAGGGATGGTTCAACATATGCAAATCGATTAACCTGATACACCATGTAAACAAATTAAAAAATAAGAATTATATGATCATATCAATAGATGCAGAAAAAGCCTTTGACAAGATACAGCATCCATTTATGATCAAAACACTTAACAAAATTCATATAAGAAGGAAAGAATCTTAATATAATAAGGCCATATATGACAAACCCTTAGCTAACATTATACTTAATGGTGAAAACTAACGACCTTCCCTCTAAGATCAGGAACAAGGCAAGGCTGTCCACTATCACCACTCTTATTGAATATAACATTGGAGGTCTTTAGCAAGTGCAATCAGGCAAGAGAAAGATATAAAAGGCATCCAAATAGGAAACAAAGAAGTCAAACTGTCACTGTTTGTGGATGACATGATTCTCTATATAGAAAACCCTAAAGACTCCACAAGAACACTACTGGAAACAATAAGCATATACAGTAAGGTTTCTGGATACGAAATCGATGTTCAAAAATCCATAGCATTCCTATACTCTAGCAATGAATTGTCAGAAAAAGAAATGAAAAAAACGATTTCTTTTGCAATTGCAACAAAAAGAATAAAATATCTAAGAATAAACCTAACGAAACATGTGAAAGACCTATATAATGAAAACTATAAGACCCTATTGAAAAAAAATGAAAGAAGACACAAAGAAATGAAAAGATATTCTGTGTCCTTGGACTGGAAGAATCAACATAGTTAAAATGATTTTATTACCTAAAGCATTATACAGATTTAATGCAATCTCCATCAAAATCCCATTGGCACTTTTTAAAGAAATAGAACAAAAAAATCATCAGATTTGTATGGAAGCACCAAAGACCCTAAATCACCAAAACCATCCTGAAAATAAAAAGAACAAGGCTGGAGGTATCACTCTGCCTGACTTCAGATTATACTACAAAGCAAAAATAATCAAAACTGCAGGGTATTGGCAGTAAAAACAGACAAACAGACCAGTGGAACAGAATTGCAAATCCAGAAGTAAACCACCATTTATATGGGCAAATAATTTTTGACAAAAAAGCCAAAAACATAAAATGGAGAAAGGAAAACCTCTTCAATAAATGGAGCTGGGAAAACTGGAAAGCTACCTACAAAAGAATGAACTAGACTGTTGTCTATCAACACACACCAAAATTAACTCAAAATAGATTAAGAACCTGAATGTAAGACCTGAAACAATACATTGCATAGAAAAAAACATAGATACTAAACTCATGGACCTTGGACTTAAAGAGGAATTTATGAATTTGACCTCAAAGACGAGAGAAGTAAAAGCAAAAATAAATGAATGGGACTACATCAAACTAAAAATCTTCTGCACAGCAAAAGAAATCATCAACAAGGCAAAGAGACCACCATCCGAATGGGAGAATATATTTGCAAACGATGCCTCTGATAATGGCCTACTATCTAAAATATACAAAGAACTCATACAACTCAATATCGAAAAAAAATCTAATTTAAAAAATGGGCAGAGGATCTAAATACACACCTTCCAAGGAGACATACCAATGGACAAGAAGTATATGTAAGGATGTTCAACTTCACTAGCTATTAGGGAAATGCAAATCAAAACCACAATGTGATACCATCTCATACCTATTAGAATGGCTTTTATCAACAGGATAAGTAATAACACACATTGAAGATGATATGAAGAATAAGGAACCCTCATATATTGCGGTAGGACTGCAGAATGTTACAACCACTATGGAAGACAGTATGGAGGTTTCTGAAAAAACTAAGAATTGATCTACCGTATGATCCAGCAATCTCTCTACTGGGTATTTACCCTAAACACTTAAAAACATTTATCCAAAAAGATATATGCAAATCGATGTTCACAACAACATTATTCATGGTGGCCAGGACATGGAAGCAACTGACGTGTCCTACAGTAGATGATTGAATAAATAAGATGTGGTACATATATACAATGGAATATTACTCAGCTATCAGAAGAGATGAAATATTGCCATTTGCAACAATATGGATGGGTTTTGAGATAATCATGCTAAGTGAAATAAGCCAGACAGGAAAAGTTGAAAACCACTTTATATCACTTATATGTGGGATATAAATCTAAAAACAACAAACAAATATGACAAACAAACAGAGACTCATGGATATTGACAGAGGACTAGTGATTACCAGAAGGAAGTGGGGGGATAAATGGGGTATAAAGGATCGAATATGTGGTGACAGAAAGAAATCCAACTATGGCCAGTGAACACATAATGCAATATATATATATATATATATATATATATATATGACTTACTGTTCAATTATACACTTGAAATTTATTAGATTTTGTTAATCAGTGTCACCATAATAAAAGTAATAATTATTATTTCTAAAAAAGGCAGTAAAGGAAAAATAGAGGAACAAAGAAGATATGAGACATAGAAAACAAATACCAAGATAGCAGATCTAAATCCAACCATATAAGAAAAATCACATTAAATAGTAATGGACCAAACACTTCTGTCTAAAGGCAGAGATTTTCAGACCGAATAAAAAAAAAATAAGAGCAAGTATAAGCTGTCTGTAAGATACGCACTTTATCTTCAAATACACAAATAGGTGGTAAGTTTTACTATCATTTAATAAAAAAAAGACATGCTATGAAAGCAGTAACTTTAAGAGAGTTGAAGGTGCTGTATCATCATCAGACAAAATAGACTTTAAGACAAGTACTATTACTACAGACAAAGAGAAATTCCATAATAATAAAGTGGTTAATACATCAGGAATATGTATCATTTATAAGTGTATCACACCCAACAACAGAGCCCTAAAATATGAGACAAAAACTGAAATGAGAACTAGAAAATCACCATTGGAGATTTCTATCCCTGTATCACTGATTAAAGAACAACCAGACAGAAAATCAGCAAAGTTAAAGACAGCACCATCAACCATCACATATATAACAACAGCAAAATACATTCTTTTCAAGTGCACTTGGAACATCCTCCAGGCTAAATCATATGGCAGGCTATAAAATAATAGATTTTTTTTTAATTGAAATTATTATATATATGTTTTACAAACGCTTTATTTTTGAGACATAATTCTTTTTGTATAATTTGTTTCACATTTTTTTTTTCAGAAGAAAAAAGGGAAAGAACAAAATCTCAGTTTAAGTACCTTATTCAAACTTACTTATGAAGTGGCATAGCAGTAATCAGAACCAGTCATCTGACAACAAAGCCTTTTTACCACTATGTTATTCCTTCCTTACAGCAAGTGTTACTGATTTTTATCCTGTCATTTCTCTAACACTGTTTCATTAGCCATCCTAAGTTGTTAACAAAGGCCCTTAGGGAAACACCTAGTTCTGTCTTTACTTTGAGTCATCAGAGAGTGGGGAGCAGTAACCCCACTAAGTTATATATTGGGTGGTGCTGGCCCTAAACTATCTCTACCTTCAAGATTTGGGCTTCAAGGTTTCAATACTTCCTTATCTCTGGCCAAAGATCATAAACTAGATCCTCTCCATGGGGGCTGGTTTGGGGAAACTGGTTCACCACTATGTAAGCATATAAATTCCGTGAATTTTTTTCCACAACTGGAAGAGTGATATGAAGCACAAACTTATATACTCCAGCCAAGGTCATGACATCTCATCTGGAAGTCCTGAATTAATAGAATCTGTAGAGCTTTGTCAATTGAGAAACAGAATGGATGAAAATTTGAAGTTAAAGTTCTAATTGTGTCTTGAAGAAATTCTCACTCTCATACAAATATCAAATTATCCTGTTGTACATCTGAAACTAACGTTATATATCAATATACCTAAATAAAAAATAAATTTAAAAATGTTTAAAATAAACTTTAAAATAATTTTAAAATTCTCACTCTTTAGAGACTGAAGCAAGTGAAGTCTATGCTTCTTTATATTACCTGCATTTTTATCACTACACTTTATGTAAGCCGCTTGATGGAGAGTTAGAGAAAGAAAAGGAATTGAAAATCATATTAGCTAAATTTGCCTTCTGACAATATAATAGCTTTTATAAATAAATAGTTTGCCAGGGCAATAGCTAAATTATGTCTTGGATGAAATGTTGATTTTTATTATCTGTGTTTCTTTGTTCCTTCTTAGCATAAGAATTTAAGAATTGGCTTTATAGTTTGATCATTGGGTTTAGATAAGTGATTTAGTAATGTGATTTCTGCTACTTTTGTAGTTTTTAAATTTGTTCATTTGTAGTTTTTAAATTTGTTCATGAACTCAACATAATAACACTTGAAACATGCATAAAAATTAAAATTACAAACCCTTTACCAGATGTATGGGTTGCAAATATTTTGTCCCATTCCATAGGTTGGCTTTCACTCTTAATTCCTTGCTGTGCAGAAGCTTTTAGTTTGATGTCGTCTCATTTGCTTATTTTTTTATTTTGTTGCCTGTGCTTTTGGTGTCACAGCCCTGAAATCATTGCCAAGAACAATGTCATGAGGCCTCTCTCCTAAATGTTCTTCTAGGAGTTCTACAGTTTCAGGTCTTATATTTAACTCTTTATCCATTTGGGGTTGATTTTTGTGTATTGTGTAAAATAAGGATCAATTTTATTTTTCTGCCTGTGAGTACGCATTGGTGAAAATGTGGAGAAATTAGAACCTTTGCATGCTATTAATGGGAATGCAAACTTAGAAATATCAATATGATCTACTAATCCCACTTCTGGGTATTTATACAAAAATTTGGAATTAGGGTCTCGAAGAAATATTAGCACTCCCATGTTCATTGCAGCACTATTCACAATAGCCAAGATGAGGAAATAACCTAAGTGTCCATCAGTAGATGAATGGATAAAGAAAATGTGCATATACATACAATGCAATACTATTCCGCCTTAAAAAAGAAGGAAATTCTGTAATATGCAAGAACATGAATGAAACTTGAGGATATTATTCTAAGCGAAATAAGTCGGTCACAGAAATACAAACACTGCATAATTCCACTTAACCAAGGTATCTAAAATTGTCAAATTTTCAGAATCAAAAAGTGGAATGGTGGTTGTCAGGGCTGGGGGAAGGTGAAAATGGGGAGTTACTAATCAAAAGGGCATAAGGTTTCAGTTAAGCAAGATGAATAAGATACAGAGAGCTACTGTGCAACATTGTTTCTACAATATTGTAGAATATTGTAGAATATTCTACAATATTGTAGAAACAATGTTGCATTGAACATTTAAAGTTTCTACAATATTGTAGAAACAATGTTGTATTGAACATTTAAAATTTTGTTGAGGATAAATCTCATGTTAGGTGTTTTACCACAATAAAATAAAATTTTTAAAAATTAAAATTACAAAATATACCATTGAGTTAAGAAAAATGTAAAGGGATAGGAAGAAATACACATACTGGGGGGAAAATATGATATGGAGGTTCAAAATAATTACAGTGAGAGAAATAGGAAGAAGGAGATAGCACAGGCCCTTGGCTAATAGGGAAGAAGAAACATCAAGAGACTTATAAATGAAAACAGTTCTTAGGAGCTAGGTGACTGAAAACAAGCAAAGTTTGGACTCTCAGAATTGAGGAGAGAAATAATTCAATAGAAAGTAAACATTTTTAAATAACAGGCAAAATTCAATTGAGTAACATTGATGTCAGATAGATTAATAATATCCATAGAAGAGACAATTCAATTTTTTTTATCATACTACAGTTTGAGTCAGCAAATCTTTTAGGAGCATAGGATATGTCAGACCCCAGGCTGGGTGCTGAGGACTCGGAGATGAAAGATACACTCTATGCTCAGAAGGAACTCATGACTAGGACAAGATATAGACAGATCAAGTGTGTATATAGTTAAGTGCACATCTATGGGGACATAGTGGAGGGTCAACTAACTCACCCTACAGGTAGGAATTAGTCAAATGAAGAAAAAGGAGAAAGATTGTACAATATAAGTCAAAGCATGGTAGAGAAAAATCAGGTTGAGCTGCTTTAATATTTTCATGAGTGAACATTAATCTGTTTCTCAATTAAATATCAATTATTGATTACTGTTAAAGGATAAGACCATCACTCAACACCTGAAATCAAAAAACTTAAGTGCAGAAGTGGTTAGCTGGTCAGAGATATTCTTATTGAGCAAAGTTAACTGGTAATCTTATGTAGGATTGTGAGCAAGAGTTTGTTTTGGATTAGTGTTGTTACAAAGGTGAGAGTGGGTTGCTGTCAAACTTAGAAGTGTAGTTTGTGTTCATTATAGAGGCAGGAGTGGGTCAGCTTTCACAGGGAGTCAGTGAAGTGAGATAGCTACTGACTTGGCTTCCTTTCAGAGTGCGATGGGTTCCAGAAGCATGTTTGCTGAAGCAATGTGTCATTGATTAATCAGTTTGAAAACCAGTTCTGATGTTGACTTGTTACCATGGCTATAGAACGATTAGTCTTTTCTTAGGAGTGTTAAACTTTTATGTATTCTCACTATCCTCTTTTAGTCTTCTATCAACCAAAGTATCAGGAGAGACCATCAGGGGTTATCCAGATGTTCTCCAATAGTTTGGGAGAGCCAAATTTTATAGTTATCGATTGTTGATTCTTCTTGAAACAAGATTTTATTCGTGGGTCTGATTTTCAGTTTGTTTGTTGATCAGCATGAGCCCTTCCTGTTTTTGTCTTTAAATCGTTTGTTAGAACCTTTGTTAGGACAGTGGTTATATAGATTTAAGACTCTGGATAAACAAATCAAACTATACAAAGTATTACAAGAAGGGATTGGAGGTCATAATCTCAATTTTTCCAGGTCTGACCTTGGAAATAAGTTTCAACAATTCCCTGAGTCTTCCTTAATAGTCAGTTTATCTTTTCATTTTGCATAAATAGAAATTGTTCTACATCATCTGTGGTGTTAATCTAGGTATAAAATGAAGTGTTAGCAATGGCACACTCTCTCTGGTTAGCAATAGAAAAATTCAAGGCTATGGTAATTTCCGTAAGTTTTTAGGAAAAGGAATTTTAACTGGTTGGTTTACTATTTTTCATATCAGCCAAAGTAAGGGACAAATTTTTGAGGATCATCTGAGTTGAACAACACCTATGGATGGGATTGTTATCCTCAGGAATCTGTTCCACCAGTGTTCATTTATACTGTTCAGGAAAGGTTTTATCCCTTCAAACCCTTTATATGAAGACATAGCCCCTTGAGGATATTAGGGAGTCATATACTTGAGTGGTTTAACTAATAGACTGATAGAATAATTGGCCCTGTTCCTGGATTGGCATCAAAGAACCTGATTCACATAAAGAACCTGAATCCAAGAGCTGCATTAGAGGTATGATCAGCCATACTGGAGCCATAAATATATTGTCTTTAGGGCTCATGATAAAGTCACTATTATATTCCAAGAAAATTTTTATTCCCCTCTCTCAATGAAAGAATATTTTTTAAAAAATTTGGTATTGTATCATTATTGGTAATGTTAGTATAATATAGTTTTATACCATACTTCAAATTAGCTGCACAAGCAATAGTTTGGGAGAGCCAAATTTTATAGTTAGGATGGTCTTCGTTCTTTAATAAGCCAGTAAAGAGAAAAAAAATGATAAAAAAGATAAAGAATAAAAGTATATAAAGAAGGGTGTGACAATGGTTTCAGCAGAATTTAGGCAGTAGTCTCATTAGTCCAAGGATTTTCTATGGACCAAGTGCTTCTGAGAATTATCTGGAGAACCTCAGTTTAAGGTCCCTAATGGGTGTGTGTCCAATCCATAAGATCCCTAATGGGTGTGTGTCCAATTGTTTACCTTCTAAAGCACTTTGAAAATGTTCGGCCCATGTTAAAGATCTTCTAAATCAATAGCTTTCCATTCCAATTAATTTTTTTCTGACACTTTTCTTTCAGGTTTAAATTCATTTACAAAAACAGAGGACAAGGCTTATTTTACCTTAGCTATTGGGTGCACCCCAGAAAATTGTCTGAAAGTTTCCTACAGTCTATTTTTAACTCGACACTTGATTCTCTTTTATTGTATTTACAATTTGAATCTTTGTGTAACTATTCCTTATCGAGCACTATTTAGATAATTACATGGACAAGGCCCTTGTCTACAAAAAGTTTATCATCTTACTTAACATGTTGTTAAATAAGTGGATAATCTGCCTTGACAGACTGAATTCTGAGTAGTGCAAAAACTGTTTTCCTGGCATTAGAAAAGAAAAGCTTCTATACAGTTACGTTGTCCAAGTAATTTATGCCAGCACCTTTAAGGGCCCAAGTCTGATAGCATTTTCACCAGGAAAAAAATATTTTAAGTTATGATACTCTTCTCTGCCTCATGAAAAACTTCTTTTAAGGAAAGTGATAATTGTCAAGAACTACTAAATGCTAGATGCTATACATGTATTACCCCAAGTCTTATCCTATAAAAGTAAGTTCTTCATTTATTTTTATCACTCAAATAGTGTGATTAAATCCAGGATTCAAACCTCAAATCTGTCCTATTTCAAAGTTAAGATAACTTAAAAATAATCATTGCAAGCATCAAAAATTGTGTTCTTCTGTATGTGAGTGCTATGCAATGACTGTTGAATTATGTAGGACTATTTGCTGCCTAAGTTAGATGGCCACTAGCTGCTGGATTTTGATGGTTCTTCCTTTCCTTCCCACTGCTCAGTTACCATTTCTTCACTTCTCATTGTTGTCACCATATTGTACATGCAGACAATTGTACATCCATAGAGATTATACACACAATTAGGCCATTAGGCCTCCTATCTTTAACAAAGTCTCATTTTTTTTCAGAATAAAATTCAAGGTCTCTATCACAGCACTGCCGCTCACGTTTTTAAATTTTGTTCAGGGTTTACATTTGTGTTCTGGGCAGTGGCTTGAAGTCTCGCTTCTTGTCAAATGAGGGGTTACTATATTAGGATAACAGAGTCCCAAGGACCTGAAAGCTTAAGCATCTAACTACCATGGGAAGAAATTTAGGCATGAGGGATAATCTGGATCATCTGATTAATGGCCCTTGCCTTTACTTTATTATACGTTTATAAATCTTCTGAGTTAATGCCATCCGTACAAAGATTCCCAAAGCATCTTCTTTACCTCAAGTAAGTCGTGTGAAGAAAAAGTCCTTCTGCAAACAAATCCTAAATCTACATCTTTTTAACGCCATGTCATTTTGAGCAAGTTGCTTAACTTCTCTGAGTCTGTTTTCTTCATTTATAAAATGAGCTTGATAATAATAATAATGACATTACCATCTCATGCAGTTGTGAAGTTTAAGAGAGTTCTATGTCAAACAATGAATATTGTGTCTGGCATGTAAGTAAGTGCTCAATAAATATTGTTATTATTACTTATAAGTACCAAGGGGCCCAATTATGCTTTAGTGCCCTAATAATGCTTGGCCCAATTCTTTCCTTAACTTAGTACCCTGGAGTATTCCAGCTTCCCCTCTTACAGATCTTTGTAGTGGCCACATGGCCCAACTGAAGAACCACCCTTGTGCTGGGGTCAGTTTGCCCTCCCACATTTGGGGTCAGAGGACTGTTCTTTCTACTTTTTTAATTGCCTCCCATTGTAAATACACATCAACGACATACTGCACATTCACACAGCCTGATTTTCTGTATAAAATAGGTATGCATTTTCATATGAGGAACTCTAAAAATATTGTCTAAAATGTATTCTTCCCATAGGAACAAAACATTAAAATATTAAAGTACTGGACATTGTGGCTAACTCTGACCCTAGAGGTTTAATATGAATTGTACAGATTTTAGAATATTGGCCTCAATTAAAATCTGTGGTAAATTTTTGTGGAAATGTTTGTCCAAAAAATGTGTTGTCATATTCCATGAAGAATTTGAATTTAGATAAAAACGGCTTCTGGAGTTATGGCAGACAAGCCAAGAGGCTTATTAGTCAGATATTGGACAGTTTTCCTGGAAATCTATAAATTGCCTTCTTCACATAAAAATACAGAAAAAGACATGGCTAGATTGTAAGTGACTCCATTGTTCGTGCACTTATTCATGTGTATTTTATCAGCGTTACAGCATCATAATTGGTTCTTCCATTGACTAACTTCCTGGAAAGCTTAAAATAGTCTGCGTAAGCCGTATGGGTAAATGGTACCCTTATTGAAAACTCAAGTATTTAAAACTGGCTGATTTTCATTCTGGCTTTTTTTCTGAGGAATTTCTTGGGAACATTACCATTTTTGTTGAGAAGTGCAGAAAGTAGTGGTGCTGTGTACTTAATGACAGAACCAATTGAAATCTGGGAAGAGATCAAATGGAATGGTGCTGTTTAAGGCTGTGCATTTCAACATATTTTTTAAAAATCTTTTGTCATTATTTTGTATTTGAAAGAGATAGGTAAACTACTTTAATCTAGAATATATCCTAATCTTCTAAAAAATGTTTTTTAAAAAGGCAGTCCAAAAATTTTAGGTTAATATATCTTATTGCTATGAGCAAGTGTTAACTCCTTATTTGCAAAGTTTTATATCCTATTTTCACAAATAATAAAGTAGGAAATGAATTAAATGCAGACTGCTATTTGTAAGATTTCGAGAAAGAACCGTCTGGATACGACCTCTTAAAACCTAGTTGTTAGCTCTTGTTGAGTGTCTATATTATAAAATACTCATTTAAATATGGTACAAGGGATTTTCTCTTTGAAAAAAGTTTTTGTGAGATAAATTAACAAGCATTTTAGATCTCATACTATTAGTTATTTTTTAAATAAATTATGCTTGCTTCTGCAATGACATGTATATTCACAAATATACTTTGGATTTCCATCAAGTATTTCACAAACTAGCCCCAGCCTGCTTTTGTAGCCTGATCTCCTCCAAGCCACTTCCCTCCCAACACCATAAAACCTAAATTCCAGCCCCAATAACTAAGGGCCACTTTTTGAACACACCTCCCTCCTCTTGTGCCTTTGTTTCCTCTCTTCCCTCTGCTTTTAATACTTCATCCTCTGTTAAGCTAACTCCTACACATCTTTCAAGGTCTAGCAAAAATGCCATCTCTTCTTGGTGGTTCGTATGAGCTCTCATCAGAATTAATAGCATTGGTTCTCTGCAGCATGCCACTCTACCTCTTGTCATTGCCCTTGTCACTCTACATTCGGACTGTCTTGGGGAAGAGACCTGGCCTTATTCATGTCTGTGTCTCTCCTAAAAGCCATCCTAGGGTTTGGATTATGTAATAAGTGCTTAGTAAATATCTGTTTATTGATTTGACTTTTCTCATCTCTGTAGTCTGTCTTATTCTTCTGTCATGTAAAAAGCCACAAAAATAATTCGAGTTACAGATCTTATGGAGAGTTTTTTAAGTAAGGACTTTTCATTTCCCTGTCTGATGAGTCTACAAATAACAAGTCTTCCCACACAGCTAATGTCCCAAAGTATCAGCATTGTTTTCTCCAGACCACTCTGTGCCTCACTGGCTTACTTAATCAGCAGCACTGTGCAAGTTTAACTCTCAACTGGAATGTCATTGAGCATGATGAAGGAAAAGTTACACAGAAGGTTCCAGTTACTGTAGTAAATATATTACAAAGATTACTTTAGAGGAGAATTATTTTATATGATGACAGGATGAAGTTTCATTGTGGTAAGATTTTGCCTTTTTCTTTCCTTTGATAAAATTCTAAGAAAAAAAGTGTTTCTCAAATTACCGAGATCATTTATTAAAATGGCAGATTCTTGGCCATTACCCTTGGCAAATTCTGAGTTGTAGTTCTGAAAGTGAGGCCTAGGAATCTGAATTGTAGGAAGCATTCAGGTGGTTTCCATGTGAATAATCATAGCACCACATGTAGAGAAATATAGATATTGTGAGGAAAGTGAAAAGGTAATATTATGTTAATGGAGGTATCATATGCTCAAAATATGTTACTTCATCCAGGCCTTGGGTTGGCTTTTAGAAAAGACACAGAGAGGAATGGAACTATGTCTCTCCCCCAGGACAGCATTGTGTATTCGAGTATTCTAGGAAGATGGGAATGGTTATTTGATCAAAGTATCCTGACATTTCTAAATTATCAGAGCAAATTGTCCAGTATGTTCTGATCTAATTTCAGGAGTGTTCTGGGCTTAAATATACATTTTAAATGCATGGTGAACAAGGAAAGAAATATGCTTTTACAAGGGCCAAAGAAGTCAGATGGTATTCCTAGTGCCTCCTTTTTTCTGGGAAAAGACTTGGATTTAGAGATTCAACATCTGAAGTGGCTTTGAATTTAAGTAAATGGCTCAGAATATTTTTGCTGTAAATATCCATGAAATATATTTCTAGTTAATCATATGAAGATTTTAACCTTGATTACCTGAGGAACCCAGAAATACATACTCTAAGAGACCAAAGTTTGCCTATGCCTCCCAAATAGCAACTTAGGTATGGTAATTTTTATCATTGATATCCACAATGAAATTGTAGCAGTTCCACAATGAAGTTGCGACAATTAGTTAGAAATTGCACTTTTCTCAATCAATGTATAATTATAATGCTATATTACATGTGGTTTTTAATTTGTCTTTGATTTCCCAATAGACTGTGTCTATGGACAAAAAAACCCAACCAACCAAACAAACAAAACAACAACAACAAAAAAAAAACCTCTTAAACTTGTTATTCTCTGAAACCTAGTACGAATATGAGTGGATATCCACAATACAAATTGCTTAAAATTTACTAGAAGTTTAAGTGTTTTGGATTCTGAAATGAGTGTTTGGAAGCTTCTTCAATGTGAAACTGCCTGATGAGCAGTGATGATAATGTTATTGAGAATAGATGAGAAATATCTTAGGAGACTGTTGCCTTGGCCTCTGATTCAATTGTGTATATTTGCAGAAAGGCATAATGGTATGCAGCCAAAGGATTATGCAATTACACATTATATGCTTTGCTTTTATGAAAAAGAGGTAAATTTCTAAAAGCCACGCTAATAGCAAGGATTTGCTGAAGAAAGCAAATCTTTAGCATATCTTCATGCAGCCTAATGTATAGAACCATCTATATATCTATGGCATATTATGAGAACAGATCATGTTGTTACTCCTGAATCCTTAAGAAAATGTTAAATTATATTTGATATCTTCAATTTACTAAGGCAGAGAATAATGTAATCTATGTTTTAAATATCATAAAAGTTGAAACAAAAAATTTTGATGCTTTAAAGAGGAAAATGTCAATTATCAAAAACTGCCATTTTGAGTAAAATATATTATCTTTAGTTTATCCTAATTCATATATGTGATCGTTTTTTAATCACTACCTTCCTCTACCAGTTCTTTGGTAAATATGGAAATATGCACAAATTATCACTATAAATCATCTTATTTACTCACAAGATAAATATGCCAAAGACTTATTATGATCTTTTTCTTTAATAATTATTCAAGCAAACGTCAGCAAGATTTTTTAGAAGAAAGGCATTATGTTTGGCACCTGGGAGAATATGACTCATACTTTGCCTTCAAGGACTTATATTTTGTGTGTCTACATTTTTAAGTTGTGGAATATATTTGATTAATAGTCCTTGTAGGGCCACTTCAGAGATGGGTTAGTAGAAACTTTGCCTGTGTCCTATTAGGCCTAGCCCAAGTTAACAGAAGTAAATGATGCTTTAGGCAGGCACACCTGGGGGGAAAGATAAACCCAACAACATGGTCACCAACAATTTCTCTCTGTATCTGGGCTGAGATTCCTATATCCTCAAGAAGGCGATACTTATAATTTGACAGAAAGTGAGTTTTTACCTCTTTGGATTCAGGGCTTGCCACATTCTGGAAAGCCAGCCATCACTTTTTATTTTGACAAAAAAAAAAATGTGTGGTAAAAAGACACTTGAGATGAGGGTGAGAAACTGATCTATTCATGTATTCAGTTAATTTTTTATTTCTTTACTATCTGTACCGTATAAAAAGGGTTGGGGATACAGATGTGATTAGATATTATTCTGCCCTCAAGTGACTTACAATCTGATCTGATAGGGAGAGATATATAAAGATAAATAAAACAATATATTTTATAGGAATCTTGATTTCTGTTCAGAGGACAGTGGAAGCCCAAAGGAAGGAATGGCCAATTCTGTGTAGTGAGACATGAAAGATTTCTTGAGAAGGTGACTATTGAAATGAGCCTTGAAAGAGGAGTAAGAGTTTGTCAAGTTAAGGAGAAAGAGGAGGAGGAGAGTCCATTCTAGGTAGAGATCAGTCTAAGCAAAGGCCTAGGAATAAATAACTTTGCCTTTTGGAGGAACTGCAAGAAGCTAAGTATGCCTAGAGCAAATGGTGATGGAGAATGTGGGAGGAAGAAAGGAAAGGCGAGAATGTGAAGAATTAGGCAATGGCAGGATCATCAAAACTTCTCATAAAGGGATAGATATGAGAAGTGATGAGATACGATCAACAGAATTGGGTGACCTATAAGATATAGAGGTGCTGAGGAGAATAGTGTTGACTCTGAGGCTGAGTCCCGTCACCTCTGACCTGTTGTGACATCTATAGGTCATCTGGCAAATTTGCTTCTATTCACTGTTCCTAGGCTCTCCCTTTGTTCTTTCCTTATGGGCTCAGCCTTCAGACCTGCTGGACTTGCAGGGCAAGCTGGTGAAGAGGGATGGGGAAGAAATAAAGAAAAGATGGGCCCAAGGTTTGGAAGAAATGACAGGATAAGGCCCAGACTCGACTTGCACATTGAAACCCACTGGATCAAGACATAAAGCCCAGGGGTTATTCAGAATCAGATGGGACAGCAATTTTGTAATTGTAGCTTATTTGGTACCCAGGGCTAAGTGCCAGAAGTTTCTATTCAACTGTCTACATTTCCACTTGAAATGTATTTCCAATTCCAATGGAAATGTAGACACTTCAGATCCTTGATTTTCCCTCCAAAACCAAGCAGAATCAAGCTCTAACAAATGGAACTTGGTATTTTCTTTTAGCTCTTTCATTTGATTTTTATGATAATCTGTTTTGAGGAGCAAACAGAATGCAGAAAGATAATTCTTTTCTTAGTGGCAAGAAAAAAAATGCAAAAGACAATAAAGTGTTAGCAGGTGAAGAGAATGGCCTTAATAGAAGTGAGGAGTACTAGCCCATGTTCTGGGGTCCCAAGACACATTATATAGAGAGTGATAGATTAGCATTGCCTGGCATAACCCAGAATTTTGTAAAAAGCAGGCGTGTAAGCCTGCTTTCAACCCTGTCCTGAAGGACTGTTTCTTCTGAAAATACCAGAGAGTCCTGTATTAGACTAAGAAAGGGACAAGAGCTAGGTTCACATTTTTTAGGGTCTTAGGGTTCAAATCTGGAACTCTAAAATGAGAGTAGAAAACATTAGCGAGCAGGGAATTGGAGTGAGAATGAAATTGTCACAGGCATTATATTAGTAGTGAATAGATTGCATTTGACATGCAGGTCAGAAAGTAGCTCAGCCACGCAGATATGTGAGCCAGCTTCACTCCTGGAAGCTGGGAGAATGCAAAATTCTTTTCTAGCTTGTATGATGTCAACCAACATCTCCTACTTCTCTCAAATTTTTATGACCAAACGAGTTACTCAAATTGCAGCAACTCAATTCTCCCCACCTTAAGGCTAAAAAGAAGGCTTAGCTTATTTCTGAGCCTTTTGACCTTCTGATTGCCTCTATCCAACCTTGAAAGAAACTTTTAAGAGAGATTTAACCATATGGTCAGCAAGTCATCAGACATAGAAAACAATTAAATTGAAAGTAAGCAAAAGTAAGATTTCAGCAACTTCAGTAAACACTGGTTTACTTATGCTAGAATATGAAGGAGAAAGAACTAACATTATTGAGTACTTATTACATGACAGCCATTTTGTTTACATGCAGTACATGAGAATAAATAAAAGACAATTCCTATAGTAATATTTGTGAATAGGTATACAGCAAATGTGAGTTCCTCCTTACTCTTCTCCACCTTTACATAGTCATCTAATAATTTAACTTTTGCAACAATTTATGAAATTGATACTATTAACCTTAACTTACAGATGAGAACATTGAGGCTTAGAGAAATTATATTGACCAAAGTTGTCCAGCTAGTAAGTGGTGACACATTCATATGAACCAAGGTCTATCTATTTCCAAAAGCTTATGTGCTTTTTCCATGACACATGAGAGCCTACGACAGTAAATATATTTGTTAAAGCTTGTTTCTAAAGCTTGATTAGCAGTGCAAGTAACTTTGGAAGCTTGTCAGAATGATTACAGAATCCCCCTCCTCTTTTTGGATCCAGCCCAGGGGAGAATAGAGTAAGCCTGCCACCTGAAGACAATCCTGAAGGCAGAAGAGCATTAGAGCCAGCACCACTGTGTCAAGGCATTGTGTTAGGCAAGCCTTTGGAAATGTCAGAGAAGTACCATTCCTCCTCTGCCCTTAGCCAGCTCCCTGCCAGATTTTGTGTGGGGGAGAGTTTTTCTCCTGCAGCCTATGGAAGGGAAAGAGGCTGTAATAGCCAAACCTTAGAAGAGTGGGTCTTCATCTTTGTAGAAATGAAAAAGAGGAGAGTGGGGCATTGTTCTCTTCTATAATCCCCCCAACACAGACACCAAAAACCCCGCTAAGGTATATATTTTGCATTTTAAGTCCATTTGGGTATGACTCAAAAAAGATAATTTCTTTTCATTTGTCTGGTTTTGTGTAAAGAAAACTGGGCTCAGAGGTTCTCATAGCATATAAATTAAAGATATGAAAGTATGTCATTGAAATTCTAAAGATGTGCTGATCCTCTCATCAAAAGAGTTCTCTTGTGGTGCTGGTGCTGACTTATTAATAAAAGATTATGCTTTTATTTGATTATTTATCTAATCAGGTTCACCTTCAGTTTAAGCTCATTAAGTCTGCTGTTAATAGTCTTGCTGAAAGTGTACTTGATTGTGGAATTAGATCCAAATGAGACAGAGAATATGTTCAAGCATTAATGGTCAGAAATAGACAGAGTGCCCTGTAAGTCCATGTTGCCCTCGAGTAGAGCGTGTGAACTGTCTGCCAACCAAATAGAAAGGGCACATATTTAAAAGGTTGGTTTTGTAGAGTAAAGGCTGACATAATTAAATACGCTTAGTAACAGAGAAACAAAAATGACAAGCATTCTAATTGTCAAAAAAAAAACGAGTTCAATACCTATTCTTTATATGCATTATGTTGGGGAAGCTTTTCTAATAGTCTTTTATGTGAAACTTCTGAATTACATTCAGGATGTTGGTTACTCGATGTTCCCTGCCCTGACTCCCAGTAACTTGCATTTAATCTGTTTGCTTCCACTTCTAAAGTGGTTGTAAGATAAACCAGACTTATAATGCCTCTCCTGGGTCTTGCAGAAGAGATAACTAAATCATTTTGTTCTTACCTGATAGATGGTTGTCAAGTTTAACTGCTACAGATAAGTTTTCTTCTTTAAGGTGGTCTTGCTCCACTTTTTGTTGGACTAAGGAACTTCTAGCTACCACAGTACCACATTGAAAGAGGGCCCATGAACAGGAGAGCTGTACAGCTAACCAAGGCCAGTGTGTTCCCTTCTTGGAAACACTGCAGCTCAGACTTGGCACTGGAATGAGCTAAATTATTTATCCAGCCAGATAAGAGAGAAAGCAGCTAAGAGCTTCTTGAGTTTATAGCTTCAGTCCCTGGATTCATACTGAGACAGGAAACAGGCCAGGCTCCATCAGAAAAGAGAAAAAAGAAGACTCCTCCCAAGTCCTCTTCCATCACTTCTTACGAAATGCCATGAGAGGGTATGTGATTAATTTCTCAGTAAGTTATACATTCAGTAAATGCCATGAGATTAGAGCAATTCTTAGTTTTGGTTTTGATATTGTCATAAACAATATAGCAAAGCACCAGTCAGTACTCCACAAGTGCAAACTCTTCTAAGACCTTCTCTACAGGAAAATGCTGGTTTAGCATAAGGTCAGCACTTTAAAGTCTTTTTGACTGGTCATACAGATCACAGTCATCAGATAGGGTCTTCATGGAATGAGGTCCCCAATGAGAGAAATGTCTGCACGTACAGGGATGTTTCCTTCCAGGGAATTCACCTCTGTCTCAGAAGCAATCCTTCAGGTTAGGAAATATAGCCCTGACATTTAAGAACTTTGATTGTGGGACTTCTGAGGAGAGAACAAAAAGATTGCCTACAAACTTGTGTTTCTTATTGTAGTTAATTGGAAATTCTTACACAATTACTTTCCTCATAGAGGGCTGTTACAGTCTCTGGACTTCTGAGTCTAATTTGTATCTCCTTTAAAGTATCTGTCATGATCTCCTCTATTTACTTACATACATGGCTCTTTCATTCCATTAATTTCTTAATGACAAGAAACATGCCCTACTCTTTTTTCCAAACTCCTAATCACTTAACATATCGCCTTGCATATATTAGGTGTCAGTGAATATATGTTGAATGGACTGTATCATCCAAAAGTGGAAGATGCACTAGGCATTTGGGTTTGGGGCATTCTTTGGACCCCCAAACCTGAAATTCACCAAAGAATGGCACTTCCCTAATGGGGAAAAATTTATGCAACTTAAGAAAGAGAGAAAGATAGGTCTGCAGTGATGAGGAATGGAAAGGACACATCCTTAGCTAGCTAGATCAGTGGAATCATTTCTAATGATCAACAAGAAGGCAGATGTCAGAGTCAAGTTATCTCACATTTAAACCTGGAGTTCTTATTCTAAAGGGAGTGCTCATGGTGTCAACCAGCATTGGATGTTTTAGAATAAAAAAGCCTGTGGTGGTATCAACCTCATGCATAAGAACAAACAGATAGAATACTATGAATGAAAATAATATTAAATTTGGCTATGAAGTACATAATAGACATCGTTATTGCTTAGAAATTATCTTAGAGGTAGCACCAGGCAAGAAAGAGAAAAATCAAAGGCCCATAAACCTGTGATACAAACCATAGCAGGAAGGAGGTGCTATCCACAATAAAGTTTCAGTTCTCAGTCATCTCATTTCTGTGTATCATTCTCTATAGGTGGAATTGGCTGCGTAGGTCAAGACAAGGGGCAGGTTCGAAAGTGCCTTGATGTGGTGGAGATCTATAACCCTGATGGGGACTTTTGGAGAGAGGGTCCACCTATGCCAAGTCCCCTGCTCTCTCTTCGAACCAATTCTACCAATGCAGGAGCAGTGGATGGGAAGCTATATGTCTGCGGGGGATTCCACGGAGCAGGTATTGATCAAATTTTAAATGTTTTGTAACCTCCTTTGGTTTGATTTAACCTCCATTAACTGACTCAGTCACCAAGGAATAATCCTGAGAGCAGTGTGAGCACTGGCAAAAGCGTGGATTTTAGATAGAGTTCAATGACCTTGAGCAACTCACCAAATCTTTGAACTTGAGTTTCCATATCTATTAAATGAAGCTACTATCTCCAAAGGTATTGTAAAAATGAAATGAGATATTTTTCAGATAACCTAAGAAATTTGAATAGGGACTGGAGTATTAGATGATGTTTAAAAATTGTTCATTTTGTTAGCTTATAATATTGGCATTGTAATTTTATCTAAAAGAAGAGGGAAAAGGAAAAAAATGTTCTTTATAATTAAAGATTATTTAGAAGTATTTATGAATGAAAATGATGTACTCTCTGAAATTTACTTCAATCTACTCTAGCAAATATTTTTTTAAAAAGCGAATGGGGTGGATGGGCTAAGAATAGATTTACAACGTTGGTAAAATGTTGATAATTATTAAAGCTGGATACATGGGGTTCCTCAGAGAACTTTCTAAAGAGGATTTTAAAAACTGTTTTAATACCTATTATATTAAACATCACATAATTATGTAAAGGTAGTAATTTTTCATAATAGCAAGAAAGCTGACATAGTAAAGAGATCTAATAGTACCTCCTTGTTTAAGTTTTGTGGGTAAAGAGATACACAAGGAGTCAAGAGAGAGATCTCAGGTGCTGGACCCGTCATCCACCAGGGCTCTTCTCCAGCTGTGATCACATGCTTTCCTATCTATCCTCTGGCTTTTGGCTTTCTCTTAACCAGAAGAGAAGGGCAGAGAAAACAAAGAGTAGCCTCAGGACCTCCAGAAGGATGAGTGGTAATCAATGTTTAAGGTTCTAGAAAATATTCTGTTTTGTCTTGTCTCTTTATCTTAACTTTCTTTGTATAATATTGAGTTAGAGAATTGATATTCTCCAGTTTTTCAAACACATCTAAATTCATACTATGAGCCAACCTCTTTTCTTGAAACTGTAATGGACTAATAATGCTTTCATTCAGAGGAAAAGGGATTTACTATATGAGCTCTCAAAGTCCTTTTTTTTAAAAAAAATATTAAAGGTATATTTAATTAAAAAATGAAGTCAGTCTGCAATGGTCCTATTATCAAAACCAGTTAATTTGACATTCATTTTTTTAAACAAATTTATTTATTTAAATTAGTTTCAAGTATACAGTACACTGGTTAGACATCCACAATGTTCATAAAGCGATCCCCCCAAAGTCCATTTTAATTATTTGTTTCTAAATTGGTAGATTGTCTGGTCTTAGCTGAATGAAATCACTGAATAAAAGTTTTATGAAAAATAAAGTTTTAGGAAAAATTGTATAGTAGCATATCCATTATTAACTAGAGATCTTGGCATCAAACCTAAATACAGGAAGTGGATTTTCTCTCTTTGTGTGACACAAATTGCTCATATCATTCATTTATTCAGAAAACCACAGTCAAGAAATTAATCTTGGGGCAAGATGGCAAAGTAGATAAATGCTGTTCCTGCCTCCTCCCATGACCACATTAAAATTACAACTAAGTTATAGAGTAATCAACTTGGAGAACCATCTGAAAACTAGCTGAACAGAAGTCCTATAACTAAGGATATAAAGAAGAAATCACATCAAAATTGGTAGGAGGGCTGAACACACAGAAGGGGCTAGCTTCACACTAACATGTGTCAGTTGAGAATCATGAAGGATATCTCAGCTGCAGAAGTCTGCCTGGAGGAGTGAGGAGTTCTAGCCCCACACTGAAGTCCCCAGCTTAGAGCATCAGTGCCAAGGTGAGGGTCCCCCACATTTGGCTGTGAAAATCCAACAGCATTCCATCCATCAGTGTGTGATAAAGGGCAGCTAGAAATCCAGACATCCTCTTAAGGGGCCTGTGTACAGATTCACTTGCTCACAGGCACTCACCTTGGGCTCTGGCGGAAGGACAGTGATTCGGGACTCACTAAAGACATAAAGGGAAAGACTGAGTTGTGTGTCTTAAGGGTGAGAACCGAAGGGACAACACTACTATCCTTGTGTTGAGCCCTCTTCCACGTGGCCTACAGGTGGGCACCATCTTTCCCGTGTTGATCCCTCCCCTCACACAGCCAAATCTGAATCTGCATTGACCTGGTGAATTCCACTAACTCCACCCTAGAAACTCCCTGGGACCCCACCCAACCCAACTTTTGCACTACCAGAAACAATGTGGGTGGTGAGCAACCAGCCCTGACCATGTAGCAGTCTTTCTTGGAAAACTCTTGACAATCTGTGGGCCCAAGGCAGATGGTGGTTGGCCTTGATGTGCTGTGGACATTTTTCTGAATAGCTCAGCACTGACATCAAACCTGAATCTGCATTAACCCAGTAAACACCACTCACCCTACCCCGGTGACTCCCTGGGACCCTGCCTTACCCAACTCACATACTGCCTAAAGCTCTTTCAGCAGCTGAACTTTATGAACGGCCAACAGGTGGGCACCATCTTTCCTGTGCTGATCCTTCCCCTCACACAGCTAAATCTGAATCTGCATTGACCTGGTGAACTCCACTTGCTCCACCCTAGTAAATCCTTAGGACCTGGGCCTTTTGCTGAGCTACCTCAAATCTAGTACTAGTGGCAGCCAGCCTAGGTTCACAGTGTGGCCTCTCCAGGTCCAGCATAGGCAATGACCAATGGTGGAAAGCTTTGTAGCTTCTACCAGGTAGCTCCGGGCCAAGCAAAGGCAGCGGCTGAACTTGGCCTGCATGGGACCCTCCCCCAGGGGCCTCCAGAACCAACACACCCAAAGGTCAGCTTCAGACCACAACAAAGTACTACCCGATTAGATTCAGAAGTGGCACACCCAAAGGATGGTCTCAACAGACACACAGGCTTGCTGGAGTGAATCCCACTCAGTGGGGTCAGCCCCAATACAGCAGCTTACACACTGTGGACATGCTCACAACCAGTCAGCCTGGGAGTCAATCCCACCCACTGATGGGCCAACAACAATCAAAACTCAACTACAACAGAAGGGCACACACAAATCACATAAGGGACACTCCAGGAACACCTATGCAGGTGATGAGGGAGACTGTACCGCTGAGCTACACAGGGCACCTACTATATAAGACCACCCAGCCAAGGCTGAGAGATGTAGAAAATGTACCTAATGCATAGAAACAAACACAGAGATACAGCCAAAATGAGGCAGCAACAACAACAAAAAATATGTCCCAAATGAAATAACTGGAGAAAACTAAAACAGAAAAAAAGCCTAAATGGAAACAGGCAAGAAACCTACCAGATACAGAGAACAAAATTCTGTTTATAAGGATGCTGAATGAACTTAAGGGAAGAATAGATGATCCCACCAAGAACAGATGATCTTACAAAGAAATAGTAAGCATCAAAAAGGATATAGAAACCATAAAAAAGAATGAGTCAGAAATAAAGACTACAGTAACTGAAATAAAGAATACAGTGGAAAGAATCAACAGCAGATTACATGAAGGAGAGATTCGAATCAGCAATTTGGAAGACAAGATAGCAGAAAACACCCAGACAGAACAGCAAAAAGAAAAAAGAATTTTTTAAAATGAAGATAGTTTAAGGAGCCTCTGGGACAACATCGAGCATACCAACATTTGCATCATAGGTACCAGAAGGAGAGCAAGGAATTTAAAACCTAATGGAAGAAATAATAATGGAAAATTTCTCTAACCTGGTGAAGGAAATAGACATACAAGCACAGGAAGTACAGAAAGTCCCAAATAAGATGAACCCAAACAGTCTCACAACAAGACACATTATAATTAAAGTGCCAAGGGTTAAAGAGAAAATCTTAAAAGCAGCAAGAGAAAGGCAGCTAGTTACTTGCAAGGGAGCTCTCATAAGACTGTCAGTTGATTTCTCAACAGAAACTTTGCAGGCCAGAGGGGTTGGCATGAAATATTCAAAGTGATGAAAAGCAGGGACCTACAATCAAAACTATTCTACTCAGCAAGGCTATCAATTAAAATTGAAGGTGAGATAAAAAGTTTCCCCAACAGGAAAAAGCTAAAGGAGTTCATCATCACCAAACTAGTATTACAAGAAATGTTAAAGGGACTTCTTTAAGAAGAAAAAAAAGAAAAAAAGATTAAAAATATGAATAATGAAATGGCAATAACCACATACCTAGAAACTATTACTTTAAATGTAAGTGGGTTAAATGCTCTAATCAAAAGACAGGGTGGCTGAATGGATAAGAAAACAAGACCCTAACATATGCTGCCTACAAGAGGCTCATTTCAGATCCAAACACACATACAGACTGAAAGTAAAGGGATGGAAAAGGATATTTCATGCACATGGAAACCAAAAAGCTTGGGTAGCAATACTTATATCAGACAAAATAGACTTTAAAACAAAAACTATAGAAGAAACAAAGAAGGATGATTCATAATGACAAAGAGATTGATACAAGAAAAGATAACCCCAGTAAATATTTACACACTCAATATAGGAATGCCTAAATATATAAGCAAATATTGACTGACATAAAGGAAGAAATCAACAGTAATACAGTCATACTCAGGGACTTTAACATCCATTAACACCAATGGACAAATCTTCAAAACAGAAAGTCAACAAGGAAACAGTGGCCTTAAGTGACACACTAAACCAGGTGGATTTAATTGATATTTAGAGCATTTCACCCCAAAACAGCAGAATATACATTCTTTTCAAGAGCACATTGAATATTTTCCAAGATAGACCACATGTTAGGCCACAAAACAAGTCTCAATAAATTTAAGAAGATTGAAATTATATCAAATATCTTCTCTAACCACAATGGCATGCAACTAGAAATCAATTTACAAGAAAAAAGTGAAAAACACACAAACACATGGAGGCTAAATAGCATGCTATTAAGCAACAAATGGGTTAACAATGATATCAAGAAAGAAACCAAAAGATACCTTGAGACAAATGGAAATGAAACACAATGATGTAAAATCTATTGGACACAGCAAAAGAAGTCCTAAGAAAGATAATCATAGCAATACAGGCCTACTTCAAGAAACAAGAAACATCTCAAATAAACAATCTAACTTAACTCCTAAAATAACTAGAAAAAGAACACCAAACAAAGTCCAAAGTGAGTAGAAGGAAGAAACTAATAAAGATCAGAATGGAAATAAACAAAATAGTCTTTAAAAAATACGAAAGATCAATGAAACCAAGAGCTGTTTCCATGAAAAGGTAAACAAAATTGATAAATCTTTAAACAGACTCATGAAAGAAAGAGAGAGGATCCAATTAAATAAAATCGGAAATGAAAGAGAAGTAACAACTGATACCACAGAAATACAATGTATTATAAGAAAATACTATGAACGATTAATTCCAACAAATTGGAAAATCTGAAAGAAATGGATAAATTCCTAGAAACATACAATCTTCCGAGACTGAATCAAGAAACAACAGAAAATCTGAACAGACTGATTACTACTAATAAAATAAAATCAATAATAAAAAAACTACCTACAAACAGAAGGCCTGGACCAGATGGCTTCACAGGTGAATTTCACCAAACATTCAAAAAAGAATTTACACCTTTCTTTCTCAGACTATTCCAAAAAATGCAAGAAGAGAGAATGCTCCCAAGCTTATTTTAGGAGGCCACCATTACCCTGATTCCAAAACCAGAGATATTACAAAAATAAAATAAAATTATAGACCGATGTCCCTGATGCATATAGATGCAAAAATCCTCAACAGAATATTAGCAAACCAAATTCAGCAATACATTAAAAAGATATAACACCATGATCAAGTGGAATTTATTCCTGGGATGCAAGGCTGGTTCAATATCTGCAAATCAATGTAATACACCACATAAACAAATTAAAACATAAAAATCATATGGTCATATCAATAGATGCAGAATAAGCATTTGACAAAATCCAACATTTATCTATGATAAAAACTCTCAGCAAAATGGGAATAGAGGGAATATACCTCAACATAATAAATGCCATATATGACAAACATACAGCTACATTATACTCAGTGGGGAAAAGCTAAAAACATTTTACTTAAGATCAGGAACAAGACAAGGATGTTCACTTTCAGCACTTCTATTCAACATAGTTTTAGAAGTCCTGCCTACAGCAATCAGACAAGAAAAATAATTAAAAGGCATCCAAATTGGAAATGGAAAGTTAAACTGTCATTATTTGCAGATGGTGTGATACTTGTAGAGAGACCACTAAAGAGTCCACCCAAAGCTATTAGAACTGATAAATGAATTCAGTAAATTAGCAGGATACAAAATTAATATTCAGATATTGGTTGCATTTTTATACACAATAATAAACTATCAGAAAGAGATATTAAAAATAAATTTAACCAAGAAAGTAAAAGACCTGTACTTGGAAAATTATAAGACACTGAAGAAAGAAATTGAAGAAGATACAAATAAATGGAAACATATACCATGCTCATGGATAGGAAGAATTAACATTGTTAAAATGTCCACATTACCCAAAGCAATTATAGATTCAATGCAATCCCTATCAACATACCAACGACATTTTTCACAGAACTAGAAGAAATAATCCTAAAATTTATATGGAACCACAAAAGACCCTGAAGAGCCAAAGCAACCTTGAGAAAGAACAGAGCTAGAGATAACATACCACCAGAAATTGAACTATACTACAAGTCTATAGTAATTAAAACCACATGGTACTGACATGAAAACAGGCATATAGATCAATGGAATAGAATATAGAGCTCAGAAATAAACCCACATCTATTTGGTCATTTAATCTATGACAAAAGAGGCAAGAATATACAATGGGGTAAAGATAGCCTATTTAATAAATAATATTGGGAAAACTGGGCAGATACATGCAAAAAAAATAGAACTGGACCACCTTTTTTACACCATGTACAAGAATAAACTCAACATGGACTAAAGACTTAAATTAAAGACCCCAAACCATAAAATGCCTAGAAGAAAACATAGGCAATAAACACTCTGACATTGCTCTTAGTAATATTTTTTTCTGATATATCTCCTTGGGCAAAGGAAACACAAGAAAAAATAAACAAATAGGACTATATCAAACTAAAAGATTTTTGCACAGCAAAGGAAACCATTCACAAAACAAAAAGACAACCTGAATGGGAGAAGAGATTCACCAATGATACATTCGATAAGAAGTTAATATTTAAAATTTATAAATAACTTATTCAACTTAACACCAAAAAAAATTCAATTAAAAATGAGCAGAGGACCTGAATAGACATTTCTTCAAAGAGGACATATAGATGGCCAATAGACATATGAAAAGATATTCAATGTTACCAATCATCAGAGAAATACAAATCAAAACCACAATGAGATAACACCTCACATCTGTTAGAATGACTATCATCAATAAATCAAAAAAAGAACAAGTGTTGATGAGGATGTGGAGAAAATGCAACCCTCATGCATCGTTGATGTGATTATAAATTGGTACAGGAGTTTGAAGAACATGGCAGAGTGAGAGACATCCCCAAATCTCTCCCTTTGAAACAACAATAAGCTGAACATCTAAAACTCAACAAAAAACACCCAATCTGCACACCAGCACATCTGAGCATGGGATCTGTGTATAAGAGCTACCATACGTCAGAACCCCGGGTGTCGGGTGGTGAACTGGGAGAAACAAAGAAGCTGCCTCTTGCAGCCTGAGCTTCCTGTAGGAGGAAGGAGAAAGAAAAGGTGCAGCAAGTTCCCTGAACAGCTCTGCCTGGGAGAGCTGTGAGATCCACACAGCCAGCGACAGGGCCCAGCCATTATGGCAGAAAGCAGAGAAGTGGGATGGCAGAGAAACAACAGTTAATTTTTACCAGCCATGGTTGTAAAACCCAGGATGAGCTGCAGCCCCCATTACCCAACACAGAGGGGCCATCTCCCCATATCCTCTAAGACCAAATACCGCAGAGCCCCAGGGGAATCGAGCAACACTATCAAAACTGTCGCTAACACTGACAAGGACTGAGACTGAGAATAGCAAGCATAATTAAACATCTATGAAGAAAAAAAAGGCACTGTTAAGGCTTTATACAAAGCAGGGATCCAAGAGAAAAAAGCCTTCATTGGAACAGGCTAAAGAGAGACCTTTATGCAATAAATCTTCTTTCTGGGAAAAAAGCAGAATACATTTCCATTAAAGACCAGGTGGAGAAATAGTCCATTAAATACCATGAACAACCAAGGTGACAAAGCATCTCAGAAAGAAAGAGGAAAATCTCCAGAAAATAAGCTTACAGACATAGAAATATGCGACCTAAATGACAGAGAATTCAAGATGATACTTCTGAAAAAACTCAGTGAGATCTGAAAAGAGTCATATCAATAATTTCAGGAATTGAAAAAAACTAGATGAGTAGAATGAATTCTTTAGCAAGGAGATTGAAACCCTTAAAAAGAACAGAATAGAACTACTGGATATTAAAAACAGAGCAGGAGTTGAAAAATGAAATAGCAAGCTTGGGAAATAGAGCTGACCAAATAGAAGGAAGGAGCAGTGATATCAAAGACAGAAATCTAGAAATACACCAGAATGAAGAAGAGAAAAACCAAAAAATGAAAAATAATGAAAGAGAAATTCAAGAACTAGTTGATATCATCAGAAGAGGAAACATAAGAATAATGGACATTATCAAAGGGGAGGAAAAGGAGCAGGGATTAGAACACATTTTCAGACAAATAGTTGATGAGAATTTCCCAAATCTAAAGAATGAGCTGGAGTTTGGAATTCAAGAAATCAATAGAATACCCACATCTCTCAACCCCAAAAGGCCTTCATCAAGACACATTGCATTTAAATTACCAAAAATGAACAAAAAAGACAACATTCTCAGGGCAGCCAGGGAAAAGAAGATCGTAATTTATAAAAGAAAACCCATTAGATTACCGTTGGACTTCTCAGCACAAAGCTTACAAACCAGAAGGGAGTGGAATCAAAACTTTAAACTATTAAGTGAAAGGAAATACCAGCCAAGAATAATGTATCCAGCAAAGCTCTCCTGTAGATATGAAGGAAAAATAAAGACCTTTCCAGACATACAAAAATTGAGGAAATTCTCCACTACTAGGGCCGCACTACAGGAAATACAGAAAAAGGTTAGCTCACCTAAAACAAAATGACAAAAAAAAAATACATAATTAGGAGTAAGGTGACTATCAGGCAAATAGAAGCAGTGGAGTGCAATCTTTACTAAGAACAGGGCATTATAAGCATAAACAATAAGAAGAGATATGCTATAGCAAGATAGTAATGAATGTTCAGCATACATAGGGGAATTTGAAAAGGGGAATGGAGGTAAGCATGCATAGAAGAAAATGGACGACTGTATGTATGCATATGTATGTACGTACATATGTATGTATGTATGTATGTATAATATATATATATATATGTATCTTTTACATATTCTTAATGGTAACCATACACCAAAGATTCAGAGCTGAAGTACATAACATAAAACAAGAAGGACCAGAGGGAAAACCCACAAAAATCAACCAAAATTAAAACAAACAAACAAACAAACAAGCAAACACAAGGACAAGGAAGCTATGGAAATGCCGAGCTACCAGAAAGCAAAAGATAAAATGGCTATAAGAAGACCTCATATTTCAATAATCACCCTAAATGTAAATGGAATGAAGTCACCAATAAAAAGGCACAGAGTAGCAGAATAGATCAAAAAACAAAACCCAACCATATGCTGCCTCCAGGAGACACATCTCAGCTCCAAAGACAAATATAGACTCAAACTAAAAGGGTGTAAAATGATAATCCAAGCAAATTGCACTCAGAGAAAAGTGAGAGTAGTGGTACTAATATCAGATGAAATAGACAGCAAAATAAAAAAAGGTAAAGAAACATACTGAGGGACACTTCATAATGATAAAGGGTATCATGCACCACGAAGACGTAACACTTATTAATATCTATGCTCCCAATCAGGGAGCCCTGAAATATGTAAAGCAATTACTAACAGAGCTAAAGGGAGAAACAGACCAAAACACTATCATAGTAGGGGACCTAAACACCCCACTGTCAGATATGGACAGATCATCCACACAGAAAACCAATAAGGAAATAACATCCTTAAATGACACATTAGACCAACTGGACATAATTGACATTTACAGAGCCTTCCAGCCCCAAACAGCTGCTTATACATTCTTCTCTAGTGCATATGGAACATTCTCAAGGATTGACCACATACTGGGACACAGAGATAGCCTCAAGAAAAATAAGAGAGTTGAAATCATACCAACCATATTCTTTGATCGTAATGTTTTGAAGCTGGAGATCAACTGTAAAAAAAAAAAAAGCAGAAAGAACCACAAATACATGGAGATTAATAGTACAACATATCAAAACTTTTGGGACATAGCAAAAGCAGTCATAAGAGGAAAGTTCCTATCATTACAGGCCTACCTCCAAAAAGAAGAATGAGCCCAAATAAACGACCTACTGCTTCATCTTTAAAAAGTAGAAAAGGAAGAACAAATGAAGCCTAAAGTCAGCAGAAAGAAAGAAATAATCAAAATTAGAGCAGAAATAAATAAAATTGAAAACAAGAACAACACCAAACAATAAAAAAAATAAATGCAACAAAGAGCTGGTTCATTGAGAAGGTTAATGAAATTGACAAACCCCTGGCTAGACTCACTAAAGAAAAAAGAGAAAGGACACAAATAAACAAAATCAGGAATGAAAGAGGGGAAATTATGACTGAAGAAATACAAAGGATCATGCAAGAATACTATGAAAAAGTACATAATACCAAATTTAATAACCTAGAAGAAATGGACCAGTACTTAGAAAATTATGACCTTCCTAGACTGAAACAAGAAGAACTGAAAAATCTAAATAGATGTTCATAGCAGTATTATTCACAGTGACCAAGACATGGAAGCAACTGAAGTGTCCTACCATAGACGATTGGATAAAGAAGCTGTGGTACATATATACAATGGGATATTACTCAGCCATAAGAAGAGATGTAATACAGCTATTTGCGACAACATGAATGGACCTTGAGATAATCATGCTAAGTGAAATAAGCCAGACAGAAAAAGTTGAAAATCACATGATATCACTTATACGTGAGATATAAACCTAAAAGCAACAAATAAACAGGACAAACAGAGACTCATGGACATGAACTATAGACTAAAAGTTACCAGAGGGTAGGAGTTGGAGTAGGAGGGGATAGGTAGATGGGGTAAAGGGGGTCAAATATGTGATGACAGAAAGAAATCTAACTATGAGAGGTGAACTCACAGTGTAAATATATATGTGCCTTACTGTTAAAGTGTACAGCTGAAACTTATTGGATTGTGTTAACCAATGTCACCAATAAATAAATAAATAAATAAATAAATAAATAAATAAATAAGTAAGTAAGTAGTAAGTAAGTAAGTAAGTAAGTACAGCCATTCTGGAAAACAGTATGGTTTTTCTCAGAAACAGTATGAAGGACCCAGCAATTTCAATACTAGGGTTTATCTGAAGAAATCCAAAACAGTAATTCGAAAAGGCATATGTACCCTTATATGCACTATAGCATTATTTACAAAAGCCAAGATATGGAAGCACCCTAAGTGCCCATCGACAGACAAATTATATATATGTGTGTATATGTATATATATATATATATATATATATATATATATATATATATATATATACACACACATATATATATATAATAAAATATATATATAATGAAATATTACTCAGCCATAAAAAAAAATGAAATCTTACCATTTGTGACAACATAGATGGACCTAGATGGTATTATGCTAAGTGAAATAAGTCGGACAGAGAAAGACAAATACCATATGATTTCACTTATATGTGGAATCTAAGAAAACAAAATAAATGAACAAACAAAATAGAAACAAACTCAGATATAGAGAACATTTTGATGGTTGCCAGAAGGGAGGGAGTTTGGAGGAATGGCTTAAAAGGGGAAGGGATTAAGATATACAAATTGCCAGTCATAAAAACAATCACAGGGGTGTAAAGTATAGCATAAGGAACATGATTATAATATTGTGATAACTTGTATGGTAACAAATGGGTACTAGACTTATCCTGGTGATCATAACATAAAGTTATATAAATGTCTAATCACTATGTCGTACATCTGAAACCAATGTAATATCTTTGTCAATTATAATCAAAACCACTGAATTATGCATATTTAAAGGATGAATTTTATGGTATATAGATTATCTCTCAAATAAGCTGGGATAATACTCTTAGTTGCATAGAATGTAGCTATGATCCTTAGAGCAATAGCCGATTCTAGGTTTGGAACACAGAAACTTCAAGGTGAGTTTAGGATATCTTGCTGTACTAGAAAGCAAGTGAGCTGTTGAAGGCTTAAGGGAGGTGTACCGAAAGACAGAAAAGCCATGACGAATTAGGGGGATCGCTTTATAAACTATGTAAATGTCTAATCAATGTACTGTATACATGAAACTAATTAAATTAAAATTTAAAAAATATATTACAATAATATCTAGATTATATGAGACATATAAAAAAGAAAAGAAAAAGAAAAGCCAGCCTAAAAGGGAAGTTGCAGGACAAATTCGGAATAATTTAAATATCAAAAATCATAACTGACTATAATTGATTGAAACACAATGAATAAAAAGCCATTAATAAATGTGGAAGATTGATACAATCATCATTATGTAACCTCGAATAGAGTAATTGGTTCAGGCAAAATCATTGATGGGTGCTAAAAGCATTAGTTGAAAGGTTTAGGAAGAACAGGATGTTCACGTGGCATCGAAGTATTACTCAATATTAGTCACAATATTAATACTAATTATGAGAAAAAATATATACTTTTAGATTGACGAAATTGGATGGTTGCCATTCTAACCAAATAATTATCATTAACAATGAGATCATTTTATAGTATTTTCTTGCCCCTCTCATGGCCAAAATGCTTAAGTAATTTGTGTCTAATCAAGCCTCTTGACTTCCAGTTTATAGGAAATACATGGGAGAGGAATAAGTTAAATGATCCTATAAGGAAATAGAAAAATTCAAAATGTAGGACATTCAACAAGAAAACTGGGAACCCTCATACACCGTTAGTGGATTGCAAACTGGGGCAGCCACTATGGAAAATGGTATGGAGTTTCCTGAAAAAATTAGAAATAGAATTACCTTACTGACTCAGCAATTCTACTTCTGGGTATTTATTTGAAGAAATCCAAAACACTAGTTTGAAAAGATATGTGCACCCTTATGTTCATTGCAGTATTATTTACAATATCCAAAATATGGAAGCAACCTAAGTGCCCATTAATAGACTATTGAATAAAGAAGTGGTACGTATATACAGTAGAATATGACTCAGCCATAAAAAAAATAAAAAATCTTACAATTTGTGACAAGGTGGATGGACCTAGAGGGTATTATGCTAAGTGAAATAAGTCATACAGAAAAAGTCAAATATCATATGATCTCACTTATATGTGGAATCTAAAGAAAAAAAATGAATGAACAAACAAAACAGACATAGGCTCATAGATACAGAAAATAAACTGATGGTTACCAGCAGGAAGGAGGGTTAGGGCATTGGGTGAAAAAGGTGAAGGTATTAAGAAGTACAAATTGGCAATTACAAAATAGTCATTGGGTTGTAAAGTACAGTCTAAGGAATACAGTCAATAATATGGCAATAACTATGTATCGTGCCAGGTGGGTACTAATCAGGGAGTCCCTTCTTAAATTACGTAAATGTCTAACTACTATGCTGTGCACCCCAAAATAATATAAAATAATATTGAATATCAACTATAATTGAAAATTTTTTAATTAAAAAGAAGGAAAAAAGAATAAGGGCCCAGACCCTTTAAAATACCCCTCCTTTAATGTCCTGGGGGCGGAGGGAAAGCCAAGATGAGTGCTATCCTAAATGAGAAGAGACCAAATAAACATAAAAAAAAAATCAGATATAATGTGTAAGCACTTTATTGGATTCTGATTTTGAAAAGACCAGCTATGTAAGACAGTTGAGAACAACTGGGGAAATTAGAATATTAACAGGATATTATTTAATGTTATGGAATTAATGTTGTTTTTTCTTAGGTGTGATAATGGTATATAATTATGTAAAGGAATGTCTTTATTCTTAGAAGAAACATGCTGAGTGTTTAAGGGTGAAATATCATGTCTGCAACTAATTTTTAAGGGTTTCAGAAAAAATGTATGTGTGTATATGTGTGTGTATACATGGGGGTGGCAGTAAAACAAATATGGAAAAAATGTTAAATATTATTGAATCTAGATATAGAACAAACAGGTAATTCATTGTGCTATCCTTTCGACTTGTCTTTCAAATTTCTCAAAATTAAAAGTTGAGAAAGGAACAAAGCTTTGATGGCTACTCGCTATGGTGGCCGCTAGCAATTTCTGTTTTACTCTAGAACTATTAACTATAGAGATAAATATAGTATGGTTGACTTTTTCTGTTTTATCTTTGTATTTTGGTCCTCTTGGAGAAATTTTATTGAAGTAGTGATAACCTGAAGGAAAGTTGTTACTTTTATTTTCAAGCTTATATATACCATAGTCATACTCTATATGTCATATATACCATTTGTTTTCAAAAATAATGGAGACAATTTCTAGAATAATCATAGATGCAATAAAACTAAAATCTAAAATCATGCTTAGTAGTAAGTAGAAGGGGTAACTTTATCAGAAAACCTAAGCTAGGAAAAACTTCCAGAATTTAGTTCAGTCACCAAGACAGAGAAGGAAAAATGATGGTCACCAAGTCACCAAGCTAGGAAAAACTTCCAGAATTTAGTTCAGTCACCAAGACAGAGAAGGAAAAATGATGGGTTCTAAAGCTCTTGTGAGAATCTGCTACAACTGTCTGCTTCTACTGCATCTCATCCTAAGGCTGTCTTAATCTTTTCTTTCTCTTCTATCTGTGTTCTTCTCAATACCTTCCATGATACAGAGCAAGAGTGTTCAATAGCCATCAATTGCACCCTGTTCTGCCATGCTGGTCCTACAGCACTGCTGTCTCTAGACAATAGAGCAATAGACTGTGGATCAGTTCGTGTATGGGCAGCAGGAAGGTGATATCCTCCAACTAATAGGACCTCCTATCACTGGAGAGTGAGAGGCTAAAATGCCATCCTGACTGCTAAGAGACTAGCTTGCTGTTTCACACCATTGGACCTGTTATTTCTCCTCCACACCATTTGGATTCATTTTCCAATTAAATTTTCAATAAATAAAAGTAGTCATCTAGCTTAAGTCGAACTCCCCCAGAAGCAGAAAGTGAAACAAGGATTTAAGTGCAAATAGTTTTTGGAGGCACTAAGAGGGAAGAGAATGAAAGAGGAAAGAGAAGGAGCCATAAGAGAACATTAACTGGCAGATTACCGCTGTGGGCCATTGGGGCTCAATCCCACTGGAAAACTCCAGGAGACAGTGTGGAACACGCCTCAGAGTTGTTCCATCCCAAAGGGTGAGGAATCTGAGGTACTTATCCTCAAACTAACTTCTTGGTGTTTGAGCTAACGCTTGAGCTGAGAAAAAAATCCTCAGGCAAAGAGTGGTGGATGGATGTAGTCAGCATGTCCTGGAACAAAGAGGGGAGATGGCTGACAGCCATGTCAGTGATATTACTGGCAGTCTCTTCTATGCTACTTAACTACCCACTTTAAAAAAAGGAAGGTTTATTACTTTTAAGTAAAAGACATGTCTGAACAGATTCAGCTTGTGGTGGTTTTAGCCACCTGTCATTGTCTCATCTTGCAACAGCTTCTTCCCACCAAGTAATCACAGGTTTTGCATTCTTTTTTCTAGAACACATCTAAGAATAAGAATGCAGCTTCCATGTTCTATTCTAAACTGACATACAGATCTATGTTTTATAAGTTTTTTTGAAAGATTGACATTGCTTTGTAAACATGAAATACAATTTTCTCTTCAATTGCTAGCAGGCTAGGAAAAGCTGAAAAAGTCTGCTATTGGCTGATCTTTAGGCAGCAGAAAATGCCTGTAATTGGTTACTGCTAGTTGACTGACATCACAGTGGCCATGAGAGAACAGAATTTAGGGAACTCTGTTTTTTTTTTTAACTTCTTTGGAAATAATTTCAAACTTACACAAAAATGCAAAGTAAAAATAGTATAATGAATACACAGATTCACCTATTGTTAACATTTACCTTGTTTACTTTGCTTTACTTTACATTGGCTCAATCACTCAATCTATCTGGCTATATGTATGTATGCATTCATACATATATATATATACACATATACATAATTTTGTCCTGATCATATTCAAGTAAGTTGCATACATCATGTCCTTTCCCAAGTGTTTGAGTGTGTAGAATAAGACTATTCTCTTACATAACCACAGTGTAACTAACAATTTTAGGAATTTTAACATTGATCTCATACTTTTATATATTTACTGTTAGTATTTTAATTTTGTCAGCTGACCTGATAATGTCCTTTATAGAATTTTTTCCTTCTCCATACCAGTCTAGGATCAGGCATTGAATCTTGTTAACATATCTCTTTAGCTTCTTTAAATCTGAAATATTTCTACATACATTTTTTTTGCCTTTTATAACATTGACATTTTTAAATAATACAATATTCCCCTTAATATTCCCTTTTTTAAAACTAAAATATTCCTCTTGTGAGGCTTATCTGAATGTTCCTTGTGATTGAATTCAGGCTATGCATTCCTGGATGGAATATTACATAATTGCTATGTCCTTTTCAGGGCATCCAGTCTGGAGGCAAATCAAGTCCACCTGCCCCTCATTGGCAATGTCAGTTTTATTTACTTGGTCAAGATATTGTCTAATTTAACCTTTGTATAGTTACTATTTTTCCCTTGCAACTAATAAGCAGAGTGTGAAGAGATCCTTTCAAACCATGCATTTCACTCTTTTCACTTAACAATATTTCCCAGTAATCATTCCATATCAGGTAATAAAGTCTCCCTTGTTTGCTTTTACAGCTGTATAGTGTTCTATTGTGGGTATGTATCATAGGAGCTCTGTTCTTTATTTTTTCCTAAGGCAACTCCCCAGCATCTCTTAGGCCAAAAAACTAGAGCCATCTCCCTGATTTTAATAACAGACGGGAATACTGGGTTGCAGTCAAGATGGAGTAAGCACCTTTCACTCTGTCTCTTCCACAGAATGCAAATAAAAACCTTGGACAGAATGCATGGAGAATTCTGAAAAGTAAATAGTGGTGAGGAGATTGGGGAAGGAAACCAGAACTTGAAGTACTGTGACCAAATCAATGATAAGTTTCCCTTTTTTTTCCTTCAATATCTCCTGGCCTGGACTCAAAGGCAGCCTGAACCTAGAACTTTACAACAAGTATGGACAGAAAGAGCTCTAAGAGAAGCCCTCTATTTCTGTTTCGAGGAGCAAGAAAGAGGACCCCATGGATCAAAGAGAATAGGGGAAACTTTTTTCTTTTCTTTTTTCTGTTCTCTCTTACCCTAACCCTCAGGGATCCCAGGTGGCTGACAATAGCAGTGGCTGGGCTGGCCCTTCTCTCTTGACTAGGGGAACTCTGGCCCTGAGAGTGTGAGGAAAATCTCCACTGCTTTTCTTTCTCAATCCACTGGCCACTAAGCCCTGAATGGATCCACATTCATGGGAAGTATGCAGCAGAGCAGGGAATCCAAAGCCCCAGCTTTTAGGCCAGAGGACTAGGAAAAAGAATAAAGGAATTCTTAGAATCAGAAGAGTGCAGATGAGAGCGAGCTCAAGAAATTGATCCCATCAGGTTTGGCATGAACTCTTGGACTCTTCCCTGAGTTTCACACAGGTAATTTAGCCCTAAACGGTATACCACAGTCTTTGAAAACTGATCTGAAAAGTAAACCAGTGCTCAGTCCCAGCCTGGCCACTCTGTGATGTAAACATAGAGCTGATCCAAATAGCACTGCAAAGGCTTTGAAAACTGAACAGACATTGGAAACACAGCCTACAGAAGTTAGGTAGGAACTCATGGCCTACCTAACTGGGTCAGTTTTCTGCTTTGAAAAAAGCAACATTTTCCATAAGATTTAAACAAGACCCAGAATCACATGATATTTAGAATGCCTACTATATAATTCAAAAGCACATACCAAAAACCAAGAAAATGGCATCATCTTGCAAGGGGTAAGACAAGATAATCAATAGATACCAACACTGAGATAGCACAGACTTCAAAATAACTAGTCAGATACTTTAAAGCTGTTGTTACAATGGTGCTCCAAAAAGAGTGACCACTTTTGAAAGTTATGTAAAGATAGAAAATCTCAATAGAGATATAGAAGTTATTTTTTAAAAAGAACTACATGGAAATTTTAGAACTGAAAAATACAATTACTGAATGGGCTCAATGGCACAATGAAGGTGACAGGAAGGAGTGAATGCACTTGAAGACAGACAAATAAAAATCATCCAATCTAAATATCAAAGAAAAAAAGATTGAAAAAAGTGAACAGAGCCTCAGGAATTTCTGGGGTAATACTAAAAGGTCTAATATTTGTGTCATTAGATTCCAGAAGGAAAGGAGAAGTGTGAATTTAAAAACAAACAAACAAACAAACAAAGTATTTGAAAAAATAATGGCAGTAAACTTGCCAAATTTAGCAAAGACATAAACTTATAAATTCAAGAAACTTAGCATACTAAAAACAGGATAAACTTGAACAAACAAACAAACAAACAAAAGCAACCCATACCCAGACACATCATAATCAAACTTCTAAAAGCTAAAGATAAAAAATCTTGAAGATGACAGAAGAAAACAACAAAAAAATATGAGGGAAAAATTAGTAGAATGACTGTGGATTTCTCAAACCACTGAGGCCGGAAGGCAATGGAGCATAACTTTTAAGCTCTGAAAAAAATAAAAAGAGCTGTCTGGAATTACATATCCAGCAAAAATAGCCTTCAAGAGTTAGGGCAAAATTAAGATAAGATATTCTCAGATGGAGAAAAACTAAAAGAATTTATTGCCAGCAGACATACTCTAAAAAAATGGTTAAAGGCAATTTTTCAAATGAAAAACAAATGATACCATAGAGAAACTTAGAACTTCAAGAATCGAAGAAGAGAAACAGAAATGATAAATACCTGGATAAATATAATGGTCTATTTTTCTCCTCTTCAGTTCTTTAGAATACATATGATAGTTGACAGCAAAATTTTTACCCATATCTGATAGTATTTTCAGTGCATGTTAATATTTACAGAGAGTGCCATCTCCCTTGTGATGAAGAGGGTTACAACATAAAGGATAAGGAACTATATGATGGTAAGGTAGGTTCCTACATTCTACTTGAAATGATAAAGTATTAATTCAATGTAGTCTGTTAACAGTTAAGTATATATATCGTAATCCTTAGAACAACTACTGAAAAAAAATACAAAGAAGTATTATTAGAAACTCAAGATAAATTTAAAAAGAATATTAAATATTCAAACAATCCACAAAGAAGGAAAAAAAGGAAACAGGAACAAAAATAAAAGAAATAATAAAATAGTAGACTTAAATCCAAACATACAAATATTTACATTAAATATAATGGTCTTTATCACATAATTTCATCTCATGGACCTGCCACTTGTGCTTAGAAAAAGCTTAATCTCATTTTTTAAAAGAAGTCCTTCTGGTAAGGAAAAGAAAATCAAAAAACAAATTTTCTTGAAAGAATCATCATATCCTAATTTAACTCTTACATGTAACTTTAAGCATAAAACACATTCTATATTTCTGATAAATAAACTCGGCATACTCAGTAGAAATTTGTTTGCAATCTGTTACATGGGATGCCAATTATTCCTTGACCAAAGTGATATTATATAGCTATTCCTTCAACTTGGTGAAAAATATAAAGACTTTGATTAACTAATTGAATTTATAGACAAAGAAAGTGTTACTGTGCCATATTATTTTATAATTATGCTGATATACTATGTATACTATAAAGAATTTTTGCTCCCACCTTCCACCTCATTGGCAGATAGGCAACTATATGTACCCAGCCATTCATTTGTTTCTTTTTTGCCCATTTGAATGGATTATGGGTCCCCTCTGCTAGCTGAAGTCATCAGCTGCTGGTTATGCCTACTTGTATAACTCATGACCTTCTTTCTGCTTGAGTCAGAGGCAGCTAAATTACCCTTTTCACTGACTAGTGGCTCCTTCACCACTGGAGAGGTAGGTAATACCCCTTACCTGAGGAAAGCCAATCAGCTGGACAAGCCAACTTAGCCTGTAGTCAGTTACTTATTTTATGATTTGTTAATTATTCACATACCATTCATTCAAAATAAAATGGAATCTGAGATGGCTTACAGAGATGCATACAACACAGTAAGATAGAAATTAAAATAAATCAGGAAATTAAAATAAATGAAGAGAAAATAAAGACAAAATAAATAAATAAATAAAAGCAACCAAGATGGGATAAAATTGCCCGAAGCTCTTAAGCACTGGCTACAGATGGACCACCAATTCATCTCTGATCTCACTAGAGTCTAGAGCAAAAAACCATGCCCTGTTATAGATTTGCAGTGTCCTCAAGAGAAGAAGAAACCACTGCTTGGAAGATGCACATCTTTTAAAAGTGGGAGAAAATTCTCCCCAAACTTCCTTTAGGATAGTGAGGAGTATCCTCAATACTACTCCTACAATAAATAAAATGGCAAGTCAGCATTTCACCAGAGAGCAAGTCAGAAAAAACAATTCCATAAGAACTAAAAAAAAAAAAAAAACCTAAGTTTTCAGTTTTCTGGTTGAATTCAAGGATAAAATCTAAAGTGGTGCTTCTCAAAGTTTTTCATTGAAGTCCCTCCAACAACAGAGAGCACCCTCTAAAACACAGTGGTCTGCCACCCTCATGGAAGTTCTCTGACACTGCATCACTTACCTCAAAAACTATGCTAGAGGTGCACAAAAAAAAATGTGAAATTTGTATTTATTTCATATAAGATGTGTTTTAGATTGCTCACTATTGGAAGTGGCAGGATGCAGGGAGAGTTTCTCAACTTCTTTAATGAGTAAAATGCTATTGTATTATGTGTCTATTTCTGGAAAATTAACTGAATTGAAAAGAGCTGACATTGAGTTCAACCTCACTTTTTTCCTTGTAAGTATGATAATATTTCAAGAACCCAAAATTACGTAAGTAGGTAGAAATGCCAACCATTGTTTTCCTGTTTTATGAGTTCTGTGGGGTAGAACCCTAGAAGAACACCCAGAATGCCCCAGAATGCACTGTTGTCAGGCAAGAGCTTTGACCAGTGCTGGTTCTTCCTGAGAGTTCAAGTTTCCAGCCACACAAGGGGCTGTGATGTAGTTCACTGTCTCTCTCACAGTCCAGAAAGCTCGCTGACTATACTCTTTACTTCTTTACTACTAATATGGTAATGTTTATGCCATGTAAATAAAATAAGACATTTCTAGGAAAAATGGTAATATGTATATATAGTTTAAAAAGTAAAATGTCCCTAATAAACAATGAAATGAGCAAAAGGAATAAAAATTAATGAAAAAGGCTCTGTCTATTCTGATATTTGAAAAGGCCCCAACCTGCATTAATTCGAATAAGGACATGATAAGCCTTTGTCCAGCTATAACTTGGAGGACACTATCCTAGACGAAAAGTCTAAGATGAAGAGCAATGAAAAGATAAATATGTGTATTATTCTAAATGAGCATTTACTATATAAAACATAAATGTCTTGCAGAGTTAACAAATATATATAATTAAAATGCACATCAACAATGGCCAATAAATTGAGAGAGAAATAAATATAATTAAATTATTCTAAGGCTCTCCAAGAGGAAAGTCAAGGTATTGATTATCATTAGGTCTCGATAAGTTGAGTATACATGTTTTAATTTCTAAGATAACCACCAAAAGAACAGAAACAGGATTTATAAATTCTGAATCAGTGGAGGGAAAGAAATGGAATGATAAAAATCAATCCAAAAGCCAGCATTAAAGGAAAGAAGAAAGAACAAGTGAGACAAGCACAATCCACAAATGGGGTGAATTTAAACCAAGATATATCGATAATTGCATTAAATGTACATAGACTAACTGCTCCAGTTAAAAGATAAAGATTATCAGAATGTTTTTTAATCATATTTTTTACTATTTATATTAGTAAAAAGAATTCTAGTACAATTTATTCTAGAGTAAAAGAGTCACTCATAACAAATTCATAAATGATAAATTTTATATTTATTTAATAACGAGCTCAAATGTGTACACTAAAAATGGACAGAACTAAAAGGAGAGAAACAAATTTATAATCTTAGTGAAATGTTTTAACACAGCTCTCTCAGTAACTGACAGAACCAGCCCACAAAAATCAGTGAATATGTAGAAGTGCTGAATAACATGACCTAATTAACATATATGGAAAACTGCACCCAACACCTAAAAATACAAATCCTTTACAAGCATACATTGGCCATTTTCAAATATTTACTTTTATATGCCAGTACTGATACTTTTATATACATTATCTCCTCTAATCATAATACATTGTGAAGTAGACACCTGGGCTGGAAATCTTTCATTTGCCCCTCCAGACTCACCCTATTCTCTTCTCTATCATGCTCTGTGTCCTGTGAAGCTAACCTGTATGGGCTGCATTCACTGCTCCTTTCCCCTATGGCTTATGAAGGCAAGAGCAGGAACTGTTGGGTGAAGGAGGGTAGAGTCAGTGTATTTATTCTCCCTGCCCCATCCCCGTGGGTTTGCCAAGCCAGGGATGGCTGCATTTGTCTTCCCCTACCTAAGTCTCCTCCTGCCAGGCAGCACTCTTGAGACAGCTGCCTCTCCAAGTTCCAGTACATATTCTCCCTCTGCTGCCTTTCATGGAGTAATGGCCCTTGCTGTTCTTAGTCCTGGGGTGTTGTGCCATCCCTTGTGGATCTTCTTAAACACTTCCCACACCTTTCCAACAGTCCTTTTGCTAAACTGTCTTCAAATTACCCAGTTAGAGTGCTCTATCTGTTTTGTGCAAGGACCCTGGCTGTATATTAACATTCCTGTCTCCATTTAAGGAAACATAAGCTCAGGGATCTCAATGACTTGCACAGGTCACATGATTCCACCCACGACTCTTCTCATGGGTATAGAAATAGAATAGTTTCATCTCTTGACCACATCATTAATAAATAATTAGTGTAACACTGCAACATTCTTTCAGCTTTAGACAATAGTATGCCCTGTCAGTATGTATGTCTTGGTTAAATTTTGAATGTGAGTTGTAACATGACTTTTCTTAGTTTCTTAAATTCATCAACACTGTGTTTTCCATTTAAAGTCTCCTTATTCCATTGTCTGTTAATTTTTGCTGCATATATCTTTTAGAAAAAGTTGTTTAATACAGTAATTATGACCTCTGAATTTAATAGCCCCATGATATTTTGTTTTACTACTTTGCTGTTTTTCAGATCGCCATGAAGTTATCTCCAAAGAAATATTGGAGCTGGACCCATGGGAAAACCAGTGGAATGTTGTAGCCATCAATGTCCTCATGCATGACAGCTATGATGTCTGCCTGGTGGCCATGATGAACCCCCGAGACCTCATCCCCCCACCTTCAGATTTGATAGAAGAAGGCAAAGAGCACTGAGATCAGCATTGCTGTAGGGCCTCCTGTCATGTCTGCAAAGGAGGCATTAGGAATGGAGAGAGCCCATGGGTATCCTTCAGTCACCCATACATGTGCTTTGTGTGCGTAGTAGCCTGTGTGCAAAGTAGTGTGTGCTGGGCACTGTAAGGAAGAGTATGCGCCCTCAAAGACCTCCACTCAGTTAGAGTGGATAAGACATGGTAAGGCCGAATGTGGTGATAGCACATGGGGAATACAGAGTAGATGCCACAAGAGTACAGAGGATGGAGGGATCTCACACTGCTGGGGACTCAAGGACATCATTTCCAAGAAGCAAGCCTTCTAGCAGAGTCTTGGAGGATGAGAAAGAAGCAGTCTCGTGGGTGTAATTGACGGTGAGATCACAGAAATAACTGAGTGATGGCCAGAGGTGGGCCGGCATTGCTATAAAGGCTAGAAAAGTTGGTTAGAGCTAAATGTCCAACACATGGAAGAATAAGAACTTTGGACCTAGTCTCTGAGCAGGGTAGTTATCTCTAAAGAGTGGTGCTAAAGGAAGACTTATCTTGGTGCTCTATTCTGGCTTCGGTCTTGTAGACTGTCTATTCACATGTAGGATATGTCTGTTGCAGCAACATTGCCCAAAACAGGACAGCAGTGGACTACAAGTTCATAACAGCTTAGGCACTCAAGCCTGACCACAGTGAGCAGTCATTCCACCCTGGGCCAGGTTTGTGTCAGCGAAGTTGACACAGTGGAGTTCTGTAGCCATGGTCCACTCTGGGTTTGGTGCCCAACCTGCCCTTGACCAGCTCTCAGACACATATGGCCTTCTGCAAGCTGACTTTGGCTGAATGCAGCTTGCCTATGCCACCCAACCCAGGCACAGGCCAGGCTCTGTAGTGAAAGAGAGGAAGCACACCATTGGTGGCTGTCTGCCCTCTTGGTCGCAGCCTTTGCAATATCTTCTCCAAGGTTGGAAGGGAAGGATGAAGCCTCCTGCTTCATTCCACATTTGAGTATAATTAGAAAACAGCCTCTCTCAAAAATATATTTTAGGGGTGACATTTAAACAGCACCTAGGAAATCCATTTATTTTACTTACCGGCTATACTTCTGGAAGGACAGTGGATTCAAAGAATGCATTTTGATAACTGTTCTTCAACAACTTCTCAAGAAATTCACCTATACAAGGCTCTCTTTTAAACAGGAGTGGTCAGTAAATTCCTTAGAACTTTACCAGAGAGAGACAATCGTAGATTGAGATAGCTCTTTGAGATAGTGCTATGTGGCTCTGGTCACCACTAGCTCATGTTCCTGGGTTCCAGCTGCTAATCCAAGTAGGAGAAACAGGTCCATAGAAACAAGCCAGTTGGAAACGTGCTTCTGCCACTGTGAAGAGGGCCCAATTAGACCCAAAGTAAGTTGTTCCCTCCTAGACTAGACAGGGAAGAGGCCACATCTGTCTCTTTGCAGTTGTTCCCAAGAGCCCACTAAGGTAACTGGTATATAGTTGAGTCTTCAGGTGGCCAGCGTAGAGTAGCATTTCTTAATCCAAGGGTTTGGTCTTTGAGTATGTCCAAGGATCTGAGTTAAAATGAGTTAATTTTTCTCTCTGGTGGAGGGTCCTAATTTTGTGGGTTATTTTTCTTGCTGCAAAGGCAGAGCAGTTCCTCTGAGCAGGCTGTGCTGGCTTGCAGTGTCTGTGGTTGAGGAGAACTGCCACAGATTTCTATTTCCCTGATCTCATCTTAACAGAATCCCTGTACCTGCTCCACCTACTTTAACATACTAGAAACTACTACATTTCCTTGGGTCAAGGAGGCTTTGTGAGCATGTCATAACACATTTCCAGGTGCATTGGTTTCAGAGCAAGCCTCTAGTCCCAGATCTGCTATTTAGAGAGCTGTGTGATCTTGGGCAAGATAACATTTCTAAAGCCTTATTTTCCTCACATGCAGAATGGGAAGAAAAAAATGTAAAGGGAGGTTCTGGTCAAGATGATGGAGAAGGTAAAAGTTGTGTTCATTTCCTCCCATGACCATATCTAAATTATAGAACAATCAACCTGGAGAACCATCTAAAGACTAGCTGAACAGAAGTCCTTTAAATAAGGATATAAAGAAAAAAACACATGAGACTGATAGGAGCAGCAGAAACATGAAAACCACTGGTCTCACACTCATGTGTGGCAGTTGAGAATTGAGAAAGATATCACAGCTGCAGAGGTCCCCCCTCTGAGGAGTGAGGGGTGCCAGCCCTGTGACAGGCTAGTATGCTGTGGTAGTGGCCAGTCCTCAAAGTAAGCTTGAGAATCAGTCCCACATACTGACATGCCAACAGTAAGCAAGTTTCAACTACAACAGGAGGGCACACACAACCCACACAAGGGACACTCCTGGAGCAACCTAGCTCAGGTGATCAGGGAGACTGCACCACCAGGCTCCACAGGACCCCCTACTATATAAGGTCATCCTGCCAAGACTAGGAGATGTAGCATATCTACCTAATACATAGAAACAAACACTTAGAGACAGCCAAAATGAGGAGACAAAAAAACATCCCAAATGAAGGAACAAGAGAATACTCCAAAAAAAGAACTAAGCAAGATGGAAGCAAACAAACTACCAGATACAAAGTTCAAAACACTGGTTATAAGGATGCTCAATGAACTTAGTGAGAACTTCAACAGAGAGGCAGCATAAAAAAGGGCAGAGAAACCATAAAAAAGAACCAGTCTAAAATGAAGAATACAATAATGGAAATAAAGAATATACTTGAAGGAATCAAAAGCAGATTAGGTGAAGCAAAAGATAGAATCAGCAATTTGGAAGATAAGGTAACAGAAAACACTTAATCAAAACAGCAAAAATAATTTAAAAAATAAGGATAGTTTAAGGTACCTCTGGGACAACATCAAGCATAACAACATTTACGTCAGAGGAGTACCAAAAGGAGAAGAGAGAGAGAGCAAGGGATTGAAAACCTATTTGAAGAAATCATGACAGAATGGGAAGAAAAATACTTTATAGCAAAGTGCCTGTACAAAACTAAAAGAGTAAGTATTACTATTATCATTATTATTGTACTCAGCATTTCTGAAAGCATGGTGCCCAGAACAATGCTTGAGTGGAATCTCTTGGGATTTTAGGGAGAGATGTGCATATGATTTGTGATAGTTCTTAAGATCCAGCCACTTGGCTCCTCCAGTTGGTGTGCTGGAACAAGTAATGTTTGCTTTAGTGTTTAAGCTCTGGGTGTTTCTTTTCTAACTTTCATATTTGTTATTCAAAATTAAATATTTCTGCCTTCCTATTGTTAGATATTCAGCTTCAAAACAACATTTTTCTATCAGTCCTTTTTCACTTTAATTGATCACTGTCCCAGTATCACACAGAGGACTCTTCAACTGTTTGCTAGTTCTTCTCTTTGTGAAACAGGATTTTGAAGCTGAGTTATGAAACACAAGAGAGAAGTGATTTGAATGCTGAGGCTGATGGGAGACTGCAGCTGTCAAACATACTCCAGTTCAATTTGTGTTCATCAAGAAAGCATCATTATTCTCACTGATCGACTTAAAAATGAGCAAATGCTTAGAATTTAAACTTATAAAATAAAATTCTAGTAATAAAAGATCACTTTCATTTGTTTTCACGTTGCAATCCAATGTCAATTTCATTTGTAGAATGGGCTCTCAGTGCCCAGGAAGTGCAGAACATCACCAGAGTGGGGAGATGACAAGCCAGAAAATCATCAAGAGCAAGGCCCAGAGGCCAGGATATATGAGACAGGTGAAGGAGATGGTCCCATTTGCAGATGTTTGAAGCACAGATGGATGGCAGGAAAAGGAGATGAGGCCAATAACAGAAGATCTCAGGTACCACATCGAGGAGTTGGTCTTTACACCTCAGCAACATGGCTTCAGGCAAGGAAGTCCTTTAAGAACATACCTACACAGTCAGAGTAGATGAGCAGGGTGAGAGCAGACATTGGCAGATGGGCAGGAGGCCTTACAGAAGTCCAGGTCACAGAAGCCGAATTAGTAGCAGTGGGAACCAGTGCAAGTCCAGTGCAACTGGAAATGGAGGATATCAGCAGTGTGCTGGCCAATTCAGAGGGAGATGCCAGGAGTTTAACCACAAGAGAACAGCCACTCAACCAAAATGAAAGACCAGAAAATATTTCAAGGGGTTCTACCCCTTCCACCTTAAAGTGTTCCTTAAAGAGAACCACCACCCAGATGGCTCTAGCTGTTCACCCTGGGCCTGGCTGGAAGAGGTATTGGAGTGTAGAATCAAGTCACCCCACTTCTTTGCCCACCACAGTTGGGTGTGCCCCCATAGCCATTCCCCTATTCTTGTATACAGCAGCTAAGACCCTATCCCAGCTGATTGGTAAACCCTGCCTTACTTAAATGAACCAGTTGTAGCAATCCCCTTCCTTTTCCCGTGGTTAGTTTAACATGGCCATATGGCACAATCCTACTCAAAGAGACATAGAGGAAAATTTATAAAGGGGCTTTAGGAAAGGTTTCTCGCTCTTTTAAAAGAGGTATAGAGGAAGATATGGGCTTTTTTCTGCTGAGTCTTTTCAAGTCTGCATGTCCCCTAGAACCACAATAACTGTCCTGCAGTGATGACAAACTAGACAGAAACTGCTGCAGTTGACCTACAGAAGGAAATAGGACAGGGAGATGGAAAGGACCAGGTTCAGGATTCATGACTGAGCCACCGAATAAAAAAGCCATAGGACTTCTTGCTAGATGCTAATTGTTGCAATAAATATGTCTTAGTATTCAGGCTACCCTGAGTTATCACAGCCAACTACTTCCTAATTGATACTTCTACCTTCCCTTACCAAAGCCACTTTCTCTTGAATGACACTGATACTCCTGCCAAAAAGGAGGACCCAAATGGTCCTGATTCCTGGGATGTCAGGTAACAAGTTCTGCACACTTAGTGAGTATTGATGGTTTATAATCCTGAGTCACTTCTTAGCTACTTCTCAGGTATTTTCCTATCACAACTTAAATATTTTTGTTTACAACAAATCTCACCCAACAGTTGTTTTTGTAAATAACATCATATTGGCATATAGTCACACTCATCACTTATGGATTGTCTGTGATGCTTTCACGCAGTAACAGAAGAGCTGAGAGGCTGCAATAGAGACCTCTGGCCCAAAAAACTTAGAATATTTACTATCCAGCCTTTTACAAGAAAAGTTTGCCAACTTCTGGTGTACTCCATCACATTTTTTGAAGAAAAATACTGAGCTAAGGTAACATATAAGTTATAAAGAAATATATATGTGTATTTTTATGTTTACTTATCTAACATGGTTCTAATCCATTGTTCTTTTACTCAATAATATATCTAAAGCAGCTTCATAGTATTCCATTATAGATGTAGCATAATTTCTTAAACAAATCACCAAGAGATTGACATTTTGAATGATTCCTCCAGCTGTTATTTGAAGGGGAGACATATGATCTCTCATTATATTGATCTGGGCTCTGGCACCAAATTCCAAGGTGGTGGGTATTTAGAATGTGAGAGCTTTGGGAGCATTAGACAAAGATGAAGGAACCTACCTGCTTGTGATAGACATGACCCTAAGCCACTTAGAGGTATTTGGGTTTATTGAGAGACATTACAGATCACAGCCAAGTTAAGAAACAGACCAGTTCATGCAAAGGCTGGTCAGGGCTTTGTAAAGAGAAACTCTGGGAAGAGGCAGGCAGTTGGCACTGAGGGGAGAACTGGATAGTCACAACATCCCGTGGGAGGCCAAGCCCATCCTGCAGCATTGAGAAACTCAGCAGTAGATGATCTCCATTGGCATGGAGCACAGGAAAAATACACAGGTCAGAAAGAGCAGCCAAAGCTTCAAGTTCCAGGCAAACATGAGGGTTTTCACCAGCAAAGGCATTATTTAAGGCCCAGCAGCCCTGCTGAAAGCTTGGTTCTCTGCCTTCCTTCTGTTGCTCTGTGAGTCTTTAGAGAGACATTCTCAAAAGGAAGTGTGCCAGTATTGGATCTGCACCTTCTGGGGGCGGCGCACCCCAAGAGGGTAGACAAGGGAAAGGGCAGGGGCAGAAAACGTCCTCTGAGGCATACATCTGACAGCCTCTGGCTCCAGACAATAGCCACACTCTCCCCCTTCCTCTATCCCCACTCAACACATATGGCTGCTCAGCCCTGAACGGGGCACTACCAAGATATCCAGAATAAAGCAAGAGGTCCCTTACCATTTATCAGAGAGAAGACGTGCTTGAGGAAGATTGCAAAGCATCAGTCAGTTGGTCAGCATGTTCTGAGCACTTCTTCTGAACCAGGGGCTTCACTGGGCAGAGACCCGATGCAAAGCCAGACTCTCGACAAGTTCACTTTCTGAAAGACAGAAGAGATGTGCAAATACAATGACATGACATCTTATGAGGGATTAGAGTCTAATCCACATCAGACAAAAATGTGGTATAGTTCACGCTATCCCTGCATTAGTTTTCTGTTGTTGCTGGAACAAACCGTCACACATTTAGTGGCTTAAATACAACCGCAAATTTATTATCTTACACTTCTGTAGTTTGGAAGTCTGAAATGGATCTCCATGAGCTATAATCAGAGTGTCTGCACAACAGTACTCCTTTTGAGACTCTGGGCAAGAATTCATGTCCTTACCTTTTTCAGTCTTTGGAGGCATCTGGCATTTCTGGACTTGTGGCCCCTTCCTGCATCTTCAAAGTCAACAATCATATTGCCCTGTCATGCTCCTATCATCATATCTCCATTAAGACTCCCTTCCCCACTTTTAAGAAGCCTGTGATTACACTGGGTCCACCTAGATATTCAGGATATTCTTCTTATCTTAAGGTCAGCTGATTAGCAACCTAATTCCCCTATGCTATGAAACTTTATACAGTCATCCCTCGGTATTCACAAGGGATTGGTTCCAGGACCCTCCATCATATCCAACTCTGAAGATGCTTAGTCCCTTAATAAAATGGCACAGTATTTGCATATAACCTACAGATATCCTCCCTTTTGCTTTAAATCATCTTTAAATTACTTACAATACTTAATACATTGTAAATGCTGTATAAATAGTTGTTATACTGTATTGCTTAGGGAATAATAACAGAAAAAATGTCTGGAGAGAGTTTGGAGAAACATAGCTGAGTGAGAGACATTCCCAGATCTCTCCATTTGAAACAACAATAAGCTGAACAACTAAAACTCAACAACAAACACCTAAACTGCACACCAGAATGTCTGAGCTTGGGATCTATGCATAAGAGCTACCACAGGTCAGACCCCTGGGTGTCAGTGGTGGACTGAGAGAAACAAAGAAGTTGACTCTAGCAGCCCGAGCTTCCTGTAGGAGGAGGGGGAGGGGAGAAGGTGCAGCAACCCTGCCTGGGAGAGTTATGAGCTCCACATGGCCAGAAGCAGGGCCCAGTCATCAGGGCAGAAAGCAAAGAAGTGGGATGACAGAGAAACAACAGTTGATTTTTGCCAGCCGTGGTTGCAAAACCGAGGCTGAACCACAGCCCTTATCCCCCAAGCCAGAAGGCCCCACCCTCATGTCCTCTGAGATCAAACATCGTGGAGCCCCAGGGGAATCTGAGCAAACACTAACAAAACTGTTACTAACAATGACAGGGACTGAGACTGAGGGTAGCAAGCATGACTAAACAACTACAAGAGGGAAAGAAAAGCATGATTAAAGCTTCATATAAAGCAAGAATCCACGAAGCTTAGATGCCACCTACTAGAAAACAAAAGAAAAATGCTTCTTCTTTCTAGAATAAAAGCAGAATACACCACAATTAACGCCGAGGGGGAGTAATAGTCCATTAAACACCATAAACAACCAAGGTGACATGGCATCTCAAAAAGAAAGAGAAAGATATCTAGAAAATAAGCTTACAGACATAGAAATATGTGACTCAAATGAAAGAGAATTCAGGATGGTACATCTGAAAAAACTTGGTGAGATCTGAAAAGAGTCATATCAACAATTGAAATTGAAAAACAACTAGATGAGTAGAATGAGTTATTTAGCAAGGAGATTGAAACCCTCAAAAAGAACAGAATAGAACTCTGGAGATTAAAAAATACTCTGAAAGAGTCAAAAAATGAAATAGCAAGCTTGAGAAATAGAGCTGACCAAATGGAAGAATGGATCAGTGATATTGAAGACAGAAATCTAGAAAGAAATCAGAAGAAAGAAGAAAGAAACCAAAGAATAAAAAATAATGAAAGAAAAATACAAGAACTAGCTGATGCTATCAGGAGAGGAAACATAAGAATAATGGGCATTATTGAAGGGGAAGAAAAGGAGCAGGGACTAGAAAGCATTTTCAGACAAATAGTTGACAAAAAATTTCCAAATCTAAAGAACGAGCTGGAGCTTGGAATTGAAGAAGTCAACAGAACATTCAATTATCTCAACCCAAAAAGTCCTTCATCAAGACAAATTGTATTAAAATTATTAAAAATCAATGACAAAGAATTCAAAGGGCAGCTAGAGAAAAGATGGTAACCTATAAAGGAAAATCCATTAGACTATCGTCAGACTTCTCCACACACTTTCCAAGCCAGAAAGGAGTAGAATCAAATATTCAAACTATTCAATGAAAGGAAATACCAGTCAAGAATAATGTATCCAGCAAAGTCCTCCTTTAGATATGAAGGAGAAATAAAGACCTTCCCAGACATACAAAAATTGAGGAAATTCTCCACTACGAGGCCCGCACTACAGGAAATACAGAAAAGGGTCAGCTCACCTAAAATGAAATGACAAAAAAAAAATACATAATTAGGAGTAAGGTGACTATCAGGCAAATAGAAGCAGCGGAGTGCAATCTTTACTAAGAACAGGGCATTATAAGTGTAAACAATAAGAAGAGATATGCTATAGCAAGATAGTAATGAATGTTCAGCCTACATGGGGACAAAATGAGACAACAATGACTGAAAAGAGGAGGATTCAAAGATCTAAATTTGCAAAGGGGAATGGAGATAAGCATATGTAGAAGAAAATAGATGACTGTATGTATGTATATGAATGTACGTATGTATGTATGTACGTATGTATGTATGTACGTACGTATGTATGTATGTATGTATAATAAACATATATGTATCCTTTACATATTCAAAGATTCAGAGCTGAAGTATATAACATAAAACAAGAAGGACCAGAGGGAAAACCCACAAAAATCAACCAAAATTAAAACAAACAAACAAACAAGCAAACACAAGGACAAGGAAGCAATGGAAATGCCGAGCTACCAGAAAGCAAAAGATAAAATGGCTATAAGAAGACCTCATATTTCAATAATCACCCTAAATGTAAATGGAATGAAGTCACCAATAAAAAGGCACAGAGTAGCAGAATGGATCAAAAAACAAAACCCAACCATATACTGCCTCCAGGAGACACATCTCAGCTCCAAAGACAAATATAGACTCAAAGTAAAAAGGTGTAAAATGATAATCCAAGCAAATTGCACTCAAAGAAAAGTGAGAGTAGTGGTACTAATATCAGATGAAATAGACAGCAAAATAAAAAAAGGTAAAGAAACATACTGAGGGACACTTCATAATGATAAAGGGTATCATGCGCCACGAAGACGTAACACTTATTAATATCTATGCTCCCAATCAGGGAGCCCTGAAATATGTAAAGCAATTACTAACAGAGCTAAAGGGAGAAACAGACCAAAACACTATCATAGTAGGGGACCTAAACACCCCACTGTCAGATATGGACAGATCATCCACACAGAAAACCAATAAGGAAATAACATCCTTAAATGACACATTAGACCAACTGGACATTTACAGAGCCTTCCAGCCCCAAACAGTTGCTTATACATTCTTCTCTAGTGCTCATAGAACATTCTCAAGGATTGACCACATACTAGAACACAGAAGTAGCCTCAACAAATATAAGAGGGTTGAAATCATACCAACCATATTCTTTGATCATAATGCTTTGATGCTGGAGATCAATTGTAAAAAAGAAAGCGGAAAGAACCACAAATACATGGAGATTAAACAACAAGCTACTGAAGAATAACTGGGTCAGAGAAGAAATAAAAGAAAACATCAAGAGATACATAGAAACAAATGATAATGATAGTATAACATATCAAAACTTTTGGGACACGGCGAAAGCAGTCATAAGAAGACAGTTCCTATCATTACAGGCCTACCTGCAAAAAGAAGAATGAGCCCAAATAAACGACCTACTGCTTCATCTTAAAAAAGTAGAAAAGGAAGAACAAATGAAGCCTAAAGTCAGTAGAAGGAAAGAAATATTCAAAATTAGAGCAGAAATAAATGAAATTGAAAACAACAACAACAAAAACTAAAAAAAAAAAAAGCTATATCGTTGAGAAGGTTAATGAAATTGACAAACCCCTGTCTAGACTCACTAAAGATAAAAGAGAAAGGACACAAATAAACATAATCAGAGATAAAAGAGGGGAAATTATGACAGACACTGCAGAAATACAAAGGATCATGCAAGAATACTATGAAAAAGTATATAATTCCAAATTTAATGACCTAGAAGAAATGAACCAGTACCTAGAAAAATACAATCTTCCTAGACGGAATTAAGAACTGGAAAATCTAAATAGACCGATCAGCAGTATGGAAATTGAAGCAATCATCACAAACCTACCAAAATGTAAAAGTCCAGTACCAGATGGCTTCACCAGTGAATTCTACCAAACATTCAAACCCCTGGCTAGACTCACTAAAGAAAAAAGAGAAAGGACACAAATAAGTAAAATCAGGGATGAAAGACGGAAAATTATGGCAGACACTGAACAAAATTGGGATAGAAGGAAGGTACCTTAACATAATAAAAGCCACATATGACAAACCTCCAGCCAGCATTATACTTAATGGTGAAAAACTAACAACCTTCCCTCTAAGATCAGGAACAAGGCAAGGCTGTCCACTATCACCACTCTTATTCAGTGTAACATAGAAGTCCTAGTGAGTGCAATCAGACAAGAGAAAGATATAAAAGGCATCCAAATAGGAAATGAAGCAGTCAAACTGTCACTATTTGCGGATGACATGATCCTCTATATAGAAAACCCTAAAGACTCCACGAGAATAGTATTAGAAACAATAAGCAAATACAGTAAAGTTTCTGGTTACAAAATCAATGTTCAAAAATCCATAGCGTTCCTATACTCTAATAACGAAGTGGAAAAAGAAGGGGAAAACATAATTCCTTTTGCAATTGCAACAAAAATAATAAAATACCTAGGAATAAATTTAACAAAACATGTGAAGGATCTATATAATAAAAACTATAAGGTCTTATTAAAAGAAATTGAAGAAGATACAAAGAAATGGAAAGATATTCTGTGTTCTTGGATTGGAAGAATCAACATAGTTAAAATGACCATAAAGCATTATACAGTTTAATGCAATCCCCATCAAAATCTCATCAGCATTTTTTAAAGAAATAGGACAAAACATCATCAGATTTGTATGGAAGCACAAAAGACCCCGAATTTCCAAAGCCATCCTGAGAAAAAAGGAAGAGGCTGGAGGCATCACTTTCCCCGATTTCAAATTATACTACAAAGCGACAGTAATCATAATGGCATGGTATTGGCAGAAAAACAGACACAGAGACCAGTGGAACAGAATCAAGAGTCCAGAAGTAAAAACATATTCATATGGGCAAATAATTTTTGACGAAAAAGCCAAAAACTTACAGTGGAGAAATGACAGCTTCTTCAAATAATGGTGCTGGGAAAACTGGAAAGCCACCTGCAAAAGAATGAAACTAGACTGTTCTCTATCACCACACACAAAAATTAACTCGAAATGGATTAAGGACCTGAATATAAGACCTGAAATAATAAAATGCATAGAAGAAAACATAGGAATGAAACTCAAAGACCTTGGACTTAAAGAGGATTTTATGACTTTGACCTCAAAGGCAAGGGAAGTAAAAGCTAAACTAAAAGAATGGGACTACATCAAACCAAAAAGCTTCTGCTCAGCAAAAGACATTGTCAACAAGGTAAAGAGACCACCATCCAAATGGGAAAATATATTTGCATGCAATGCCTCCGATAAGGGCCTAAGATTCAAAATATACAAATAATTCATATAACTCAACAACAACAACAAAATGATCCAATCAAAAAATGAGCAGAGGACCTGAACAGACGCTTCTCCCAAGAAGACATACAAATGGCCAACAAACATATGAATAGATGTTCATCATTAGTAGCGATTAGAGAAATGCAAATCAAAACCACAATGAGATACCATCTCACATTTGTCTGTTAGAATAGCTGCTATCAACAGGACAAGTAATAACAAATGTTGGAGAGGATGTGGAGGAAAAGGAACCCTCATATACTGTTGGTGGAACTGCAAATTGGTACAGCCACTATGGAAAACAGTATGGAGGTTCCTCAAAATACTACGAATTGATCTACCATACGATCCAGCAATCCCTCTACTAGATATTTACCCCCAAAGACTTGAAAACCCATATCTGAAAAGATATTCACACAGCATTCATAGCAGCATTATTCACAGTGGCCTGGACATGGAAGTAACCAAAGTGTCCTATGATAGATGATTGGCTAAAGAAACTAGTACATATATATAATGGAATACTACTCAGCCATAAGAAGAGATGTAATGCAGCCATTTGCGACAACATGGATGGACCTCGAGATAATCATGCTAAGCAAAGTAAGCCAGACAGAAAAAGTTGAAAATCACATGATATCACTTATATGTGGGATATAAACCTAAAAGCAACAAACGAACAGGACAAGCAAACAGAGACTCGTGGACTTGGAGAATAGACTAGTGGTTACCAGAAAGTAAGAGAAGAGAGGGAAAGAGCAAGTTAGATGGGGTGAAAGGGGTCAAATATGTGGTGACAAAGAAATCTAACTATGGGAGGGGATCACACAATGCAATATATATATATGCCTTACTGTTAAATTGTACACTTGAACTTACTGGATTTCGTTAACTAATGTCACCATAAATACTAGATAGATGATAGATAGATAGATAGATAGATAGATAGATAGATAGATAGATAGATAGATAGATATTAAAAAGAAAGTGGGACTCTTGTAGGGAAAATAAAGACAGTAGAGAGAGAAAAGAAGGACACCTCGAGAATCAGGAGATTCAATAGCCAGCATGTAGGAGCTCCAAAGGAGAGAACAGAGAGAGCATGGGGAAGAAATAACTCGAGAAACGACAGGTTTCCCAGGACTCATCTAATTAAAACTATGACCTGAACAACAAATGAACAATGGCCTACTGGGAAATATCAGAACTTCTGGGGTAAAGTGAAGACCCTAAGGGCTATGGGTGGGTGGAGCAGGTTACAGTTAAAGAGATGAGAATCAGAGTTTACCAGGGCTCTTAGAAGGCAACAGTCCTACTAGAGATCAGTGGAAAAATGTTTTTAAAATTCAGTGAGAAATTCCTTTTCAATCTGTATTTCTATTCCCAGACTTACTATTCATCAGCAAGAGAGCAGAATAATGACATTTATAGACAGGCAAACATTTAGAAACATTTCGTTCCGGTTGTCTGTTGTGTGAAAAACTATATTCAAACTTAACAACGACCTTTTTACCACATCTCGTGACTTTGTGGGCAAGGAAAACTGGCATGTCTCAGTTGGGTAGTCTATCTGTTCTGCATGGTATTCAGGCTTAGCATCACTCAAAAGCCTGGAACTGTGGATGGAGGGCTAGAAGGCTGGACTCAACTGAGACTCCATGGCATCTCCAGCACTGGCAACCTCAGAGCTCCAAAGTAAATGTTCTAGCAAGCAACACAGCATGGCCTTGCATGACCTTCCCTCAGAACTCACATTACTTCACTTCCACCATACTGTATTAGTTGAAGCAGTCACAAGTCTGCCCAGATTCCAGGGGAGGGGCATGGACCACTTCTCAATGAGAAGCATGCCAAAAAAGGTGCAGTCACATTTTACATCTGCCACATTCACCTTCCATGCACTTCATTAGAAGCCTCTAGGATGTGCTCAAGCAAAGTGAGAGCATAAACCAAAGAAAAGGAAGACACAGGGCCAGGAAAAAGTGGCTCCTACTAACGGATTCATGATTAGGCCCCAGGGCAACTTGGTGTGGGCCCAAACAACATCCATTCCAGGGGAGAGAAAGAGAAAGGATTCCAGAAGGGAGTTCCAGGACAAAAACAACAATAGAGACCAAAGGAGCTATTGAAGCAATAAAAAGGGGAAAGAATTAAGAATATGAATGGAAAGCATTATGCAAGTGACAACATTAGGTAATTACTACCATAGTAAAGAAACCAAAATACAGTGTAAATGAATAGAAACTTAATTACAGTGCACCACTTGGGTCTGAAATGAATAATTTTACCGAGCCATAATATCTATGCACTATGTAACCCCCAAAAGAAAAATAACTATTTGGGGAAGGTGAAGGAAGAAAGGTAAAGGGGTATAAAAGAGCTAAATCTTTGGCTAACCAACCAATAACATCTAAGAGTGATAAGCCAAGAAATAGCAGTATAGACATATTATTTGGTAACTATATAAAAAAAAAGGCAACTAAAAACCTAAGCATGCCTGGAGGGTGGAAAAGTGGGGCAGTTACCATTCATGTAATTAGCATCTTTTTGGAATTTTTATATACATGTATCAGTTGGTAAAATGCTAAACATTTAAGATTTAAAATGTATTAAAATAAAGGGCAACTAGAGGGTTTCACGGTTCCTCATTGAAATAGACTGTCTGGGCCAGACAGGACTGTAAAGATGCTCTCCTGGGAGATCAGCCAGCCACACTGGCCTTGGTAGGCTGACCTAGGAACCAGAATGTGAAGATTGGAGCTAGAAAGGGGCCCCGTAGCTGCGGTGGCCTGTCCTAAACTCCAGCTACCTCTAGCCTCAGGAGTTTCTTTCCAGCAGTGAGGTGGTCAACATGGCCCCCAGGCTCTGATCAACTCTCAGGCTTGTTCCATGGCCCCAAATGGCTGGGAAGGCCAGAAGTCAAAGGAAAAGGAAGAGTGTGATTAATTAGTCATGAAGTGACTTATTGATCAGACACTTTATTTCCAGTGATACAAATTACCAAGTTGGGCTGGGCTGTTCACTCCAAAAGCCTGAGTCTGACCTCCTTAAGCCTTTCTCGCAGCTTTGTTCCCTGTACCACCAGGCCAGTTCATGTCACATTTGGTCTGGGGTAGAGGGAGTGCCCCTATCTGTCCTGGGGTCCCAGGACTGGCTTTTGCTAGGAAACCCAATGATCTCTACTTAGATTAGAAGCCTCTTCTCATTTGCAGTTAAAGCCAAGAGGCCTGGAACTGACCTGATCCCAGAACCACTTTTTCCGCAGTTTCAAACCCAGCTAGAAGACGTAAGTTCCTCCTGTTGTTCACCAGCATTCATAGCCTCCTCTGGCACCTGGCTGGTGCTGGAACCCCAGGAAGGTGGCTCAGGATCCATTTCAGAACATCCATGCCTTTGATAACCCAGGCCCTTCATCCATCCTATGACAGGAGCTGAAAGTACAGAACTGGTGCTCTCACACATTTGGGTACAGTAAGAATGGGCGAAATCTCTTTGGAGGACAACTTGGTGGTGTAATACATTTTAAATGTCCATCATTATTGTCCAGCAGCTTTTCTTCTTTCTGTGAATGCATCCTACAGACACCCATAGGTACATAAAAGCACCATCAAAATGTCCCAGCAAAGGCTGGTGATGATCCCAGTGCCCATCAATGAATGATCTCATATCTATATTGTGAATACTGTGAAGCCATTCAAAGAACGAGACTGACAGATAGAGCTGACTCTAGGATAAGCCATTAAGTAAACAGGATGAGCAAGTGTCTGTACAAGAAACCATCATTTGTGTTAAAAGGCAGAAGACGGATGTACAGATGTGCTTCATAGAATGTTCTGGAATGATACACAAGAAACAAGAGAACTGGGGACTACAGATGGGGTAAGAAGATTTACTTTTTAGTGTGTATCCATTTGAACAGTCTGTAATTTGTGCATGTGCATGAAAGCTTGTAACAATATTATTTCAATCAACAAGGGCACAGAGGAGAGTTTCACAGAGGAGGGGTTGAGGGATTGGGAAGGTGACAGTGGCCCAACCATCCTGGCAGTTTGAGAAAAAAGGCAAGAAAGCATGAAAGGGCTTAGTAGTCTGGCCAAGTACCATAAGGCTGGGGCATAAAGGGTAAGGAGGAATATGAAGCTAGAAGGCAAGTTAGGGCCAGGCTGTGATAGCCTTGAATGCCAAGCCATGGAGTTTGGGTTTGGTCCGGTAGACAACAAGGGGTGGGCAGAAGCTGATAACTAGCTCAGAAAAATGACTCATAGTAATGCAGGGGGGTGGTGAGAAGAGAGGGGTCTTACTTGAGGCAAGGAAAGTTTGTCCCAATGAGGCAAGAGGAAGTGACAAGATCTCAATTAAGATAGTGAACATGGAGATGGAGAGGAGAGTACAGATCAAAAAAACAACTCTAGGTATTGGTGAAGTCTGAGGAAGAGGTGAGATCAGAAATGACTGATAGAACCATTAACTGAGAGTGGCTACACCTGGAGGATGGGGAGAGATGAGACAGGGTGAGAGGGAGAGAGAGAGAGAGCCAAAGGAGAGAGGGAGAGAGGAAGGGGAAGGGAAGGAGAGACAGAGAAAGAGAGAGGAAGAGAGGGAGGAAGGGAGACATAAAAGGATGAGAAGGGAGGGATACACATTGAGGTTCAATCACTTGGCCACGTTTTTTGCTTTTTAAAGTGACAGGATGAAAAAGGGGATTTGCCCCTTCTAAGAGAACTTTGTCCCATAGATTATGGACATACTCTATCTAAAGATTTGGAGTGAGAGGTTCAACTTTAGAGAAAACCGATGTCAATATAATGTGTGGTTAAGAATGTCAGCCATTAAGCAGACAGCTTAAACCCAACTCAAGGACTTGAAGAAATATTTGCACATCCATGCTCACGCTTCATAGCTCTGTGGCCCTGAGCAACTGCTTTAACTTCTCTGAGCCTCAGTTTACTCATAATAATAGTATTCACCTCATAGGATACTTGTTAATATATGTAAAGGGCTTAGAATAATACCTGGCATATGGTAAGTACTCAATTAAAATACAGCTTTAATATTATTAATAATTGATATTATAATTAATCCCATCTCAACTACAACAAGAAGAAGCGGCATGCCCCATTACTTTAAGCCCCTGAAACTCTCCCTGCCCTTTCTCCTGTCCTCCATCCCTTGGAGAAGCCAGAGACTTTGTCACCCATATATTCTAACCTCCCAACTATGGTCCCTAGCTGAGAAATCATAGCACCCCACCCTTGTCTTCCCCTCTAAGCCTTTTTCTTTTGACAACTATTCTCTATATGTATAGGCTGATAGTTGATTGACTAGGAGATAAAGTGAGAGAAGAATGTAAAAGACAGATGGACAGGTTAACAGATTAATATATGATAGATGTATAAATGGTAAGAACATGGTAAGAGAATAAATGGATGGAAGGATAAACAATTGGATGGATGAAGTGATGGCAAGATAAAAATGAGGATAGAAGGATGGAAGAATGGAAAAATGGATGGATGGATGGATGGATGGATGGATGGATGGATGGATGGATGGATGGATGGATGACAGGCTTATGGACTGACATGTGGATATAAGAATAGATGACAGATCCAGGATAACATCTTGGAGCTCAAGATTTCTCATTCTGCCAAGAGATGAGTTTATCCTCCCTTACTGTCGATGTTTCTGACTGATCACAAACTGAGCACTGCTGGCAGATGGCAGGAGGCCAAGTCAGAGCTCCTTAGCAAAGGAGATTCAGGGAAAGTTTCCTGAGCACCTGCTCCACACAGGGCCTGGTGCTGAACTGCCCTGAGTGTCCATTCAGATGCTTGGTCCTCACCACAGAACCTGCTCCTGGTGCTTAGCCAGTGCTCACTCAGACAGTTGTTTTAAAATCTTTGTCTAATAAGTCTGAAGTCTGTATTTGTTCAGGGATGTTTTTGGAGATTTTTTTTTCTTTGAATGGGACATATTTTCATGTTTCTTTGTATACATATGATCTTTTGTTAAAAATGGGGATCATATAAAATAGCCGCCTCTCCCAGTCTTTGCATGCTGTCTTCAAGCTGGGAAGGACTTCACTAATTAGTGCAGCATGAAGACTTAAGATTTTCTCAGGCCTTTTCTGGGCATTTGTCTTCTTTGGGCCCGTATGTGTGTTCTTCACACATGGGCCCAATTCTCCTGTATACACGGCTGCTTTAAAGTGTACTAATTTTTAAAATATTTTTTGTTCAGTTACAGTTTGCATACAATATTATATTAGTTTCAGGTTTACAACATAGTGATTAGACATTTATGTAACTTATAAAGTGATCACACCAATAAATCTAGGACCTATCTGACACTGTACATAGTTATTAGAATATTATTGACTATACTTCTTGTGCTACTTTCCATCCCATGACTATTTTGTAACTACCAACTTGTACTTCTTAATCCCTTCCACTTTTCTCCCTATCTCTCATCCTCAGTCCCATTTGGCAACCATTAAAATGTTCTCTGTATCTATGAGTTTTTTTCTGTTTGTTTGTTTGTTTGTTTGTGTTGTTCTTTAGATTTCACATGTAAGTGAAATCATATGGCAGTTGTCTTTCTCTGTCGAACTTACTCCACTCAGTACTACCTTCTAGGTCCATCCATGTTTCTGCAGATGGAAAGATTTTATTCTTTTTTTATGGCTGAGTAATATCGCATTGTATATATGTACCATCTCTCCTTTATCCATTCATCCATTGATGGACACCCAGGTTGCCTCCATATCCTGACTATTATAAATAATGCTGCAATGAACATATGGATTCACATGTACCTTCGAGGTGATGTTTTGGGTTTCTCCAGATAAATATCCAGAAGTGGGATTCCTGGGTCTTTCTTTGTCTCTTGTTATAGCCTTTGTTTTAAAGTCTGTTTTGTCTAGTACAAATATTGCTACCCGAACTTTTTTTGTTTGTTTGTTTCCATTTTCATGAAACATCTTTCACCACCTCTTTACTTTCAGTCTGTGTGTGTCTTTCAATTTGAAGTGAGTCTCTTGTAGGCAGCGTAAAGGTCTTGCTTTCTGATCTATTCGGCCATTCTATCTTTTTATTGGAGCACCTAATCCATGTATATTCAAAGTAATTGTTGATAGATATGTACTGATAGTCTTTTTCTTATTCATATTTTTGATACATATTTTCTTCTTCTTCTTAAAGAAGTCTTTCCAACATTTCCTGTAATACTGGCTTTTTCTTGTCTGGAAAGCTCTTTATCTGCCCTTTGATTCTAAATGATAGCTTTGCTAGGTAGAGTAATTTTGGTTGTAGGTCCTAGCTTTGCATCACTTTGAACATTTCCTGCCAATTCCTTCTGGCCAACAAAGCTTGCTGAGAAATCAGCTGATAGTCTTATGGGTGCTCCCTTGTAGGTAACTAATTGCTTTTCTCTTGATGGTTTTAAGAGTCTCTCTTTATCTTTAACTTTTGACATTTTAATTATAATGTACCTTGGTGTGGGCCTCTTTGGGTTTATCTTGTTTGAGATTCTCTGCACTTCCTGAGCTTATGTCTATTTCCTTCATTAGGTTAGAAAAGTTTTCCATCATTATTTCTTCAAAAACATTTTAAAATTTTTTGTTCTCTCTCTTCTCCTTCTGATATCCCTATGATGTGAATGTTGTTATGCTTGATGTCTCAGAGGCTCCTTAAACTAGCCTCATTTTTTTGGATTCTTTTGTCTTATTGCTGTTCTGGTTGGGTGTTTTCTGCTACCTTACCTTCCAAATTATTGATTTGATCCTCTGCTTTATCTAATCTACTATTGATTCTACATAAGGTATTCTTCATTGCGGTTATTGGAATCTTCATTTCCGACTGGTTCTTTTTTATGTTTTCTATCTCTTTGTTAAAGTTCTCACTGAGTTCATTTAATCTTCCCCTAAGTTCATTGAGCATCCTTATAACCAGTGTTTTGAACTCTATAGCTGGTAGATTGCTTGTCTCCACATTGTTTAGTTCTTTTTCTGGAGCTTCGTTCTGATCTTTCATTTGGGACGTGTTTCTTTGTCTCCTTATTTTGGTTGCTTCCCTGTATTTGTTTCTATGTATTACATAAAGCTGTTAGGACTCCTGGTCTTAGTAGAGTAGCCTTATGTTGTAGGTGTCCTGTGGGTCCCAGTGGCGTAGTCTCCCTGATACCTGAGCCAGGTATTCCAAGTGTGTCCGTTGTATGGGTTGTGTGTATTTTCTTGTTGTTGTTGAGCCTCGGTTGCTGTTTGCACATCAGTGGGAGGGATTGACCCGCAGGCCAATTGGTTGTGAGGACTAGCCATTGATAACAGTGTAGGAGCTATTATACAGAGACTGACCCTATGGAGCAGAAATTGTTTTAGCAGGGCTCTGGTGCCTGCCCAGTCTGCCCTTTTGGGAATGTAGTCCTTGAATGTGGCCCCAGGTGGTACTTCTGCTCAGATTGCAGCCAGCCACCAGGCATGCAGGCCGGTGCCTCCTGGTAGGGGCCCTGCCACAGCCAAGTTCAGCCGCAGACTGTACCCTACCTGGGGACACCTGGCATGCGCTAACAAGCAATCCTCAAATGGCCGCCACCCATGCTGGGCTTGGATGTTCCTCGAAAGGCCACGCCATGAACCAAGACTAGCTGCCACCAGTGCCAGGCTTGACACTGCTCAGAAAGAGGTATGGGGCTTGCCAAGGCCAGATGCTGCTTGTTTAGGTTTTGTGAACCTTTAAGAGATTTTAGGAAAGTCTGCAGCATGAGCCAAGACAGGCCATTTGTATGGAAAAGCCACTGGAGATGGCTTAGGTGTGATCACAAGTTGGGTGGGGCAAGGTCTCAGGGAATCACCAAGGTGTAGTGACTAGTGTTAGCCAGGTTGACAGAGACTCAGATATAGCAGCCACATGCATCTTCGTGGTGAGGGGAGGGACGCAGCTCAACAGAGAGACAATGGATTCTTCCAGCACACTGTCTGGGTGAAAGCTGCCCCTCCAGCCCCAACCCTGAAGCCAGACAACTCAGTTCTTCCCCATATGTCCCTGGCCCTAAGAGAGGAGAGGAGGCATCTGAAAAATGCAAAGGAAAGGGCTTGCAGAAATGACCTATTCAGCTGGTTAAAGTCCATTCCTCCTCTTCCCCCCACCTCCTGCCCAGGACTCTCCAGCTAACATGTTTTCCCATAGCTATCTCCCACACCTCAAGGACTCTCCAGCTCACATCTCTTGATTCATAGCTTACTATCTAACTAATGTTCTTCCTTATCTCTGTAGCTGTGTAGAGATAACAAGACTGTAGAAAATTGCCTGTTTTGAAAACCCATATCCGAAAAGATATTTGCACATCGATGTTCATAGCAGCATTATTCACAGTGGCCAGGACATGGAAGCAACTGAAGTGTCCTACGACTGGCTAAAGAATTTGTGGTACATATATACAATGGAATATTACTCAGCCATAAGAAGAGATGTAATACTACCATTTGCAACAACATGGATGGACCCTGAGATAACCATGCTAAGTGAAATAAGCCAGATAGAAAAAGTTGAAAATCACATGATATCACTTATATGTGAGATATAAATCTAAAAGCAACAAATGAACAGGACAAACAAACAGAGACTCATGGGCATTGACTATAGACTAATGGTTACCAGACTCATGGGCATTGACTATAGACTAGTGGTTACTAGTGTTTGGAGGGTTACCAGAGGGTAGGGTGTGGGGGAGGAGGGGTAGGTAGACAGTTAAAGGGGGTCATATATAGGGGAGTAGGGGAGAGTGAAGTGGGTAAAGGGGATCAAATATATGGTAGCTGAAGGAAACTGGACTTTGGGTAGTAAACACACAATAGAATATACAGATGTCAAATGATAATGTACACTTGAAATTTATATAATTGCATTAACTAATGTTACCCCAATAAACTTAATTAAAAAAAATGCCTGTTATGTCACAAACTGCCTTTGAACAGGAATCCACTGAACCAGTGCTGGCATCAATAAGTGATACTTTCTCCTTATAGGCTATGTGTCCCTTCTCTCTGTTCGAGAATCCTATAACAGTGCTGATAATGCCAAGGTCACAGGTTCTACAAGGCAAACGACCTGTAAATAGATAAGACTAGTAGTCTGGAAATTCCTCCCTCTTTGCAGCCCCCCTCCCAAAGCTCCTCCTCCCTATCCTGAGTCATGAGGCATATGTGAAACCTCAGACAAAGGAATCACGTGCCTCTTGCATGGACTCTGCAAGGGTATATAAGCTGTAAGAAATCTAACTAAGGAGAGCTCATGCTTTGGTGCTGTCATGCCCCAAGCTCTCCACTGGCAATAAATTCTTCCTCTAACAAAGTTGTCTGAGTGTCCAAATTCCTCTGTTGGGTGTTGCTTCCTGCAACAGCACTTTTTGAGCTACTGTCCCAGTGCTAGAGCTCAGAGCGAGTGAGTCCATCAGTGAGTAAGTTCACTTGCAGGCTTCTTAAGAGGAATGTCTGCAATTCACTCAACTACAATCCCCACTGGTTTTCACAGCCAGAATTTGTGGGAACTTCTCTTCCTGGCATTGGAACCCTAGGTTGGAAGCCCTGGTGTGAAGCTGGTACTCCTCTCATCTCAGGGGTACCTCCACAGCCAAGATATCCCTCCTGATTTTTAACTGCCACATGCGGGTGTGAGACAAGCCCATTCCTCATCTCTGGCCCTCCTACCAGTCTCGAGTTGGCTTCTTCTGTATGTCGTTATTTGTAGGACTTTTGTTCAGCTAGACTTCAGGCAATTTTTGAGGATGGTCATTCTATAGTTTAGTTGTAATTTTGATTTGCTCATGAGAGGAGGCAAGCACAGCATTTACCTACTCTACCATCTTGACCAGAATTCAAGTGTTTTAATTTTGTTAAAGTCTCTCCTTTGTTTCTTCTTGGGACCTTAGCTGGTTATATTGTTTTTCTCTGCCTGTAATCTCTTACCTCAAGTGTCTGTAGATTTGTAGTCTGCTTTTGGTTATCATGAGCCATGACCAGTGCTTCCTGTAGCTTCCTTAAGACTGAGAGATCCCAGCCACTTTTAACTGTTTGAATTCTGAGTTAGGCATCACAGAGGCCAATCCCTCAGGCAGCTACTAGATAGGCTAAAACATTGCAAATTTGGTCTCTCTGCTCTCTCTGTTTTGTGAAAGAGAACTGGGGCCTGGGCAGCACCAAGGAGTGGCGGGTGGGGAAGGATGACTAAAAATGCCACAAAGTTGTCTACTATTTTAAATGTACATGTTCTCGATTGGGCATTTGCTTGGTTGCTGTAGTTCTTTGACTGACTTCCAGAGCTCCTATTAAGTTATTTAGTCACTTTCTAATTGTTTATTCAGTATTTCCATGGAGAAAGAGGGCCTGGAGCTTCCTGTCCATCATCTTGCTGTCACTCCTCCATTCATGTGTTTTTAAGATCTAACCATGTTGTTCCATGTACATCAAATCAGGGCTTCTAACCACTGCAGAGTATTCTCGAGCCTGTTATCCAATAAAAACATAATTACAAGCTGTGGTTATTGTTTAAAATTTTCTAGTACCCACATTAAAAAAGTAAAAGTAAATGGGTGAAATTAATTTTAATAATACATTTTATCTGACTCAATATATCCCAAATATTTTCATTTTAATACATAACCAATATAAACAATTACTAATGGGATAGATTACATTATTTTTTTAGTAGTAAGTCCCCAAAATCCAACGTGTATTTTATACCCACAGCACATATCAATTAAGACAAGTCACATTTCTAGTGCTCAATATACTTATTCATTCCCCTACTGACAGCCACTTGCATTGTCCAGAATACTCCACTAAACAATGCAACAGTGACACGCATACATGAGTTTCCTCCCAGACCAGTGTGAGCACTCAGTTCTCTCCAGTACACCCCAGAGGAGGGATGGCTTGTTCATACTCAAGCAGCCTGCATTTGTCAGCTCCTCTGACAAATGTGGCAGTGCCCACTCCACCTCCAGCAGGCACAAATGTGTTACGGACTCCCATCCTTTCAACCTCCAGCATTATCCATCTTTGTAATGTTTGTCAATAGAATGGTTATAAAATGATGCTTCCTTGTTGTTTTGATTTTCGTTTCTCTAATTGCAAATGAGTTTGGGCTGAGCTACCTTTAAAAGAATTTTTCCAACCTAAATGAGCATCAAAAACGGATAAGCTAAATAAATTACGTTGCATCACTTAATGGACTATTATAGAGCTACTAAAAAGAATTCCGTCAATGTGCATGCACTGACTAAGAGAAATCATGTAAGTGCAGAAATAAAGCTGCAGAACAGAACAAATGGTGAAGTGTGCTGATACCCGGCGTAAACAGACAACTGCATATGTGCAGACGGTCCCCTGCTGTTACAGTGACCATCGCTGCAGGAGTTGGGTTACAGGGGTCTGAGTGGCAGCACCCATAATTGGCTCCTGGGGGACCCATAGCTCTTGGCCCTGCAGCCTTGGCTCTCTCTGCTCAAAGCTACCCAAACAGGCTCTCCATGTACAGTGTTTCAGCTCTTCTGGCTCCCCAGTGCCTGACCCAGTGGAGTGGGCTGGCAGTGGCTGCTGGTTAGACAGGAGAACACTAATGACATCAGGATCTCCAGGGGAGGGAGGTCATGATACCAGTATCACTCTTTAGTTCATTTAAAACCAGGAAGCATAAAGAATAATAGAATACTGAGCAGGAAAGCCCAAGAGCCACCTGGAAAATGAACATGGACCAGGTATGGGGGTGGGGCTAGTGGCTCTAGCCCCAGTCCTGGCACTCAGTTAAGTCAGGAATCATTGTCCCCATTGAACAAGGGCTGCTAGAGTCATCAGGTTCCAGGTAGAAAGGTCCAGCTTCTCCATCACCCAACTTAGTGTCACCATCGCAGGATCTTCCTCTGCCTGTGGTCCATGAAGCATCCTTAGGAGCCAACGCAAGTGCCCCATCAATGAAGTAGTTCCTCCCCCTGATGGCTGGACATTACAGTGTTCCTGCAGTGAGGCAGTGGCCCAGCCCTGACACCAAGGGAATATTGCCATCTTAATAACATTGAATCTTCTAATCTATGAACACAGATATCTCTCCATTTATTTATATATGCTTTCAGTGAAGTTTTATAGTTTTCAGTACATCTTGCACTTCTTTTGGTAAATTTATTCTTAAGTATTTTAATGCCATCTTAAATGAAATTGTTGTTTAATTTAATCTGCAGGGTGTTTATTGCTAATTTATAAAACTACAATTGATTTTTGTATGTTGATTTTATATCCTGAAACCTTGCTGCACCCATTTATTAGTTGTAATTGTGTGTGTGCGTGTGTATGTGTGTGTGTTTCTTAGGATTTTCTGTATACAAAGTCATGTCATCTGCAAATAGAGATAGTTTTACTTCTTTCTTTCCAATCTGGATATTTTTTGTTTCTTTTCTTTGCTCAATAGCCTTGGCTAGAAGCCCCAGTGCAATTCTGAGTAGCAATGGTGAGGTGAACATCTTTGACTTGTTCCTCCTTTTAGGAGAAAGCCTGCAGTCTTTCGTCATTAAGTGTGAATAATTCTTTGTAGATGCCCTTTACCAGTTTGATGAAGTTCCCTTCTATTCCTAGTTCATTGAGTGTTTTGTCATAAAGATGATTTTCTATTTTTTCAAATGCCTTTTCTCATGCTCTGGTTTTTCTTCAGATCATATAAATCTTTTGCCTTTTACTCAAATGCCTTTTCTCCATCTATTAAGATGATCATCTGTTTTTTTGCCCTTCCTGCTTTTGGTGTATTACATTTATTAATTTTTAGAGTTAACCAACCTTGCCTTCCCCGGATAAATCCCACTTGGTTTGGCATATAATCCTTTTTCTATATTGTTGGATTCAATTTGCTAGTATTTTGTTGAGCATTTTTGTATCTATATTCATCAGATATTGGTCTTTTTTTTTTCCTTGTGATGTTTTTTTTGTGTGGTGTTTGTACCCAGGTAATACTGGCTTCAGAGAATGGACCTGTTTTTTTTTCTCTCCTACCTTATGAAGACTTTGCAAGAAGCCACTTGTCAATCTCTTTAGGATTCTCTCATATTAGTTTAGTTGTTTTCTCTTCATGCTTTCAAGATTTTCTCTTTGTTTTTGTCTTTAAACATTTTTACTATGATGTGTCTGAATCTGGATCTCTTTTTGAATTTATCCTCCTTGGAGTTCATTGAATTTCTTGGAAGTATATATTAATGTTTTTCATAAAATTGGGGGAGTTTTCAACCGTTATTTCTGTGAATATATTTTCTCTTTCAACTATCCTTCTGGTATTATTTTTACATATATGTTAGTGTGCTTAATGGTGTCCCACATTTTCTGAGGCTCCATTCATTTTTCTTTCTTTCTTTTCCTCATTTATTGTCTTAATTTATTCTATCTTCTTAGGATTGCATAATCTTATTAATCTATCTTCAAATTCACTAATTCCTTTTTCTGCCAGTTCAAATCTATTCTATTGTTGAGACTTTCTAGTAAATTTTTCATTTCAGTTATTGTACTTTTTAACTTCAGAATTTCCATTTGATTTTTAAAAATGATTTCTATCTCTTTATCGATATTCTCTATTTGATGCAACATTGTGATCATGCCTTCCTTTAATTCTTTAAGCATGGTGTCCTTTAGTTCTTTAACCATATTTATAATAGCTACTTTTAAATCTTTGTGTGTTAAATCTAACACTGGATCCTCTTCCAGTCAGCTTCAGTTACTTGCTTTATTCTCCTGTGTATAGTCACATTTTCATATTTGTTTTCATGTCTCATAATTTTTTTTGCAGGAGTTGGGGGGAAGTGGACATTTTAGATAATATATTAGAACGACTCTTCATACTGATCCCCAGTCCCTCTCTGGCATTTTTTGTTATTTTCTTGTTTACTTTTTTAGTGACTTGGCTAGATTATTTTAGTGAAGTTTATTTCCCCCACAGTGTGTAGGCACTGACATTGTTCCTTAGAGTTTGCAACCTCTGGAATGCCCACATTCACCCTAGGATGACAATGGATTTATTAGGGCTCTCTGACTGTCTTCTGTCCCAGATCTCTCTGTTAAACTGTCTGCCTCTTTTGGTATCACTCCCAGCTATTAGGCTCCATTATCTACTGATTGCTCTATTGTTTTCCTCAATGTCCAAGGGCATAAATTGCGTCACAGTCTAATCCAATTAAATTTGGGCCACTTGCAGCCATACTTTTTAAGATAAGTCTTTGAAATTTCTTCGAACCACGGGATAGATCTTTTTATGTCTTTCCTTGGTTCTCTTTGGTAAATTAGCTGGTCTAGAGTCTATCTTATTGTTCTCAAGGAACTACCAGTCGCCTCTTAACTGCTTGCCACCAAAATCTTCATTTTTTTTTTTGAGAGTGTCCTTTGGTTTGAACTTTCCCACATTCTGTTGCACATAAAGCTATTTACTTTGGGGAGAGCTTTGGAGCTCTGTGAACTTATGGTCTGCTTCTCCCACTGGGCAAAATTTCTGAGCCACAACTCAAAAGCTGGGAGCAAGGACAATGATCCACTTCTCTTGGAGAGATACTCTACTTTATGAGAAGAGTGCTGGATAGAGGCAGTAGGCTCTGGCTTCTCAGCTTGTCTCTCTTGGTGTGGAAACTTCACCCTATGAAAGAGCTGGGCAATGGTGATAGGGAACTCATTATTTTCAGTGCATCATGCCTAAGGTAGAGCCTCTACTCTATGATTGGGAGCTAGGTGGAAAAAGAGAGCCCCAGATCTCTTGGCTCTGCACCTAGAATTTAGTCTCTGCAACAAGTAGGTGGGTGGGGCTGGTGGTACGGGGAATAAGTGCAGAAAATAGATAACATTGAAAGCCTGACTGTTACCTTTTGAAAGGCCTGCTTACAAGGTTAGCCTCTGCTGGCATCCAGGAACTTGGATTTCAGGAAGGTTCCCACTCCCCTGATGAGCGACTCATTGTGCCTAAACTGTTTATACAATCGGCTTTATGCTGAACACCTTCTTTTCCTCTTGTAGTCTGGAGTTTTGCTACATGCTAGTCAGAGGGTGATTACATGACCAATCTCCAATAAAAAACTGTGGCTGCTCAGTCTCTAATGAGTTTTTCTGGTTGACAACATTTTACTCACATAGCCACAACTTGTTACTGAGAAAATTAAGTGTGTCTTGTGTGACTTCACTAGGACAGGACCCTTGAAAGCTTGTTTCCACTGGGCTTCTCTCCATGTGACTTTTCTCTTTGATTTTGCTTTGTATGATTTTACCATAATAAATATAGTTATGAATATGACTGACTATATGTTGAGTTTAGTGAGTCCCTTCAGTGCAGAAAATAGATAACATTTTTCTATGCAAATCTTCAAACCTGGGGATGTCTTGGGGACCTTCCAACAAAGGAGCAATGAGAAAAGATGGCAGCCTGCCCATCTCAGGGAGAGACCTTAGCTTTGAATTGGGAGCTGTGGGGAGAAGAAGTCCTGGATTTTTGGCTGCCCCACTTGGAATAGGGTGTCTGTCACACAGAACTGAAAGGGTAAAGAGAGAGTGGTTCATGATTCAAATGCCATAGTTTTGGCATTCAAGTTTTCTTGAATAAATGTTTTTCTTCCTTTGCTGGATACCCTCAGGACAATTTATAAAGACTTTACATGATCTTTTATATAATTTTCACCAGTTATACTTGTTTAGTGGATCTACAGAGCTCCTCACACTTCCATTCCGGAAGTGAAATTCCAAACATTTAAAAATTAATTTTAAATTTTTAAAATGGAATTAATACATATAAAAATGCAAAGAATAATATAACACACACCTATTTTTGACAAAGTAAACATTTGGCCACATTAGTCATATTAATAAGCCTATGCAAACCTATTTCTCTCTCTCCCTTCCCTGAAGTAAGCATTCCCCTGAAGTTGATGGGAATCCTTCTCTTCCATGTTTTTACACATTTATTGCATATATATTATAAACATATATACTGTGCATATGTGTATATGTCAAAAACAGAGTATTATTTTTATGTAATTTTAAAATTTCATATACATCTTCTCAGATCTTACATATGTATTTGTAACTTGATGTTTTTATTCAACATTACGTTTTTGAGATTTATCCATGTTAACCCATGCAGATCCATGTAGGTCTAATTTATCCATTTTAACTACCATAAAGTATTCCAGTCATACCAAATGTATTCATCCATTTGGCTACCAATGGTTATTTAATTTATTTCTTATTTACTGCCATTCCCAGCAAGGCCACTGATCACCCTCACACCGGCCTCCTGGTCCATAGGCTCAAGTGCTTCTCCAGAGAAAATACTCAGGAAAGAACTACTGAGTCTCAGGGTATCTGCCTCTCAGGCTTCACCATGTATTTCCAGATTGAGTTCAGAGTCACTACATCAAAAGTTATAGCTTCGAAAGTAGGGCATATACTGAGCTCCTTCTAGGTGACAAGTGTTTTCTGAAGGCCGGCTTTCAGATTACTTTCATATTTGATTTCTTTAAAGTTCCAGGCAGCAAAGCCAAGAGTCCAGAACTAATCAATCATCCAAAATTGTGAAGGGGCTCAGATCCTAGAAGAAGTGGCAGCTATAGCCTTCACTACATGTATGGAATCAGATGCACATTCCTTCAAGAAATCTTCCAAACATCCTTCGAATAGCATTCTCTATAGTTCATACCTAATGAATATAAGGACCGGGAGGAGCCATTCACCCCAGCAAGGCCACTGTCAACAAAGCCCAGCCAATAACTGGACACAACTCTTAAATACAACCCTGAGGAGAAAGGGGGAGAATTTGAACCTAAATTAGCCAAGTTCACCTGAAAAGGACCCGATTAAGTAATATCTTCCATTTGAATATGGCTGATCAAAAACAGTTAATTCTGCCTCCTACCAACAGTTCTATCCCTAGGAATATTTTTTTAAGAGTATGTATCTACCAAGAGACATGTACAATATGTTCATATTACTCTTATAATAACCAAAAAACGGAATCTACTAAAATGTCCATCAACAGCACAATGGATAACTGTGACACATCATAACAATGGAATAGTACTCTGCTGTAAAAAGAGAGTGAACTGCTGAATCATGCAACATGGATGAATCTCAAATGCATTATCTTGAGTAGAAGAAGTCAGCATCAGAATGTTACATACTATATAATTTCATTTCTATGATATTCTGGAAAAGGTAAAATTGGAGGGATTGGAAAGCAAATTTATGGGCACTAGGAGCTGAGAGTGGGGAAGGGCTTAACCACAAAGGAGCACAGGATGATGGAACTCTTCCATAACTTGATTGTGGTGGTGGTTGCATGACTGTACACATGTGTCAAAATTTGCAGAACTACACATGAAAAAAATGTAAAATTGAATGTATGTAAATTATAGATTCATATTTTAAAAAGAAAATATATTCATGGCAGAGAATAGAAGTATGAACTGACCAAGAAAACATAGGTGGACATTCTGGGCAGTGCTGGGGCCATCTGAGGTTGGATGGATTTATGGTGGATTCAGTCTGCCCAGTAACCTTCAGCTCCATGGGCCAGCCAAGAGAAAGAAAGCAGATGGCTAGATTCACCCATAGTTGAGATTATGCTTTGAACAGGGGGTGTGGGGGGACATATTGAAAAATTGATCTCCACAATAAATTTAGTTAACATCTGTCACCAAATATAGTTACTTTTTTTTTCTGACGATGAAAACTTTTAAGATCTACTCTCTTGGATCTCAGTTCATTAGTTCTTATTTATTGAATGGATGGATCAGGGAGGGAAGTGAAGAGAAAGGAGAGCACCAACAAGGGGAAGAAAGACCTGGAGATCTCAATGAGATGTAGGATCAGCCATCTTAGGAATAGTCAGACAAGCTCCTGTGGGCTTTTAGGACCTCTAAAGACCTTCTAATTCTAAATTCTGGGATGCTCTGAGATAATTATAACAAAATAAATGTGCTCCATGGACTTGCCAAGGTACACACACCATAGAAGCAGATGGTGTAAAGAAACTGGTCCCAACTTGGGGACAGGGGAAGGCTGCATGTAGGTGGTAACACTTGTGCTGTGCTTCAAGGGATGAGAATTTGAATGAGCAGCGGCGAGGTTATCGGATGAGGAAGAGGAGGAGGAGGAGGAGGATGCATCCCAGACAGATGGAGGAGTGTGAGAAAGACCCACAGGCAGGAAAGTATATGGCGCAATGAGAGGAGGGCAGCGCAGAGTGGGAGCACAGGCTGGGGAGATAGTGCCAATCTATTTGTAGAGAACTAAGTGTATGAATGCCAAGATGACTTGGCTTCCATGCAATGCTGTAGGTTTGCTAGTTAGTTCACAGTATTCATTCTCCCTTTCTTCCATAATAATGGAATATTGTGGATTTTAGCTGAATATGTGACCATCTGAAATAAATTGATTAAAGATATCCCCAAACTGGACGCAACCCAAATGTCCATCAACTATGGAATGGATAAATAAAGTGTGGTGGAATGCTACAGAACATTAAAAAGGAGCAAATTATTGTTACATGCAACAACATGGATGAATCTCACAGACATAAGGTTGAGTGACAGGAGCCAGACACAAGAAATCCCATGCTGAATGTTTCAATATATTCAGAAAATTAGGATATAAGCACAAAAGTTCCAAAGTAAGCAAAAGTCAACTATAGAAACAGAGATGAGAATAGTGGTTAATTAGGGTAGGTCTCAAAACTGAGAGCTGCACAGGGGAGCTTGCTGAGGCACTTAAGCTCTCTCTGTCATGGTCCTGATTGTGGTTACTGGAGTATAGGCATATGTACACATTTGTCAAGCTGTGTACTTAAATGTTGTGCACTTTATTCAGTGTAAACTATACATGTTCCAGCCTTCCTTGCAGCTATAATAGACTAAATTCTGGCCTAGGAGACATACATGGAAGTTGTATGCACAATTTCTAGAAAAGATCTTTAAAGGAAAGAAGTGTGATCTATTTCCCTTCTTCCTTCCTGCTAGCTACAATATACATATATGGCTGACACTTGAACAACCATATTGGACTATGAAGTGCCACACTGGCAGAGCAATAAGATAGTAGGAGCCTGGGTGTCTGAACCATAGAGCATGGCAGCAGCCCTAGAATAGCTACTTCCAGACTTCCTGAAAGTGAAAAAAATGAAATTTTATCATGTCTAAGCTGCATTATTTGCAGTTTTCTGTAATAAGCAGCCAAACCTGATCATAACTAAATACAGACACCATCAAAGACAATTGAGCAACAGAAAGAAGAGCTTTCAAAGTCTCTGAAGGGCAGGCTGCATAGGGCCAACTGGAAGAGAAGAAGGGCAGTTACTGAAAAATGCACTTGCGCTGGCAGGGAACCATGTGTGCAAACAAGAGCAGTGACAGTGGGGGATGGGACCAGAAGACATTGAGAAGGTTGATATTGGATGTGGACATAACAACAGAGAAGTGAACCTGGAAATAGGAAAGTGATGATTCCATTAAATAAAGTAGAAAACAGGACAAGGAGAAGATTTGCAAAGCAAAATAATAACCTTGATTTTCCTTTTGTGTTCACATCCTAATTTTCTGATTTCTTTTTAGACCCACACTAATTTCCATTGGGCTCCTGCTAGTAAAGTACCACTTTTAACAAAATTTAGGGGGTAATTTGGGAGGCATAGAGGGGAGCTGTTAATTATCCACCATGCCCAGCTGCTAAACACTCTACACCAGGGGTCCCCAATCCCCAGGCCCTGGAGCAATACCAGTCCATGACCTGTTAGGAACCAGGCTGCACAGCAGGAGGTGAGCGGCAGGCAAGCGAGCAAAACTTCAGCTGTATTTGCAGCTGCTCCCCAGTGCTAGCATCACCACCTCAGCTCCACCTCAGATCATCAGGCATTAGATTCTCATAGGAGCACCAGTCCCTGGTGCCAAAAATGTTGGGGACCGCTACTCTACATACTTTAGCTCATTGAATTCTCACAGCCTTGTAATGAGGGAGATGCTAGTCCATCATTCCTACTTCATAATTCAGGAGATCACGACTCAGAGGTTAAGATAGCTGCCTATGGAGCCAGAGTTCACCTGGATTTGAAGTTGGGCCTTCTGACTTCAAAACCTGAGCACCCAATCCCAACAACATTAGACTCCTCATTAGATTGTCTCTCTGTAACTTTGTCTCAACCCTCGCCTTTAAGAGGACAGCCATGGAAGCAGCGAGGAACCCTGACCTCAGATCCAACAGGGCTGAGTCCCAGTTTTGCCACTAATTAACAATGTAGCTTATTATGATTGTGTCAGTTGGGTCCCCCAGAATTTCAGATACTGAAACAGAGTTAGGAGTATGCAAAGGTTTGTTGAGAGTAACTCCAGGGATTGGGGGTAGAGAGCTGGGGGGTATCTCGGTCCCCATGCAGACCCAGTAGAGGAGCCCCATGTCAGGCAGAAATCACAGGCCCTCAAACCATAATGTTCCCAGTGACTGGCTGGGGCTACCTCAGAAGCTTATGCAGCCTTGAAGGAGTTCACAGCTGGAGGCTATCAGATAACTCACTCCTCAAAAGGGATCTGAGCACACACTTCTGTGTCTGTGCTCTCATCAACTGACATCATCTCTACTCAGCACAACTCAAGCAAGCTGGGAATCTCTGACTGTCCCTTACAGTGAGGGAAGCAAGGTCTCTGTGGTTGACTAACTCCAAAGTTCTCACCCCAAAATTTGGCCTTGAAACTATTTGGAATAACTAAAAGGTGAAAGTACCACAAGTGCCCATTAACAGGTGAATAGATAAACACATGTGGCATAGACATACAATGGAACATTATTCAGCCTTAAAAAGGAGGAAATTCTGACACATGCTACAACATGAATGAAACTTAAGGACATTATGTAAATTAAATAAGCCAGTCACAAAAGAATAAATGCTGTGTGACTTCGCCTTAGAGAGAGAAAGTAGAAGTCATCAGGGGCTGGGGGAGGGGGAAGGGAAGTTGAAGTTTAAAGGGGACAGAGTTTCAGTTTAGGAAGATGAAAAAGTTCTGGAAATGGATGTGTCGATGGTTACACAACAACGTACTTAACACCACTGAACTATATACTTCAAAATGGTTAAAATGATACATTTTATGTGTATTTTACCACAATTAAAAAAATAAAAAGCAATTTTGCCTCCCCTCAGGGTTATTGGGAAGGCTAAATTAAAGGAGATAATAAATCTTAAAGATGCCTGGCCAGTGGGTCTGACAGCGTGCAGGCCTCCCCCAGCTAACATGAGCTTGCTCTACTCTACAGCCCAGACTACTAAAGGGAGAAGGAAGAAGTGGCCCCTTAGTGAGAGGCAGACCTGGGACTGAGCCATGATTTGCGACCCACGTCGGGAGCCCACTCGTCAGGCCAGGTTAGACCTCAGGGATGGCTTTGGGCAGCAGCTGCATCACCCAAGTGACCGCGCGCAGCCAGCAAGCATTTCTACCAGCACTTGATGTGGCTTCTAGTGTCCTTGCCAAGTCTGAGTAGCCCTAGTGAGCGTCATCAAGCACAGCATCCGGGAGCTGGGCTAAGCCAGCTCACCACGTGGTCTCACTCAGTTCATGAAGCCCATGAACTTGCAAATATTTTCAACCTCCTGAAAGAGCAACTTCCTATGGTTGCCATAATACTGACTCTTTAAGGGTGGAATGTCCCCATTGGCACAACACCAGCTCCCTCACATGGCCTAGCCCAACGCAGCAGCATGGGTGTATGGAGAAGGACTGGAAATGTAACATGGAGGTCAAATTTGGAACAATGTTAACATGCTTGTCTTTTCCTTTTGCCTTTCTGAGCCCATGGCCATCGTCTGGGGACGGGTATTTGGGAAGAGAATAAGAGCCTGTTCACCTTCAGAATGAGTGAAGTACAGTGGACCCAAGTTGGTGGTGCCCCTCCAATCCCTACAACTCCTAGCAGCTTTGGTTTATCAGTCCTTCATTCATATAGTTACTCATTCAGCAAACATTGACCTCACACCGGGCCCTTTACTAGAAGCTAGTCCAAAAGAGAGGCAGGATTACCCATATTTTTCAGAGCTGATAGGAGAGAGCAAGGATGTCTCACGTCAAGAAGCAGACAGACAGGAAGCCTCAGCCCTTGGTGCCTTAGAGCTCATCTCCCCTGAAAATTCAGTCCTCACCCACAGAGTCTAGCAAAATGGTAGCAACTTCTCTGCTCTGAGAGGCCAGTGAAAGCACTTCCACAGAATGTTAGGGAGAAAGTAGGCCTCTTAGAGAAGACACATGGGACTTCTGTGAAGTTGCTTATTAAAAGATCTGTTCTCAATCTTAGTTATGCCGACTCATCTGTGGAAGTGGTTACGCTTGGTACACGTTCAGAGCAGCCTCACTGCCCCAAGGAGGTAAATGGAGAATGTCAGGTAATTCTGTGATGGCCCCAGGAGACATTTTCATAATGATGTGCTCAGCACATCATTAGTCTGCAGTCTGCTGTAGGGATAGAAAACTTTTCCTTCCTTCTCTTCTAGGTTCTTTGGCTGTTCTAATAATCAAATTGACATAAAGCAGATTAACAGGAGAAAAAACAAATTGAATTTTGTACGTATGGGAGCCTCATAAAATATGAGACTAAAAAAAAAAATGACCAAAGCAGGAAGCCTTTTTACCTTTTAGACAGAGAAAAAATAAATTTGTGAAGAGTTGACAAGACAAGGAAGTTTGGACTTGGGGTAATTGTAGGGAGCTAAAGCTCCCCAAATTCAAGAGTGCATGGTTTATCTCCGGAGACCTGCTTGCATAAAAAGGAAAAGGCTGGTTCTGTGGAATTCCAGGAAGAAGAAGATTAAGTATAGATAAAGGGAGTGTCAAAGGGAGTGTCAAAAGAAGTGTCGATTGTACCTTGATCTTCAGGATGTTACTTTAATTATGTTATCTTGAGATACCAAAAGGAACAGATTATGTATAAAAAGAAGGATAAGAAATAAACTCGGAGAGACAGTTGTGAGATCTGTTCTCCCTCCTGCACCCTGTCTGTCTTCTCTTTTTTCTCAGTCCCCGCTCCCCCATTCAGGTACCCGGTTTGACTTGGTCGGCTGGTTTCCGACAGGTAATAAATTAGTGAAGAAGTAACAAGGCCTGTTTATACAGTCTTCTCAGCCCCAGATTCCCCATCTCTGGTGATAAATATGCCTTCTACTCTCCTACGACAGGGAGGGTACTTTTCACATGGGAGATTTATCTCTTGTTTTTAGAGAGCAAAGAAGGGTCAATGTGTCCTCCTTGCAGTGGCTGTTTCTTAAGTAACTTTAATTCAAAATAACCAATATGCCTAAATGTCCTATTTTGGGGTGGCATATTCTTTCCCTTCCCACTACTAACAATGAATAGGATCTGTGCTAGAATCAGTTAGGAAGAACATTGTCAAGCCAAGCAAGTGACACTCACCATTCTGTAGAAAACCATAGCCCACATGTACAAGAAGGATGCCATGTGGGAGGGTGAGGAATATTCTAGAAGATCTCGAAGCTTTCCTTGCAAGCAAAGTCAGTCTGGATCATAAGGTGCATATGCATGGCCCTCTTTCGACCAAGCTGACCACTTGGGCCTTTTGTGTTTAAAATGACATTTGCCTGATATCATTTGTTAAGAATCAAACTAGATACAGTGGCAATACATGTCAAGAACTTTCAAGGTGTCCATTGCTTTTTGCCTTCCCAGAAACTCCACTTTTGGAATTATATCCTGAGGAAATAATAGGATTTTAGGCAACATTTTAGTTGTTATGATATTCATCCCAGTGTGATTTATAATAGGAAAAAAAAAATGATGAGCAATCTAAACCCACAACTTTAGGGAAATTGCTATGTAAACCATGGTGCCTCCCCAGATATACCTCCCCTGGATATAGTATTAAAATGAAGTTTATGGTGAGGGTGGGGGGTGGGGTGGAACGTGGCAAGAGGAAAATAATACATTAATTATTGAAAATACTTAGAATACTTACTTAAATATTAAAATATTTGAAAATTAAAAATGACAGGATGTTTTATAAAAGCAATATACAAACGATATGTGGTCACAGCTGTATTAAAAGTAGTAAGGAACAAAGACAAAGAAAACTGATAGGCATTACATTCTCTCCAGGTGAGGTATTACAGGAGATTTTCAATCACTCATTCATAGTTTCATATTCTTTAATGCTCTGAATATTTTATAAACAAAAAAAATTAATCATTTTTTCCAGAGACTCCTGAGAATATTTGTCTTCCTGAAGAGGTGGGTCCAGCCCTAGTTGATGCCTTATTACTCTCGCCATGTATCCAGGCCCCTAATAACTAGGCTGTGGATGGCTGCCTGGCCTCAGCTGTGCCAAACAATTTCTCTCTCCTGGAATTTTGAACTGGAAGCTAGTGATTCAAGGCATGTGATGGGTACACAGGTGAGGCTTACCTTGGTGGAATCACATGTTGTACCTATACACACTGAAGAAGAGAGCCTGAAGAAAGAGAAAGAATAGAGAAAGGGGTCACTGTGGAGTCCAGAAAAGTGGCACCACAACCATAGCTAACAGCACCCCAGCTTCTTACCTTGCCCCACAGAGCCTGTCTAATTACTTTGTCCTTTCCTTCTTGAGCCTCCCTGTATTATGCTGGGACATTTCCATTTCTACTGTGCTCATTTGAGGGATCTGTTTTCATTCTAGCCAGAGGTCCGGAAAGTCCATGGGAGCTCAAAGCTGGGTTTGTGCCTTTGAGTTGGCCCTTCAGATAATCCTGACCAAGACTTTGAAAGGTAAAGAAGTAATGTGACCACAAGGGAACAGTTTTTCAATGTTGCTTGCTACCAGAAATCCTGTCTAAAAGTATGATGTGGTTAAATTTACCATGTCGCTCATGAACCACCTCAGCCAGATTGAGAAAGACACAGAGAAAGAAATGCACAAACCCTAAGCACCTGGTTGGATGAATTTCTGTAATGTGCACACACCCACTACCCAGCACCAAGACAAGAATTGGAACATGAGCGACATCCCCCAAAACACCCATGACCTCTCCCAGCCACTATCCCACCCCCTTCAAGAGTAATTGCTATCCAGAATATCTAACACCATAGATTAGCTTTACCTGTTCTTGAAAACTATATGAATGGTATCATATGTATGTGCTCTTTTGATTCTGGCTTCTTTAATTCAACATCATGTTTGCAGCAGACCATTTTTTCCAAAGAAGGTCAAAACAGCACTTTCTGCTCCAGTGGTCTTCTTGAAGCAACCACTAACCCACTGAGAAGTGGATTCCATTCCCCTGCCTTAAGTCCTAGTGGACTCATGACTCATTCAGAACCAGGGGAAAGCAGCAGGAGTGATGCTGCATGACTTCTGAAGCTAAAAGACAATGCTTGGTTTGCTGAAATTCTTGCTTTCAGAGCTTTGCCCCTCCCTGTCAGAAATCTTACTATCCCAAGGCTGCTATGCTGAAAAGAAGCCTAGGCCACAAGGGAAGGCCATGTATATTTCTGCTCTGTTCCACAGCCCCAGCTGAGCAGTACCAGCTGACAGCCAGAATCAAACAACAGACCTGTAAGTGAAAAGGAATTTCAATGACTCCAGCCCCTACTGTCAAGTCATCTCCAGCTAAGACTACCAAACTTAGAAAAAAACAAACAAAAGAAAATACAAGACATTCAGTTATATTTGAATTTCAGATACAATGAACATTTTTCAACATAAGGATGTCTCATGATTATTTGTTATTTATTTGAAATTTGACTTTAACCAAGTGTCCTGTATTTTTTGTGGCAACTCAGCTTCCAGCTACCAAGTTTTTCCAGCTGAGGCCTCAGACACCAGAGACAAGTCATTCCCACTGTGACCTGCCCAAATTCCCAGAATCATGTGCATAAAAAATAGTTGTTTTAAAATGCTAGGTTTTGAGGCAACTTGTCATGCAGCAAAAGTAACCAGATTAGTGATGCATTCATACTGTCACATGTAATTATAGTTCATTCATTCTCATTATTATATGGTATTTCCTGTGTGAATATATCACAATATATTTTTCCATTCTACTATTCATAAGTACACAGGCAGTTTCTAGATTAGGGCTGTTATGAAGGGTAGTATGGACATTTTTGTATATGTCTTTAGGTGGACATATGTAATCATTTCTCTTAGGAATAGTCCTAGGAATGGAGTCGCTGTGTCAGAGGACAAGTATATGTTTAGCCTAAGTTAAACTGTTTTCCAAAATGGTTGCACCATTCACAGTCCCATCAATAATGTACCAGCTCCTGTTGTTCCATGACCTTACTACCACTTGCTATTATCGGTCTTTTTCATTAGCTATTCTGGTGTGTGAGTAGTGATAAGGCAGCTTTTTAAAAATAGCTTCATGACATGTCAAAGATCACAAGGAATCTTCTTAAAGGAGATCCTATTGACCAAAGATTGGGATAATTTGAGCATCAAAAAAGGGGAAAGCAAAAAAATCTAACTTGCTACTACTGGGGGTAACTGTTGCATATCAACTTATCATGAAAATTATTAAAAGGGTATAATCAAGCATGACTCATTGCTTCCCTGTACAAACTGTAATTCCAGGTTACCAAGTAACCCTAGTTGATGTAGGAAAGCTCTCCTTTGCAGAAGAATTCCACTTATAAATGTAGAAACTCTTCTTTGCAGAATTCCACTTATACATGTAGAAACAATGAGAGAAGTTTAAAACCACTATTGAAATAATTGATTTGGTCAACAATCACCAATGAATGCCAAAGCCATGGAGTGATAGTCACAGGCTGCCAAAGTCTTGCATCACTGGGAAAAATCCACAAAGAAAAAATGTACCTTACAAGGAAGGGCTCAAGCTGTCACTACCTGGACCCACTGGTCAAACTTATCATTAACAGCAAAACAACCAGACATTCTGTGCTTTCCGTTATGATGCAGAATGAAGTGCCTAGCACCACCTATGCAGTACTCTTGCCAAAAATGTTTTAACTACATATAATACACTTGTTAAGTAGTTAGGTAGTCAGGAGCAACAGGAGTGAAGGTCCAGCTCAGTAACCATAGAAACCTTCCTTAAGAATCTCTCAGAAACACCCATTTTATGGTTATCAATTACCCCTACATCCTAAGGCACAAATGCGGGAGACATGTGTGTGTCCTGAACTGAGAACTGCAGGTCAGGACTGCTGCATATAGCTGGAGCTCTATCAATAGCAGACTCCTCCCGGAGCAGCCGCAAGTGTGTCTTACTACCTCCTCCCCAGCCTCAGCTCTGGGGGGATCAGAGGGACCAGCTTTCCACTCTGCACAGGCCTCACTGCTCCAGGAGACTCCAGGAGACTCAAGGCTCAGGATGCCTGCCCTGTCCTCAGCCAGGGGAAAGCCATTAGCTGCTGGCCTGCTGGGAGGCCAGCCTCCACTGTCACGCAGTGACCTCCTCGGATTCCCTAATTATGGTCACCCTGTCCTCTGCCGCTTAGGAGCTCCTAAACTCATCCATACATTTTGTGACCCTCCCAGTCAAGGAAAAGGAATTATGTCAGACCGCAAGTGACAGGGCTCTTATGATTTTGCTCCCATGTGGACTTGAAAAAGAGATCAAGTCACCAAAAAGCAAGCAAGCAAGTAAACAAACAAACAAATGCTACCTCAGAGGCTCAGACATGAGACCGTTGTGGGTCAGAACCAAAGGGCAGTGGCGGGAGAAAGACATGTTTGTAAAGGGGCCCAGCCTAGTCTGGCATTCTCGTGACGACAGATTTCTGGACACACTGGAATGTTGTTTGGATTCAATGGGATCGTTCTCCATCTAGTCAGCCACCTCTCTCAGGACAGGAGGCTCTCTCTGGTCCTGACCTGGATGCTGGGCTGAGCAGGCTGTGGGCCACCCGGTGGTTGCATGGAGGCAGCGCATGAAGCTCTGTCCTAATGGTTCTGGGCTCTGGTGAATGGGGGTGGAGAGTAGCTTATGGGGGACAGGGTGGGGGGATTTCTTTTCCTTACCTTGACTGTTTTGAAATTCAGATTCTTGATTGTAACACCGATGAATTCAAAGGTGATGTTGGTTTCAGGGGCATGCTGTCAGGCCGCAATAGTTCTATACGAGATGTTCGCCAAGAGAGGTCCAGCGATCATCTGTCACCCATAAAATTTTCATAATGTGACTGAGAGGATTCTCCTCCTTTTGGACAACCAACCTTCACACCTAGGCACAACCAAATGTTGACAAATGTCTCTGGGGAACACCTTTGACACATTCACACACTCTACTAGACAATGCTACCCCCAAAAGTCTCTTAAGGCACACATGCTGCTTTACACTCCCATGAAAGTGCATGCACAATGCGTCCACATTATTAAACACAAGTGAAACTGTACACTGACACTCATAGAAATGTTTACCCAGATACACACACGAGGGTGCTCACATATTTCCACCTGCCTGGATATCACACAACCACATCTCTTTCTCACACACAGAGACACAGATATACAGTCATACACACACACACACACACACACACACACACACACACACACACACAGAAACTGTAAACTCCCAGCCAAAAATCTATTTGAACTAGTTCTTTAGAGATTGAGGGACATGGTACCACACCCACAGCCTGCTGGGAAAGTGAGGCATTTGTGGCTGTGCCTGTTTGATACAGACACATGAAACATGTGAAGGCCTCCGACATCAAGGAGGCTTCCGCCTGGGCTCTCAAGGACTCCAGAGGCCTTTCTCTTCTGTGCCCCATACACTTGGGCCTAGCTTGGTCTCCTCAGCCCTCTGACTTCCTGGTCTCAGGAGGAAAGGGACTGTGCCTGGCAGCACTGATGGCAGAGGGGACGTGGGGTCTCTCCTTCTGAGGTGCTAGCCAGGCCTAATAAAATATGACCCAACCTTCTGCCCCCAGGACCCTGTCCTTTGTTGCACCAGCCTGGCTGGGCAGTGAGCTTCACAGAAGCCAAGGTCCCAGGAACAGGGAGCTTGCTGGTGGTCTAAAGCCTTTCTATGGATAAAGAGACTTTCCCAGGTGAGGGTCGGGGAGGGTGAGAATGGGCTGTTTGTGTTGGATCACGTAGGTGAGGATCATGGCTGTGGAGAGAGCATAAGGACACTGGTCAAACGGGAGAAGGGAGAGTGGTAGAATTGGCAGCAAGGGAGTATGGAAACGTGGAGGAGACTGCGAATGGGTTTCCTGGAGGCCGAAGAAGGTGGAAGGGTTCTGGGAGTGGAGCTGTAATTGAGAGTAGAAAGAGTGTGGAATCGGGTATCTGGAAAAAGAGAAAGGCTGCTGTGTCATGGGAAAACACAGTGGAGGAAAGAAGGAGGGAGAGCCCCCTCCCTGCCTGGCCCTAATAAATTTGATGGGCGACAGCTGTGATTAATTGACAGCTCATCCCGCCTCCAAGGACCGCTGATTGGGCAACTCACCTGTGCCAATCATGGGGCCCAGAGAAGCTGAACCCCTGTCTAAGTACCCCTTCCCGCCCAGGCCCAGATCTCCCCTCCAGGGTTTTCAAGTGCTTTGGGCCTGGCTGTAACCAGTTTGCAGAAGAGCTAAGCAAGGACAGAGAAAGAGACAGAAAAGAAGCTCCAGGGGAGTTGGGAGGCAGGAAAAGGTGGCTGATGTTCACTTCCCCATCAGTCAAGAGGCCTGAGGCTAGAGCATGAATATTGGTGACCTGGATGCTCAAGGCAGGGGTGAGACTGGCAGCACCCATGCCCACAAACCTTTAGGGGTTTACGTAGGTGCTAGTTCTCTGAGTGGTGAAAGGGAGGTGACTCCCAGACCTCCCAGTTCCAGGCCCTTTCCATGCTTGCCGCCCATGGCATTCGACATAACAAGACCATCTCTTGTTCTGGTCCTTCTCTGAGACATGCTTACTTCATCCGAACCACCATCCTGGCGGGTGGATGGTGATAATAGCCTCAACTGGGCTGTGGGCAGTGGCCTCTTTTCACTGTGTGTGTGCCATTTATGTCAGGACTCCCACGTATAGCTTGGTCTCTATCAATAGTAAACCCCTCCCAGAGCAGCTAAGGGTATGTCTCACCACCTCCTCCCTAGCCTCAGCCCAGGGAGGACCAAAGGGACCATCTTTCCACTCTTCACCAGTCTCAGTGCTTCTGGTGACCCTAGGGGAACGAAAGCTCAGGACGCCTGTCTTGTTTTCTGCCAGGTGGTCAGGCATTAGCTCCCCGCCTGATGGGAGGCCAGCCTCCACTGCCATGCATTGACCTCCTTGGCCTCCCTAATCATAGTTGCATCTGCATTCTATTGGCCCAAATGACATAAGTTTTCCCCTAGGGCCAGTGGCCTGTCCAGCCACCAGTATTTAGGCTGGAGACTAGAGGTCACCTGACAGCCCTGGGAATTTCTGAGCTGCGTTCTACCTGGAACTCAGGCCTCTGCCAATTAAGAGCTCCTAAACTCACCCATACATTCTGTGACTGGCCCTTTTGAGCAGTCTCCCTCCCTGTTAAGGGAAGGGAACTATGTCAGACTGTAACAGACAGAGCCCTTACAATTTCTCTCCCATTGAAGAGGAATTTTCCACTCAAATGGCCATCCTTGTAATCAGCTCTTTGTTCTACTTCTGTAGACATGCTTGCTACATAGGCCAAAGGGCAGAGGGATCTCGAAATCAACTGAAGACTCACCCTCCCCTTTGCTTGTTCTGTTTGGATAACAGATGTATTGCCTTTGCTTCTTAAGAACAGATGTATTGCCTTTGCTTGTTAAGCCTTATAAAAGTAAGGTTACCCCTGAGCTCGGGGCCCAGATCTTCAGAGTGCTAGCTCTTCTGGGACCACCAGCATAAACCTGAGTTCTCCAACTCTCTGAGTGGTGCTTGGTTTCTCCCCGGACTTGTTTTGCAACATCTCTTCAACACCATGTGGACTTGAAAAGCAGAGCAAGACACCGACAAGCAAGCAAGCAAACAAACAAACATACAAATACCAACACAGAGCCTCAGACATGATACCGGTTTGGGTCAGAACCTAAGGACACTAGGGTATGAACGACATGTATGTAAAGGGACTCAGCCTTTGGGAGACAGTGATACACCAGGCAGTGGGTACTGAGCACCCCACACAGGTGATCGATGATGGAGTAGAAAGCAGTGGCCCAGACATGTGGATAAGGTTCTTAATCCACGTATCCCCACTTGGTTTGATTGTGTCAAATAGACAGACCGCGGCAGGTTTGGAGGCACCAAACACTAGTCTGGCATTCTCATGACAACAAATTTCTGGACACACTGGAACATTGTTTGGATTTGATGGGATTGTTTTCCATCCTGTCACAGAGCCGCCTAGCTAAGACTATTGTGGTCATCTGAGTGCCATTCAAAATGGAATGGGAGTCCTGGTGCCTCAGTGTTTGCTGGGACCATGTCCGTCAACTTCCTTCTTTGTTTTGAGAATGAGAAGGACTCCAAAAGGATGTATTTTGGAGAGCCAGAAGAGGGACAGGGTAATCCATTCTGGAACAGAGGAGTGAGAAACAGAGAAATGAAAAGAAGGCTGTGACACTGCTGACAGAGGGATACCTGACCCCTTTCTCAGTAGCTTTCACAAGGTTCAGACTTGGAGAACAACAAACAACCTTGTTTAGAACAAAGGGTACTTGGGAGCCATTTGTTCTGTTGGCCTCGAAATAAAGAAAAGTCAGATGCCAACTTTTCCATATTCCTGTCCTGTACAAGTGATTCCCTCTGTCTGAAACTCTATCTCTGGAAACAATCCAAATTCCTTAAGACACAGTACAGAATGCAAGGCATTTCCCAATGCAAAACCTATGAAATAGATCATTGGGTCAATTCTTTTCAGACATCCAATGAGAAGGAGGGTGGGAGAGGGAGAAAGGTGCCAAAGAATCAGCTGGTGGCTTCTGGGTGTTGCAAAGTGTCTGAGCCCACTGCTGACTTGTCTGTAATCCTCAAAAGTTAAGGCTGGCCACTGGAAATGCGGGTCACCTCGCATACCCTTTTTCATGGTCACCAGAAATTCCATAAGTGAAGCAAAAAAGGAAAGGATGAAGTCTGAGGTGACCTTGGAGCAAATGAAAGGTTCTCAACTCACTACTGAGGAAAATATCTGAGAGGCACCATAGTCAGGCCCCCTCCTCAGCCATCTGGGCCCTGGACCGAGCTATGGCCTCAGGTGGACTGGGCCTCTCTTGGCTCCCGATACCGGATATCTCAGCCACCTTCTCAGGATAGGAGGCTCCCTCTGGTCCTGACCTGGATGCTGGGCTGAGCAGGCTGCGGGACATCCGGTGGTTGTAGGGAAGCAGCACATGAAGCTCTTTCCTAATGGTTCTGAGCTCCGGTGTGTGGGGGTGGGGAAATCTAATCCGGTGGATTTCTTTTCCTTACTTTGACTCTTTTGAAATTCAGATTCTCGAATAAAGCACAGACGGATTTAAAGGTGATATTGGTTTCAGCGGCACACTGCCCAGCCACAACAGTTCCAGACAAAATGTTCATCGCCAGGGGTCAAGCGATCACCCGTCAACCAGAAAATGATCATCGTGTAACTGAGAAGATTCTCCTCCTTTTGGACACACAGCCTTCACACCCAGGCTCAACCAAATGTTGACAGATGTCTCTGGGGAACATCTTTGACACACTCACACAGTCTACCAGACATTGATACCCCCAAAAGTCTCTTGTGACACACAGGCTTCTTTGCACCACCATGAAAATACAAGCACAATGTGCCCACATTATTAATCACAAGTGAAACTGTACACCAACACACATAGAAATGTTCACCCAGACACACAAACGAGGGTATGAGGGTATTCACATATTTCTACCTGCCTGATATCACACAGTCTCATCTCTATCACACACACACACACACACACACACACACAGACACTGTAAATTAAATTCCTAGCCAGAAATCTATTTGAACTCACATCTTTAGAGATTGAGGGACATGCAATAGATCAACCACACCCACAGCTGGCTGGGAAAATGAGGCAAGCCATGGCTGTGCCTGTTTGATACAGACACATGAACACATAAAGGCCTCCGACATCAAGAAGGCTTCCCATCTGGGCTTTCAAGGACTCCGGAGGCCTTTCTCTTCAGCGAACCACACTCCTGGCCCTAGCTTGGTCTCCTCAGCCCTCTGACTTCCTCGCCTCAGGAGAAAAGGTACAGTGCCTGGCAGCATGGCTGGTGGAGGGGATGTGGGGTCTCCTCTTCTGAGGTGCTGGCCAGGACTAATAAAATATGACCCAACACTCTGCCACCAGGACCCAGTCTCTGACTGCCCCAGCCTGGGTGGGCATAGGTCTGGACAGCAGCCAAGGTCCCAGGAACAAGGAGCTTGCTGGTAGGCCAAAACCTTGCTGTGGACAAACAGACTGTCCAGAGTGAGGGTAGGGGAAGGTGAGAATGGGCTGTTTGTGTTTGGTTGGGTAGGTGAGGATCATGGCTATGGAGAGGGGGTAAGGATGCTAGTCAAATGGGAGAAGGAAGGGCAGTCAAACTGGCAGCAAGGGAGTACGGAAACGTGGAGGAGGCTGAGGTGGGGCTGCCTGTGTTTTGAAGATGAGGATGATTCCAAAAGGATGTGTTCAACTCTTTCTGAGAAGTTGGCTCCTCAAGAGCCAGAAGAAGGACAGAGTCATCCATTCCGGAACAGGAGAATGAGAAACAGGGAAATGAAAAAAAGGCTGTGACGCTGCTGACAAAGGGACCCTCTGACCACTTTCTCAATAGCTTTTACAAGGTTCGAACTTGGAGAATAACGAACAACCTTGTTTAGAACAAAGGGTACTTGGGAGCCATTTGTTCTGTTGGCCTAGGGCTAAAGAAGGTCTCATGGTGAACAGGCTTGTGCCAATTTTTTTATATTCCTGCACTGTCTAGGTGATTCCCTCTGTCTGAAACTCTATTGTCATAGCTCCCCGGAAACAATCTGGATTCCTTAAGGGACAATACAGGATGCGAGGCATTCCCTGAGACAAACCTTTCGAAATGGATCATTGGGTCAATTCTTTTCAGACATCCAATGAGAGGAGGTGGGTGGGGAGGGAGAAAGGTGCCAAAGAATTAGCTGGTGACTTCTGGAGGCTTCAAAGTCTCTGGTCCCACTGCTGAGTTGTGTGGATTCTGAAAAGTTAAGGCCAGCCACTGGAAATACGGGTCACCTCGCAGACACTTTTTCACGGTCACCAGAAATTCCATACCTGAAGTAAAAAAGGAAAGGATGAAGTCCGAGGTAACCTTGGTGAAATGAAAGGTTCTCTACTTCCTACTAAGGAAAACATCTGAGAGATGCCACAGCCAGGCCCCCTCCATAGCCATCTGGGCCCTGAGCCGAGCTGTGAACTCAGGTCGACTGAGCCTCCCTTGGCCTCCGATACTGGGTTTGTTAGCCACCTCCTCATGACAGGAGGGTGTGGTCCTCTGAGTAACATATTGACACACTCGCACACTCTATCAGACATCAATACCCCCAAAAGTCTCTTGAAGCATACATGCTTCTTTGCACTCCCACTAAAGTGCTGGCACAATGCACCCACATCATTAAATACAAGTGAAACCATACATCGGCACTCATAGAAATGTTCACCCAGGCACACACATGTGAGCACGCTCGTATTTCCACCTGCCTGGATATCACACAAAGAGAGGAGAGGAGGCATCTGAAAAACGCAAAGGAAACGACTTTCAGAAATGACCATCTCAGCCAGTTAAAGTCCATTCCTAACTGCCCTTTTCCCCGTTCCAGGACTCTCCAGCTCACATCTGTTGATTCATGGCTTATTAACCAATGAATGTTCTTCCTTATCTCTGTAGCTGTGTAGGTATAACAAGACTGTGAAAAACTGCTTGTTATGTTACAATTGAGCTCAGCCTTTGGATAGGAATCTGTTGAGCAGGTGCCGCCATCAATAAGTGCTGCTTCCTGCTTATAGCCTAGGTGTCCTGTCTCTGTGTTCAGGAATCCTATAATCGTGCTCATATCACCAAGGTCACGGGTTCTACAAAACAAACTACCTATAAGACCAGTGATCTGGAAATTTTTTTCCCCTTGCAGCTTCCAAGCCGAAGCTCCCCCTCCCCATTCTGAGTAAGGAGGCACACACAAAACCTCAGACAAAGGAAAAATGTGCCACTTGCATGGACACTCAGAAGTATATAAACTATAATAAATCTAACCAGAGTGAGCTCGTGCACGGAGCTGTTAATCCCACACGCTTCGCCGGCCAATAAATTCTCCTTTTCCTAACAAAGTCGTCTGAGCATCCAAATTCCTCTGTTGGGTGTCACTTCGTGCAACAGATTTATGGTGCATTGGCCAGGAAGTGAGGAGGAATGGCGCCTGCGTTTGGTGGACTTCAGATACCCTACTGGGGAGACCCCAATCTGCCTTGTTGACATGCCCTCTGAGTGCGTATCAGGGATTACCCCATGTGGACGCCTCACAAGATGGAAGGGGAAGACCCAGCTGCCAGTCCCTGCAAGGATCAGACAATGGAGGAATGAGAAAACGAGGATGCATCAGGGCTATGGTAAGGAAAAAGTGTGCAAGGTCCTGCCCCATAGGGCAGAAGGGGAGACTGATCATCTCCCGAGGTCACCTGTGTACTCTACATTTGTTAGGGGAAACCGTGGCCTCACAGGTGTATAGGGTGGAGAGTGGAGTGTGTTTGGTTAATACTGGGCAAAAGAAAGGCCTGATCACCCTCTGGAGAGTAACCAAGCACCCTCCACAGGTTAAGAGAAGTGACTGCTTACTCTCCATAGGACAGGTTAAGGGATGGTGGGGGTTGTATGAAAGAGAGTGAGTGCTTGAGTGACTGAGACGTGGCCTTGCCACGAAGCGAGAGTTGAGCCCAAATCTGCAGTTCCGTGGCAAACCTCATACTGCTTAAGGTAGTGTCACTGGATCTCCATGAGGAGTCTACTCCAGTGATCCAGGTTGCGGGTTTATAACGACCCACCAATGCTACGAGGTGCCTGAAATATCTCTGTGAGGAGAAAGGCCGGAGACTGGCAATGCGAGTGACTTCCCCTCCAAAGTTTCCCCAACCCTATCCCCCAACCCTCTGTGTGGTGTGATTGTTGTCTGTCGTGGGAGGCATGGGGGGCACACAGGGAAAGCCTACTACCCTGGCCACAATGGTCAAGAACTTCAAGAAAGAATATACAGGAGATTATGGTGTTACTATTTCTCCAAGGAAATTGAAAACTTTGTGTGAGCTAAAATGGCCCACTTTCGGGGTGAGATGGCCGGCAGAAGGGAGCCTGGATAGGTCTCTTGTGCAAAAGGTGTGGCAGGTAGTTACTGGAGATCCAGGCCATCCTGACCAGTTCCCCTACATAGATACTTGGTTTGCTTTAGTATTGCACCCTCCCCTTTGGCTTAGAGGTCAGGCTTTCATTGTGTTAGTAGCACAGGCAGGGAAGCGTTCCACCAAATCTAAAGAACAATTGCTGCCGTCAGTGCCAAAGATTTTAGCCCCTAATGAGCAAGAAGAAGCAGAAAGCCTGTCTCCACCACCATATATACCAGCAAGATTGCACTCATCATTGCCTCGTTCCCTATCCACCCCAGGGACTGTCACTGGCTCAGGCACATCATCGCCTGATCAATCTAGTCCTGGCATAAACCTGGGCCTGAGGTGTCTCCCACTACTCCAGAATCAGGTTCAGGTTCTTCCCTCACTTGGAAGTTGTGCTCAAAACAGTGTCCGGAATGAAGATGCCTCTGAGAGAAATGAGAAACCCCGTAATGAATGAGCAGGGGTGCATAATAGAGCAGCGGATGCTAGTGTACTAAACTTTCACTAATAATCTTCTCAATTGGAAACACCACATTCCTTCATATACAGAAGAGCTGCAGGCCTCGCTAGACCTCATGCAGTCTATATTTCAAACCTGCAATTCCACATGCATAGATTGCCATCAGTTGCTCTTCTCTCTGTTCGACACAGAGGAAAGATGCCAAATAATACAGGCGGCAACTAAATGACTAGAGAAGAATACCCCTGAGGAAACCCAGAATCCCCAGGAATATGTGAGGGTCCAGATGCCAGGAGAGGATCCTAGGTGGGACCCAAATACAGAGAAAGGCCTGAGATGGCTCAGGAGATACAGAGAAGCTCTCCTCCAAGGCCTCCGAAAGGAAAGACAGAAGGCTACTAAAATCAATAAAGTGGCAGAGATTTTACAAAGGAAGGATGAAAGTCCAGGTGACTTCTATGAGAGGTTATGTGAGGCCTATCAGATCTAGAAAGTCTAGAAAACCAGAAAATAGTTAATATGGCCTTTGTTGGCCAGACTGCAGGATACATAAACAAGAAGCTCCAAAAATTAGAAGGCTTCACAGGAAGGAACATCTCCCAACTCCTCAAAGTAGCCAACAAGGTATATGTTAATAGAGAAGTTGTCTCCAAAAAGGAAGATGAGTGCTGTATGCAAAGGAAGACTGGGCTCGTAGCTGCTGCCTTTCAACAACAGAGCAAAGGAAAGCCTCTCCCATTTTAAAATAGAAAGAAGACAGGCAAGGGGGAAAAAAAGGTGGTCAAGAAGAGCCTCCCTGTGATGTGATCAGTGTGCCATATGCCGGGGAACTTGTCATTGGAAAAATGAATGTCCCAGCTGGGACAAAGGGGAGGCATGCTTGCCGGCCACCTCCAAAAGGGAAGACACATTGTTCAATGTCACTGGGGAATCCCTCTTGGACTGAGGGCGACCAGACTCAGGGGCCCCTGATGACTCTATGGTCTATATGATGGTAGGGGGCCAACAGATAGACTTCCTGATTGACACAAGGGCTGAACACTCGGTGGTGACTCGACCAGTAGCGCCGCTCTCCACCGGTAGAGTGAACATTGTTGGAGCCACTGGGAGACAAGCAGAACAAGCATCTGCCTGTCCCGTAAATGTACTATAGGAGGTCATAAGGTCATGCTTCAGTTTCTGTACATGCCCGACTGTCCAGTGCCCTTGTTAGGATGCAACCCTAAGCAAGTTAAGGGCTACTATATCCTTGCTGACAATAGCCGGTTAGACTTACAAGTGCCCAAGCCTAGGCTTGTTCTAACTCTAACTATTCCCAGAGAGGAGGAATGGAGGATTTTTGCTACCGAGATTGGGAAGCTGCTTAGCCAGAGACTGACTCAGAAATGGCCCAGAGGATGGGCTGAGGACAATCTTCCCAGGCTGGCAATAAAACAACTGACAGTGCAGATAGAATTGAAGCCTGGGGCACTGCCTATCAGTGCCAGAGACAATATTCGATTCCTAGAGAGGCCTTGGAAGGAATCCAGGTGCATTTACAGAGGCTCAAGGAGCATGGCATTATTATCCTGTACCAGTCACCTTGGAATACTCCTTTACTCCCCGTCAGGAAATTGGGATTCAATGATTACTGACCAGTACAGGACTTGAGAATCATAAATGAGGCAATGGTGACACTGCACCCAACAGTACCAAACCCCTACACTCTCCTAAGCCTCCTTCCTGCCCAAGTCTCCTGGTTTCCTTGCCTAGACTTGAAAGATGCCTTCAGTATAATGCTGGCTCTTGAAAGCTGGGAGCTGTCTGCCTTCCAATGGGAGGATCCGGCTACAGGGGCAAAAGTGCAGCACACTTGGACCAGGCTCCTACAAGGGTTCAAGAATTTCCCTATAATCTTTGGGGAGGCCCTTGCTTGAGACTTCCAGCAATTCCCTGCAAAGGACATTGAGTGTGTCCTCTTTCAGTACGTAGACGATCTGTTACTAGGTCACAAGACTCTCCAAGGATGTGCTCTAAGAATGGATGAGCTTCTACATCATCTAGAGAAGAATGGATACATTCTTCTTGAAGAAGAAGGCCCAGATCTGCCAAAGGCAAATAAAATACTTGGGATTCACTCTTCAGCAGGGAGAAAGGAGGCTAGGAGTAGAATGGAAAAAGGTTATTCAGAATATCCTGGTCCCCACCACAAGGAGTCAAGTTAGAGAATTCCTGAGTGCAGTAGGATTTTGCTGTTTGTGGATCCCCAACTTTGTAGTACTAGCCAAACCCCTTTATGAAGCCACAAAGGGGAGAGAAAAAGAACCCATGGAATGGGGGCACCAGAACAAGACTGTGCTTTTCAGACCCTTAAAAAGGAATTACAAGTGGCCCCAGCGCTAGGTTTTCCTAACCTAGTGAAGTTTTTTGTGTTGTATGTCTTAGAAAGGAACAAGACAGCAGTGAGTATATTAACCCAAGACTTGGGGTCATACCCTAGGCCAGTAGCTTACCTCTCCAAACAATTGGATGGAGTCGCTAAGAGCTGGCCACCCTGTCTAAGAGCCTTAGCAGCCACAGCAATGTTAGTACAAGAGGCAGACAAATTGACTTCGGGATAAAACTTAAAGGTGCGGGCGGGTACCTCATGCTGTAGTAACTCTGATGAATACAAAAGGGCATTCTTGGCTCACAAATGCCCATCTCACCAAGTACCAGAGTTTACTCTGTGAAAACCTGAGGTTGATAATAGAGGCGTGTACTACTTTAGACCCGGCAACACTGCTCCCAGTGAAAAAGGGAGAGCTGCAGCAGGATTGCTTAGAAGTGCTTGGCTCCATGTACTCCAGCCGGCCAGACCTGTTGGACCAACGCATAAGAGACCCAGATTGGGAGCTATATGTAGATGGAAGCAGCTCTGTCAGCTCACGAGGGGAAAGGCAAGCAGGGTATGCAGTAGTGACTCTAACAGAGACTATAGAGGCGTGGCTTCTACCCCAAGGCACCTCAGCTCAACGGGCAGAGCTGATAGCCCTGACTTGGGCCCTAGAGCTCAGTGAAGGAAAAAACAAACAATTTTACTGAATCTTGCTTCCTTTTCTTATCCTGCAATGTACAAGGAAAGAGGGCTCCTAACAGCCAGGGGTGAGAGCCTCAAGTACCCAGGAGAAATCCTCCAGGATACTTGGAAGCCTGTACCCTGGAAGCCAAGGCAAGTAGCAGTAGTCCACTGCTGAGGACACCAGAAAGGAGGAATGGTAGAAGCCAAAGGGAATGCTGTAGCAGACGCAGAAGTAAAAAGGACTTCTACTCTGCCCTATCACAGGCTAACATAAACTCTCTCATCTCATGGGCCACAGATCTCACACCCAGATATTCTGAGGGAGAGAAAAGGTGGGTGAGAAAAGAAGAGGCACAAGAATTAAAGGACGGCTGGATGCAACTGCCCGATGGTAGAATTGTCATCCCTCACCTGTTAGGACCAGTAGTTGTCCAGACTCTGCACACTGCTACCCATTTAGGACAAGAAAAGACAGAAAAGCTTCTAGGAAGGTATTATTACATTCCTCTCCTAGCAACTTTGGCCAAAGGAGTCAGCTTGTGCTGCCCAACTTGCCACCAGAACAATGCCAAACAGAGGCTCTCAATGCCACCAGGTATCCAAACTTATGGGGCAGCCCCCTTCAAAGATATACAAGTGGACTTCACTGAGATGCCCTGATGCCAAGGCTACCGGTACTTGTTAGTGCTAGTATGCACCTACTCAGGATGGGTAGAGGCCTACCTCACTCAGACTGAAAAGGCCAGAGAAGTAACGAAAGCACTACTTAGAGAAGTTATTCCAAGGTTTGGACTGCCACTTCAAATAGGTTCTGACAATGGCCCTGCTTTTGTGGCTAAGGTGGTACAAGAAATGACACAAGCCCTAGGCATCACCTAGAAGCTTCATGTGGCATACAGACCACAGAGTTCAGGGAAGGTGGAACGCATGAATAGGACTCTAAAGCTAGGACTTAGCAAGTTATGTCAAGAAACAAGTCTTAAATGGGTGCAAGCTTTACCTTTAATTCTGTTCAAAGTTTGGTTCACTCCCTCCAAGAGTACTGGGTACTCACCCTACAAAGTGTTATAAGCCTCCCCCAATTTTGCATAGCTTGCCAGGGACTCCCCAAGAGCTAGGAGAAACTGAACTACACAGGCAATTAGAGGCTTTAGGCGAGGTAGCCTGTACCTTATCCAAGTGGGTGCTGGATAGGGTTCTGGTCAGACTGTTTGCTCCTGTGCATACTTTTCCCCCAGGTAACCAAGTGTGGGTCAAATACTGGAATCCAGCTCCCCTCCAATCCAAGTGGAGAGGACCCTACACTGTGATCCTGACCACTCCAACGGCTGCCAAAGTAGAGGGAATACTTGCCTGGATTCACCACAGATGGCTAAAACTGGCAGCTCCCATGGAAATCCCCTTGTGGACAGCATAGACAGATCTCACCAACCCTTGTAAGCTGACCCTGAGAAGGGCAACATGCCCTGCTCCAGCCACAGACTGGAAGCTGGTTGGTGCCACACATGGCTGAAGCCTGAGGAATCTCATCATGGGGCTCCTTATAATTGGACCCCGGGGAGGGAGGGGAATTAGGGCAGAGGATTGTGAACTATGTATCCATGTCACCAAGGAAGGACAAAGAATTTCCACTACCTTACTTTTCTATAGCTACTGTGAATGCCAGGGAACTCAGAAAGGGACCCGTACCTATAACCAGACTCAATTTCAGTATGTGACCCAGAAAATAATCAATCTTATGTATATTATAACCCAACTAACCCTCTCACTGAAACAGTTTTTGAAATAAGGATAGCTTTAGGGGACTGGGAAGGATGGACAGATGAACCTGTGTTGGCCCAGACTAGGGTAAAAGAAAACCCCAGTCAGATTACCCTAAAGTTTGATGCTTGCGCTACTGTGAGTCAGGGTCAATGGGAGGAAGAGAGACCCTGCGGGTCTCTCCGCTGGGAAAAAAGCTACAGAACAGAAGAAAAGTATATATGTCCTCACAGCTTCACATGTGAAAGAAGCTGTGTCTATTGGTCCTGTGTCCTATGGGCTACTTAGGAAAAAGACACCACCAAGAAAGAGGTGTATTTAAAAAACGGGGTAGCTCTATCAAACTGCACCACACAGAAGTGCAATCCATTAGAACTAATCATAACCAACCCCTTGAACCCCCGTTGGAAGTCCAGAGAAGTACTAACACTTGACATTGATGGAACAGGGCTGAATCCCTATGCTCAAATTCGTATCAAAGGTCAAGTACTAGACCATCCAGCTCAAGCCTTTCAGGTTTATAAGTCCTTCTACAAGGAAGTAGCTGAACCGCCCCCCCAACACCACAATCAACTAAAAATCAACCACCCCCCCACCACCACAATCAACTAAAAATTTATTTCTCAGAATGACTAAAGGAATAGCTCACTCCCTGAATGTCATTTCCTGCTGTGTATGTGGAGGAACTCTAATTGGAGATAGGTTGCAGTGGGCAGTTACAGAATTACTTCCCACCAAGGCAATGCCAAATATAATGGCCCCACACACCTCTAATGACAGTCAACGGATTTTAAAGCATACTATTTTAGGACAATACTGCCTGGCTAGGGGTGGAGGAAATCTCATGGAGTCAGTCAGAAACTTAATTTGCCTTGACCAACGGTATTACAATGCCACTTCCAAACAAAGTGTGTGATGGGGAAACAGGACAGAGAAATTCATTGTCCAAATTCCCAGAGCTAACTAGAGCCTGACAGGACCCAGGCAGAGTCCGAGACTGGATAACCCCATGTCGGTTTTCCTGGATTTGTGGAAACAAGGCCTACATCTGCCTCCCCCAAAATTGAGAAGGAAGCTATGTAATAGGCATGATAAAGCCATCCTTCTTCCTCTTACCTCTGAAAACAGAGGAACTGCTTGGTTACCTGGTCTCACAACCCTTACAATGGATAAAAAGAAAACTCCAAATAGGGGACTGGAAGGATGATGAGTGGCCCCCAGAGCAGATAATACAATACTATAGGCCTGCCACTTGGGCAGAAGATGGATTATGGGGATACTGTACCCCCATTTACATGTTAAACCGGATTATCCAATTGTAGGCCATCTTAGAAATCCTTACCAATGAAACTGGGAGAGCTCTGACCCTTCTTGCACATGAACAGACTCAGATGAGAAATGCCATCTACCAGAACAGGTTGGAACTAGACTATTAGCAGCAGAAGGAGGCATGTGTGGAAAATTCAACCTCACCAACTGTTGCCTACAGATAGATGACTAGGGCCAGACAGTTGAGGACCTTGTCAAAAAGATGACAAAACTGGCACATGTGCCTGTGCAAGTATGGAACGAATGGAATCCCAATAGCCTTTTAGGGGGATGGTTTTCAGCCTTTGGTGGGTTTAAAACCTTAATAGGAGCATTTTACTCCTCCTAGGAATCTGCCTGATAGGGTCGTGTCTGCTGTCCCTGATAAGAAAAAGCTTAAAAGGCATAGTAGAAGCCGTTGTACAGCAGTGAGCTGCAGCCCACATATACTTTACCCGTCACTATCAGGAGATCCCCCAGGATAGTTTAGATGGAGAATGTGAGACTCCAGCATAAAAACAGAATATCTAGAATTTCAAAGGGGGGAATAAGAGAGGAGAGGAGGCATCTGAAAAACGCAAAGGAAAGGGCTTGCAGAAATGACCAACTCAGCCAGTTAAAGTTCATTCCAAACTGCCTTCTCAAGGACTCCCCACCTCAAGGACTCTCCAACTCACATCTGTTGATTCATGGCTTATTAACCAACTAATGTTCTTTTTTTTTTATCTCTGTACCTGTGTAGGAATAACAAGACTATGTAAAACAGCTTATTATGTTACAATTAGGGCTCAGCCTTTGGATAGGAATCCGCTGAGCAGGTGCCGGCATCAATAAGTACTGCTCCCTGCTTATAGCCTAGGTGTCCCGTCTCTCTGTTCAAGAATCCTATAATGGTGATGAAAACGCCAAGGTCGCGAATTCTATAAGACAAACGATCTGTAAGAACAGTGGTCTGGAAATTTCTCCCCCTTTGCAGGCCCCAAGCCGAAGCTCCCCCTCCCCATCCTAGGTAAGGAGGCACACGCAAAACCTCAGACAAAGGAAAAATGTGCCACTTACATGGACACTCAGAAGTATATAAACTATAATAAATCTAACCAGAGTGAGTTCGTGCATGTAGTTGTTAACCCCACGTGCTCCGCTGGCCAATAAATCCTCTTTCCTCTAACAAAGCTGTCTAAGCATCTAAATTCCTCCCTCAGGTGTCGCTTCCTGCAACAACACAACCACATCTCTATTTTTTGCACACACATACCCATAGACACAAACACATACAAATGTACCTTTTACACACACACACACACACACACACGGAGAACGACCTCGAAGCCTGTTGAACTCAGTTCACTTAGAGATTATGAGGGAAATGGAATAGGTCCACCACACCTACAGCCGGCTGGGAAAATGAGTCAAGCCATGGCTAAGCTTCGTTGATACAGATCCATGAAGACATACGAAGTGAAGGTGGCTTCCCAGCTGGGCTCTCGAAACCTCAAATCTTTCTCTTCTGTGCCCTACACACCTGGGCTTAGCTCGGTCTCCTCAATCTTCTGACTTCCTGTCTTCAGGAGGAAAGGGACTGTGCTTGGCGGCGAGGCTGGCAGAAGGGACATGAGGTCTCACCTTCTGAGATGCTGGCCAGGACTAATAAAATATGACCCAACTCTCTGCCCCCAGGACCCAGTCCCTGGCTGCCCCACCCTTGCTGGGCAGTGAACTTGACAGCAGTGAAAGTCCCAGGAGCAGTGAACTTGTTGGTGGTCCAAAGCCCTGCTGTGGACAAACAGACTGTCCAGGATGAGGATGGGGGAGGGGGCAGAATGGGTAACTTCTGTTGGATCAAGTAGGTGAGGATCATGGCTAAGGAGAGGGGGTGAAGACGCTGTTCAAATAAAAGAAGGGAGGACAGAAATGTGGAGGAGGCTGGGAATGGGCTGCCTGGAGGCCAAAGAAGGTGGAAGAATCCTGGGAGTGGACTTGAAAGCTGAGAGTGGAAGGAACATGGAATGGGGCATCTGGAATAAGAGTGGGGCTGCTCTGTCATGTGAAGACACAACAAAAGAAAGGAGGAGGAAAGAGCTTCCTCGCTGCCCAGCCCTAATCAATTCGATGGGCAGCAGCTGTAATTAATTGATAGCTCGTCCGACTTCCAAGGAGCAACTCACCTGTGCCAATCACGGGGCCCGGAGAAGCTGACCCCTGTCCAGTCACCCCTTCTGGCACAGGCCCAGACCTCCCCTCAGGGGTTTCCAAGTGCCCTGGGCCTGGTGGAGACTGGTTTGCAGAAGAGCCAAGAGTGGACAGAGAAAGAGACAGAAAAGAAGCTCTAGGGGGAACAAGAGATAAGAAAAATGGCTCGTGTTCACTTCCTGATCAGTCAAGAGGCCTGGGGCAAGAACATAAATAGCGGTGACCTGGCCACTAAAGCAGGGGTGGGAAAGGAAGCACCCTCGCTCACTGCCCAGCAGACCTTAGGGGTTTACCCTGGTACTGGTTCTCTTTTCAGGGCCTGGTGCCCAAGGTGTTCGACATAACAAGGTCAGCTCTTGCCTTGAGCCTTCTCTGAGATGTAGTGACTTCATTCCTACTGCCATGCTGGTGAGAGGGTGGTGATAACAGCCTCACCTGGGCTGTGGGCAGTGGCCTCATTTTGATGTGAGTGTGCCAGTTGCATGTCTGAACTGAAAATGGCAGGTCAGGATTGCCAGGTACAGCTAGGGCCCTATCAATAGGAGACTCCTCCTGGCCACAAGTGTGTCCCACCATCTCCTTCCCAGCCTCAGCCCAAGGTGGACCAGAGAGACCGGCTTTCCACTCTCCACAGGCCTCAGTTCTCCTGGAGACTCCAGGAGAATCAAGGCTCAGGATACCTGCCCTGTCCTCTGCCAAGTGGTCAGCCATTAGCTGCCAGCTTTCTGGGACGCCAGCCTCCACTGCCACATATTGACTTCCTTGGGCTCCCTAATCAGGGTCGCTTCTGCATTCTGTAGCCCACATGCCATAAATTGTCCCCTTTGGGCCAGTGGCAGGCCCAGCCACCGGTGGTGAGGGTGAAGGTCGCCGGACATCTCTGGGAATTTCTGGGAATTTCTCTGGGAATTTCAGAACTGCGTTCCACCTAGATCTCAGGCCTTTGCCACTTAGGAGCTCCTAAATTCACCGATTCATTTTGTGACTGGTCCTTTCGAGCTACTCTCCTCCCCATCAAGGGAAGGGAACTATGTCAGACCACAAGGGACAGGGCCCTTATGATTTTGCTCACATGTGGACCTTAAAAAGAGAGAAAGACACCGATAAAAAAAAAAAGCTAATTCAGAGCCTCAGACATGTACCAATGTGCGTCAAAGCCTAAGGGCAGTAGGGGAAGAATGTTATTTGTGTAAAGGGGCTCAGCATTTGGGAGATGGTGACACACCAAGCAGTGGGTACTGAGCACCCCACACAGGTGACCAACAGAGTTGATAGCAGCGCACCAGACATGTAGGTAAGGGTGTTAAGCCATTTATTCTGCTAGGTTTCATTGTGTCAAATGGACAGACCGCAACAGGTTTGGAGGTACCAAAACCTAGTCTGGCATTCTCGTGACAACAGATTTCTGGACACTCTGGAACATTGTTTGGATTTAATGTGATTATTTTCCATCCTATCACAGAGCCGCCTAGCTAAGCCTATTGGAGTAACCTGAGTGCAGTTTGAAATGGAAGAGCAGTTTCGGTGCCTTAGTGTTTCCTCAGACTATGTACAAAAACTTCCTCCTGTGCTTTGAAAATGAGAAGAGTTCCAAAAGGATATGTTCATCTTTTTGAGAAGTCCACTCCTCGAGAGCCAGAAGAGGGACAGGGTAATCCATTCTGGAACAGGGGAGAGAGAAATAGGGAAATGAAAAGAAGGCTGTGATGTTGCTGACAGAGGGACATCCCGGTCCCTTTCTCAATAGCTTTCACAAAGTTCGACTTTGGAGAAAAACGAATAAACTTGTTTAGAGCAAAGGGTACTTGGAAACCATTTGTTCTGTTGGCCTCACGCTAAAAAAGGTCCCCAGGGACCCAGGCACATGCCCACTTTTTCATATTCTTGTCCTGTCCAAGTGACTCCATCTGTCTGAAATTCAGTAGTCATTGCTCCCCAGAAACAATCCAGACTCCTTAAGGGACAATACAGAACGCGAGGCATTCCCCGAGACAGTTCCTTCAAAATGGATCATTGGGTCAATTCTTTTCAGACATCCAATGAGAAGAGGGGTGAGGGAGGGAGAAAGGTGCCAGAGGATCAGTTGGTGGCTGCTGGGTGCTGCAAAGTCCCTGGGCCCACTGCTGACTTGTCTCAAATCCTCAAAGGCCAGCCACTGGAAATGCAGGTCACTTCGCATACCCTTTTTCACAGTCACCAGAAATTCCATAAGTGAAGCAAAAAGGGAAAGGATGAAGTCCAAGGTAACCCTGGAGGAAATAAAAGGATCTTGACTCACTACCAAGGAAAACATCTGAGAGACGACACAGCCAGGACCCCTCCTCAGACATCTGGCCCTGGGCTGAGCTGTGGCCTCAGGCAGACTGGGCCTCCCTTGGCTCCCAATATCGGGTGTGTCAGCCACCTCCACAGGGCAGGAGGCTCTCTCTGATCCTGACCTGATGCTGGGCTTACAAGGCTGCGGGACACCCAATGGTTGTAGGGAGGCAGCACATGAAGCTCCATTGTAATGGTTCTGGGCTTGGGTGTGTGTAGGTGGGGGGATATTATTCAATGGATTTCTTTTTCTTACTTTGACTCTTTTGAAATTCAGATTTTCGACTGAAGCACAGAGAGCTTCAAAGGTGATATTAGTTCAGAGGTATGCTGCCGGGCTGCGACAGTTCCATACAAAGTGTTCATCACCAGGGGTCCAGCAGTCATCTGTCACCTAGAAAGCGATCATAATGTGACAGAGAATTCTACTCTTTTGGACACCCAGCCTTCACACCCAGGCCCAACCAAATGTTGACAGATGTCTCTGGGGAACATCTTTGACAGACTCACACACTCTATCAGACATCAAAACCCCCAAAAGTGTTTTATGGCACACATAGTGCTTTGTACTCCCACAAAAGGGCATGCACAATGTGAGCACATTATAAAACACAAGTGAAACCATATGCCAACACTAATGAAATGTTCACACATGCACACACACGAGGGCACTCACATATTTCCACCTGCCTGGATATCACACAACCACATCTCTGTTTCTCACAGAGGCACACACACTCACACACAGACACTGAAACTCCCAGTCAGAAACCTCTCTGAACTCAATTTCTTACATATTGAGGGACATGAACCAGGTCCAGCACACCACAGCCAGTTGGGAAAATGAAGCACGCATGGATGTGCCTATTTGATACAGACACATGAACACACAAAGGCCACTGACATCTAGGAGGCTTCCCAGGTGGGCTTTCAAGGCCTCCAAAGCCTTTCTCTTCTGCGCCCCACAGTCTCTTCAGCCCTCTGACTTCCTGGCCTCAGGAAGAAAGAGACTGTGCTTGGCAACTTGGCTTGAGGAGGGGATGTTGGGTCTCACCCTCCGAAGTGCTGGCCAGGCCTAATAAAATATGACCCAACACTGCCACCAGGACCCAGTTCCTGGCTGCCCCAGCTTCACTGAGCAGTGGACTTGACAGCAACCAAGGTCACAAGAGTGATGTGCTTGCTGGTAATCCAAAGCCCAGCTATGGATAAACAGACTGTCCAGGGTGAGGTTGGGAGAGGGGGAGAATGGAACCGGCATCTCAAGTTGGATCCGGTAGGTGAGGATCATGGCTGTGGAGAGAGGTTAAGGACACTGATCAAATGGGAGAAGGAAAGAAGGTAGAATTGCCAGCAAGGGAGTATGGAAAAGTGGAGTATGCTGGGAATGGGCTGCCTGGAGGCTGAAGAAAGTTGAAGCCTCCTGGGAATGGACATGAAAGCTGAAAGTTGAAGGAAAATGGAATGGGGCATCTTCAAAAAGAGTGGGGCTGCTATGTCATGGGAAGATGCAGCACAATAAAGGAGGAGAGAGCCCCTGTCTGACACCAATCAATTCGGTAGGCAAAACTTTTGATTAGTTGACAGCTCGTCTTGCCTCCAAGGAGTATTGATTGGACAACTGACTTGTGACAATCACAGGGTCCTGAGAAACTGCTTCTTGCCCAGAGCTACCCTCTGTGGTTTCCAAGAGCCCTGGGCCTGCTGGAGAACAGTTTGCAGAAGAGCCAAGCCAGGACAGAGAAAGAGACAGAGAAGAAGCTCCAGGGGTTAGCAGGAGGCCAAAAAAAGTGACACATGTTAACTTCCTGATCAGTCAAGAAGCCTGGGGATAGAGAATGAATATCGGTGATCCAGATGCTCAAGTCATGGATGACACAGGCAGCACCCCTGCCCTCTGCCCCGCAGACCTTTTGGGGTTTTCTCAGGTGCTGGTTCTCTGGGTGGGAATAGGGCACTGACTCCCAGACCTCCCAATTCCAGGCCCTTTCCAGGCCTGGCTCCCAGAACGTTCGACATAACAAGGCCAGCTCTTGTCCTGGTCCTTCTCTGAGATGTGGTTACTTCATCTCTACTGTCATCTGACGGTTGGGTGCTGATAACAGCCCAGACCGGGCTGTGGGCAGCAGCCTCATTTCACTGTGAAAGTGCCATTTGTGTGTCCTGAACTGAAAATGGCAGGTCAGGATTTACGCATACCACAGGTGGTCTATTGATAGCAGATCCCTCCCGGAACGGCCACAAGTGTGTCTCACCACCTCCTCCCCAGCCTCACCCCAGGGTAAACCAAGCGGACCAGCTTTCCATTCTTCACAGGTTTCATTGCTCCTGGAGATGCCAGGAGAAACAAAGCTCAGGACACCTGCCAAGTCCTCTGTCGGGTGGTCCGCCATTAGCTACCAGAGTGCTGGGAGGCCAGCTTCCACTGTCAGCCATTGACTCCTTGGCTTCCCTAATCATGGTCGCATCTGCAGTCTATTGGCCCAAATGCCATAAGCTGTCCACTTTAGGACAGTGGCCATTCCAGCCACCAGTGTTTAGGCTGGAAATAAGACATCACCAAAAAACCCTTGGAATTTCGGAGCTCCGTTTTGCCTGGAACACAGGCCTCTACCACTTAGGAACTCCTAAACTCGCCCACTCATTTTATGTCTGGCCCTTTCAAGCAGTCCACCTCTCAGCCAAAGGAAGGGAACTATGTCAGACTTCAAGAGACAGGACCCTTATGATTTTGCTCCCATGTGGGAGTTTACATTGTCCCTCTGTGTGTGTGTGTCTGTGTGTGTGAGACAAGGATGTGTTTGTGTGATATCCAGGCAGGTGGAAATATGTGGGCCCTCGTTGTGCCTGGGAGAACATTTCTATGAGTGTCGGTATACTGTTTTACTGTGTTTAATAATGTGGGCGCGTTGTGCATGCACTTTCGTGGTAGTTTAAGGCAGCATGTGTGCCTCAAAAGACTTTTGAGGGTATCAATGTCTGGTAGAGTGTGTGAATGTTCAAAGATATTCCCTAGAGACATCTGTCAACATTTGGTTGGGCCTGGGTGTGAAGACCGGGTGTCCAAAAGAAGGAGAATTCTCTTAGTCTCATGATGATCTTTTTCTGGGTGAAAGATGATCGCTGGACCCCTGGCGACGAACACTTTGTATAGAACTGTAATAGCCAGGCAGAGTGACCTTGTAATCAACATCACCTATGAATCAGTTTGTGATGCAATTGAGAATCTGAATTTCAAAAGAGTCAAAGTAAGTAAATGAAATCCACCCAATAAATATACCTCCACCCCACACACATGAGCCTAGAATCATTAGAACTGAGCTTCCTGTTCTGCCTGCCTACAACCACTGGGTGACCCACAGCCTGCTCAGCCCAGCATCCAGGTCAGGACCAGAGAGAGCCTTCTGTCTTGAGGAGGTGACTGGCACATCCAGTATCAGGGGCCAGGGGAAGCCCAGTCCACCTGAGGCCACATCTCGGTCTGGAGCCCAGATGGCTAAGGAGGCCTGGCTGTGGCGTTTCTCAGATTTTTTTTTCAGTAGTGAGTTGAGAACCTTTCATTTGCAACAAGGTTACCTCGGACTTCGTCCTTTCTTTATTTGCTTCAGGTATGGAATTTTTGTTTACCAGGGAAAAGGGTATGCGAGGTGACCCATATTTCCAGTGGCCGCTCTTAATTTTTCAGGATTCAAGACATTTCAGCAGTGGGCCCAGAGACTTTGCAGCCCCGACAGACACCAGCTGATTCTCTGGCACCTTTTTCCCTCCCCATCCCTCTTCTCATTGAGTGTCTGAAAAGAACTGACCAATGATCTATTTTGGAGAGTTTGCCTCGAGGAATGCCTCACAACCTGTACTGTTCCTTAAGTATCCAGATTGTTTCCAAGGAGCCATGATGATAAAGTTTCAGACAGAGAGAATCACCTGGACAGGGCAGGAATATGAAAATTTGGCATCTGCCTAGAATCCTGGGAGACCTTGTTTAGCCTGAGGCCAATAGAACAAGTGGCTCCCAAGATCCTTTTATTCTAAACAAGGTTTTTCATTGTTCTCCAAGACTGAACCTTGTGAAAGCTATTGAGAAAGAGCCTAGGATGTGTCCCTATGTCTGCAGTGTCACAGCCTTCTTTTCATTTCCCATTTCTCGCTTTCCTGTTCCAGAATGGATTGCCCTATCCCTCTTCTAGCTCTTGAGGAACCAACTTCTCAGGAAGAGTCATACACATCCTTTTGGAGTCCTTTTTGTTTTCAAAACACTGGAGGAAGGTGACGGACATGGTCTCAGGAAACACTGAGGCACCGGGACTGCTGCTCCATTTCAAAAGGCACTGAGGTGACTCCAACAGTCTTTGCTAGGCGGCTCTGTGACAGAATGAATAACGATCCCATGTAATCCAAACAACTTTTGAGTGTGTCCAGTAGTCTGTCATCATGAGAATGCCAGACTAGGGTCTGACACCTCCAATCCTGCCGCAGTCTATCCTTTTGACACAATGAAACCTAGTGGGTATACATGGCTTAACAGCCTCACCGACATGTCAGGGGCACTGACTTCTACTCCAACATTGGTCCCCTCATTGGGTGCTCAGCACCCACTTCCTGGTGTGTCACCATCTCCCCAAACCTGAGCCCCTTTACACGCATGTTGTCCCTCCCCAACTGCCCTTAGGCTCTGACCCACACTGATCTCATGTCTGAGGCTCAGAGTTGCCTTTCGTTTTTTTGTTCGTTTGCTCGCTCGTTTGCTTGTCTGTCCCTCACTCTTCTTTTCAAGTCCACTTAGGAGCAAAATCATAAGGACCCTGTCCCTTGCGGTCTGACATAGTTCCTTTTCCTTGACTGAGAAGGGGACTGCTCGAAAGAGCCAGTCACAGAATGTATGGGCGAGTTTAGGAGTTCCTAAGTGGCAGAGGCCTGAGTCCCAGGCAGAACGCAGCTCCAATTCCCAGAGCTGTGTGGCGACCTCTCTTCTCCAGGCTGAACACGGCTGGTGGACTGGCCACTGTCACAAAGGGGACAGCTTATGGTATTTGAGCCGATAGAATGCATATGCAACTATGATTAGGGAGCCCAAGGAGGTCAATGCGTGGCAGTGAAGACTGGAATCTCAGCAGGCCAGCAGCTAATGGCTGACCCCTTGGCAGAGGACAGAGCAGGCATCCTGAGCATAGGTTATCCTGGGGTCTCCAGGAGCACTGAGGCTAGTGGACAGAGGAAAGCTGGTCCCTATTGTCTGCCCTGGGCTAAGGCTAGAGAGGGGTGGTGAGACATACTTGTGGCCACTCCAGGAGGAATCTCCTATTGATAGGGCCCTAGCTGTACCTGGCAGTCCTGACCTGCCATTTTCAGTTCAGGACATGCAACTGGCACACGCACAGTGAAATGAGGCCGCTGCCCATGGCCCAGTCGAGGCTGTTATCACCACCCTCCCACCAACACAGCAGTAGGGATGAAGTCACCACATCACAGAGAAGGCCCAGGACAAGAGCTGGCTTTGTTATGTCTAATGCCCTGGGCACCAGGCCTGGAAAGGGCCTGGAATTAGGAGGTCTGGGAGTCACCACTCTTCTCTCACCTGGAGAACCAGCCCTTGCGTAAACCCATAAAGGTCTGCAGGTGCTGCCAGTCGTACCTCTGCCTTGAGCATCCGGGTCACTGATATTCATGCTCTTGCCCCAGGTCTCTTGACTGATTGGGAAGTGAAAAGAAGCCACTTTATTCTGCCTCCTGCTCCCCGCTAGGGCTTCTTCTCTGTCTCTTTGTCTTTGCTTGGCTCTTCTGCAAACTGGTCCCCGCTAGGCCCAGGGCACTTGGAAACCCAGAGGGGAGCTCTGGGCCTAGTTGGAAAGGGGCGACTAGACAGGGTTCAGCTTCTTCGGGCCCCATGATTGGCATAGGTGATTTTTCCAATCAATGCTCCTTGGAGGTGGGATGAGCTGTCAGTTAATCACAGCTGTTGCCCATCAAATTGATTAGGACTGGGCAGCAAGGAAGCTCTTTCCTCCTCTTTTCCTCCACTGTGTTTTCCCATGTCAAGTCCCACTCTTTCTCCAGATGCCCCATTCCACGTTCCTTTCACTCTCAGCTCTCAAGTCCACTCCTAGGTCCCTTCCACCTTCTTTGACATTCTGGTAGTGCATTCCCAGCCTCCTCCACTTTTCTGTACTTCCTTGCTGCCAATTCTATCACCCTCATTTTCCCATTTGACCAGCGTCCTTACCCGCTCTCCACAGCCATGATCCTCATATACCTGATTCAATACAAGCGGCCCATTCTCCCCCTCTCTGACCCTCACCCTGGACAGTCTGTTTGTCCACAGCAGGGCTTTGGACCCCTAGCAATCACACTGCTCCTGTGACCTTAGCCACTATCAAGCCCATGGTACAGCCAGGCTGGGGCAACCAGGGGGCCTAGGGTTGGGTCGTATTTTATTAGGCCTGGCCAGCACCTCAGATGGTGAGACCCCACGTCCCCTCCGCCAGCCATGCTGCCAGGAACAATCTTTGCTCCTGAAGCCAGGAAGTCAGAGGGCTGAGGAGACTGAGCTAGGCCCAGGCATGCAGAGCGCAGAAGAGAAAGGCCTCTGGAGGCCTTGAGAGCCCAAATGAGATGGCTCCTTTATGTAGGGGTCATCGTTTGTTCATGTGTTTGTATCAAACAGGCACTGCCATGGCTTGCCTCATTTTCCTAGCAGGCTGTGGGTGTGTTGGACCTGTTGCATGTCCTTCAATCTCTAAAGAACTGAGTTCCAACAGTTTTCTGGCTGGAAGTTTACAGTGTCCCTCTGTGTGTGAGTGAGTGTGTGTGTGTGTGTGACAGAGATGTGTTTGTGTGATATCCAGGCTGGTAGAAACATGTGAGTGCCCTCATGTGAGGGCCTGAGTGAACATTTCTATGAGTGTTGGTGTACAGTTTCACTTGTGGTTAATAATGTGGGTGTATTGTGCATGCGCTTTTGTGGGGGTACAAAGCAGCATGTGTGCCTCAAGAGACTTTTGAAGGTATCCATGTCTGGTAGAATGTGTGAGTGTGTCAAAGATGTTTCCCAGAGACATCTGACAACATTTGGTTGGTCCTGGGTATGAAGGCTGCATGTCCAATCGGAAGAGAATCCTCTCACATTATGATTGTTTTCTGGGTGACAGATGATCTCTGGACCCCTGGCAGCGAATTCTTTGTATGGAACTAAAGAGGAAATTCGAGGAATTTTCATTAAGAACTAATCAGCCATTTGTTCTGTTTCTGTAAATATGCTTGCTGCATGCAGTAGATCACTTGCAGAGATCACTTTCACTTTGCTCATACTGTCTAAGTAAAAAATGTAACTGTACCCCTAGTAGCTCCCACCTCATGTAGCACTTTGTACCTTAGCAGCTCCAGCTTCCTTTAACAATTTGTAACCATCAGTAACCCTTAGCAACTCCCACCCTTCCACCAATGTTACTGCTTGCAACCATAGAAACTTCCATCATTTGTAATGGTCTGAGTTCAAACTGACCAATCAGCTTGTGTAAAAATTCTGTATATAAGGAATGTTGCAACTGTGCTCTTGGCTCAGATCTTCAATGTGCTAGCTTCTCTAGGATCACACATAATAAAACTGAGTTCTTCTTCTCTCCGAGTTACTGTTTGGTTTTTTGCTGGACTGAATTTGGAGCTTTTCCACATTTTTGGAGGCCCCAGTGAGATTCCAACCATGCCAGCCTCTTGAGCTGCTGGACCATTGACTCGGCCGTACCGAGGTGAAGGAATTCTGAGACAACTGAGGAGGTGTGCCACCTGAGTATTTCAGGTTCTCGTTTAGATTGGTGCCTCTGACTCCCAGGATGGCTGAGCCCCCAACCAGACTCATAGGAGAGAAGGACCAACTTGCCAGAAATGGCCATTGGAGGAAGAGAAGGAGGAAAAGGAGCCAATGTAGGATCCTGGGATTAGCCCCCATTCAGGTCCCATCTGTCAACGGAAGAGGAGTAGGAACACCTCCTAGTCTTCAGTAAGAAGACAATGGTTAAGGAACCTAACAAATGTTCCAGATTCATCAGATTTCCAAAAGCAGGGGCAGAGACTAGGTCTCCCCAGTGGGGGAGATGTCAGGTTAAGTCAGAGGCCTTCCATAAAGGGGGAGGCACCGTTTAGCCTGATATATGAGTGAGAGTTTCCTCAGCAGAGAAGCGTCAGGTTGAGGCAGGCCTCCACCGACTGAGTATACCAGTGGGGAGGAGTAATGTTTTAACCTGATGTGTGTATGAGTGAATGAAAGAGCAGCTTAGCCGGTATGATTGGTCAGGTACGAGTCTGTTGCTCCACAGCTGGACACCCTTAAGGTCCCCTGAAGGCCACGGAATTTGTATGGGCTCATTCCGCAGTTCCGTGGTGAACAGCGTACGGTCCAGGGCGGTATCGGACTATCGTTCGATCACAAGTCACAAAGCTGAGTCCGCTACAACTAAGCATCATGTATGTTTCCTGTGAGGGGACACGGCCAGATGAGCACCTGAATGGTCTCCTCTGTGGAGGGGGCACCCACCCTTGTTTATCTTTGCATCACCGTTACAGGGTGGGATGAGTTTGGTCAACACTAAGAAAAGGGAGGTGCTCCGTCACCCTCTGGAGGGCAACCAAGCTCCCTCCACAAGTTAAGGGAAGGTGGGAGGTTGTATGAAAGAGAGTGAGTGCTGAGTGATTGAGACGTGGCCATGCTATGAAGCGAGAGTTGAGCCCCAATCCGCAGTTCCATGGCGATCTTCATATGGCTTACAGTGACCTCACTGGATCTCTGTGAGGAGTCTATTCTAGTGATCCAGATCAGGGGGTTATACCGACCCACCAAAGCCAAGAGGCGCCTGAAATCCCTATGAGGGGAGCGGCCGGAGACGAGCCAAGCAAATGGCATCCCCTCCAAACTTTCCCTGACTCTACTCCCATTCCTTCATGTGGTGTGATTGTTGTCTATCATGGGAGGCACAGGAAGTGCCTCTGATCTATATAAAAGGAAAGGAAGGGCTGGAGCCAGAAGGAAAAAACAGGAAAGTGTTTTTGGTAACAGAAGGAATAAGGTCTGGAGACTTATTTTGAAGGAAATTGAAGGAAAGGTATTGCCTCAGAGTTGGTTATTTCTGTACAAGTGAAAAGAGGCAAACTGAAGAAATAAAGAAAGTGTGAAAGAAGGTTTGTAGAAGTAGTAGAAGGTTTGTGAATGGAAATCCTGAGAGGAATTTTATGAGAGGAAAGTGTGGAAAAAGATTGGTGAAAGAGATGTTGAGGAGAAATTTTGTGTAACTAAGCAAAACAAGATTGAAAATTTAAATGTCGAAAGTAAGCTAATATAAAATAAAAATTGTGTTTTAATGTTTCTTAGACTATTGGTCTGCCACTAATGTTATGAAAAGGTTTTTGAATAGAAAACGTACGTCATCGAAATAATTTCAGTGTTTTATGCTGCTTTAACCAGTTTTCTGGGACTTTAGAGAATATACTAATGCTGGCCTCTGTGCCCAATTTTCAAAGGAAGCTTCCTGTAAATATGCAGGGAGTTTCCACTAAGCCAACTGTCTTAGACTGCATTTTAAGGAAATACAATTGGAGAATTTTAAGGAAAATTTTTCAGAGAATTAAAGGGTCATGCTGATCCCAGAAAAGCTTTGTACTCTTTGTGAGCTTGAATGGCCCACCTTTGGGGTAGGTTGGCCCTCGGAAGAAGCCCTAGACCTCCACACAGTGAGGGTAGTGTACGAGGTAGTGACAGGGATCCCTGGTTATCCAGACCAGTGGCTGTACATAGACACATGGCTGCAGATTGCTACTATAGTGCTCCCTTGGGTCGGGTTCAGTGATTATAGGCAGGGACAGAGTGAGATATTTGTGGCCCAACCAACTCAAGAAAAGAACAAGAAAGTTTCAGCAAAATTAATCCACCAAGGGGACCCTGAGAAAGAACCTAATTTCCTACTGCCATATATCACAGTGGCTTTGTCATTCCCTGCACAGCTGCTTTACTCACAATTGCCAGACAGGCCCTTACCAACAGTGCCTTCGCCACCCCAACCTGCCTCAAAGCTCCGGCATGGCACTGTTCAAATTCAAGTTCGACTCCTCAGATCACTCTGCCTGGTATATGGGGCCGATAACTTGCCAGGAGGCACAGGCCCGGCTCCAGGGCCAGCTCCATAGCATGCGCCTAGTCCGCAACTCCTCCACCTATCTGGGGGACTATGTACTGTCCATGTCCAAGAATTCACGAGTCTCCCACTATATCATCAACTCACTGCCCAACTGCTGTTTTAAGATTGGGGACCTGGAATTTGGCCACTTGCCGGCCTTGCTGGAGTTTTATAAGATTCACTACCTGAACACTGCCACCCTGATAGAACCCGCACCCAGGTATCCAAGTTCAACAGAATATGTGCGGACTCTCTATAATTTTCTTAGAAAAGATGCCAAAAAGTCCAAATTAGCCATCTCACAGTTGTCACCCAATAAACTTATTCGAGAACCCAATGATATACTAAAAATAGTTAAAGAACAAAAAGAGGCCCTAACAGTCCTTAGGGCACAGATGGAGGTTTACCGTCCAGATTTTCTTGCAGAACAAGCAGCAAAAGAAAAGATTCATGAAAAAAAAAAAAAGAAACAATTGGCATTGCCACTGGCAATTGTGCAGAAGACAAAAATATCTCTGAAGGTGGAGACAGGCAGTCCTTGATAGAAATGCAGAGCCATCATGGGGCGAGAATCAGTGACCCAGACCAACAGGCCATATCGCAAGAGGTAAAAGCTGGGACTAGGAAATCTACAAACTTGATAAGAACAGCAGAGACACACCAGAAGCCAGAGGAGTTGCTCACAGAATTCTATGAGAGATTATGTGAGACATTCCAGGTGTATACTCCTTTTGACCCCAAAGTACAAGAGAACCAGGGCATGGTCAATGCAGCCTTTGTGGCTCAATCTGTCACTAATATCTGCTGCAAGCTTCAAAAATTAGAGAGCTTTGCTGAGATGAACAACACCCAGCTATTAGAAGTTGCAAACGAGGTGTTTGAGAAACACGACCAGGAGACACAAAAGGTAATTGACAAATGGATGAAGCACAAGATGTCCTGTTAACAACTGCATTGGGGAACCCAGGTCCAGAACAACAGACTGTGGCTCCTTCATGGAAGAGAGAGGAACCAGAAAGAGACCATTGCTTCACTGCAACCAATGCGCCTACTGCAAAGAAACTGGCCATGGGGAAAACGAATGCCCTGGTCATAGAAGAATGTCTGAAAAGCCAAAAGAATTTCAATCGACCTTGTAAAGGAGATATCAGCCTGAGCCAGTCGTCCAAGAGCTCAACGGCCAGGCCAAGGAACAATCAGACTAGGAATAATCGGGATCCCTGATCCTAGACCCCCAGCAGCCTATGGTCACAATAAAAGTAGGAGAGCCATTCAATGACTTTTACAGTGGACACTCAATACTATGGCCAAACATCATGAAAAGTGAGTTTCTAGGGGCAGCTGGGTTCTGTTGAATTTAAGTACCAAGTTCCTCCGAGATTTCCAAGCCACTATATAAGGCCACAGCTCTAAATGTAAAGGTTCCCCATGCTGTAACTGCATTAATGAATAAACAAGAACATAATTGGCTGACCAACGGCAGAATAACTCGTTATCAAGGGCTGCTTTGCATTCGAGTATCATTCACAGATGGGAGCAGCTTCATCTATGAAGGACAACGCAAAACCAACTATGTGGTAACAACTGCTGATGAGGTAATCAGAGCTGAGGCCCTGCCACAGGGCTGGTCATCATGGCAGGCTGAACTATGTACCTTCATCCAGACACTACAGCAGACTGAAGGGAAACAGGCCAATATCTACACCAACTCAAGGTATCCCTCTACTATCTTGCACACATGAGGCTATTTATGAAAAGGCAGGGAGATTGCTGGTGGCAAGAGGAAAAGGAAATTGAGAACAAAGGAGAAATCCTCCAACTGTTAGAGGCAGTCTGGAAGCCTTCAAAGGCAGCAGGCATTCACTGCAGGGGCCACCAACACTTGCTTGTGTTGGTCTACTCCTGTTCTGGACAGGTCGAAGCCTTTCCTACGTGCACTGAGTGGGCATGAGAAGGAGCCAGTGTCTTATTGAGGGAAATTGTTCCAAGATACAGACTACTCCTCTCTATAGGATCAGAGGATGGACCTGCTTTTGTATCTGAGATAGTCCAGACCTTGTCCAAAACTCTAGGAGTCAAATGAAAGTTCCACACGACCTACAGACCACAAAGTTTAGGGAAAGTTGAATTCATGAACCAGACTCTTAAAATTATTCTAGTTAAGCTGTGTCAGGAAAATCAAATTACCTTAGGTTGATTTGCTGCCTTTTCAAAATCCAGTGCAGGAAATCTCCCTCAGTAGTAAAGAAGTTAAAAGGAGACCCGCAATTAATGGCTGACCTATAGGTGTCCCAACACCTTCATGACTTAGGGAAGATTCTCCACAGCATTACTCAGGAAACTTTAGAAAGAGCCCCTATCCCTTTAGAGAATTGGGTCCGCCCCTTTCAGCCAGAAAATGAAGTATGGGTTAAAAATTGGACAAAGGAGCTGCTCCAGCCGAGCTGGACAAGCCCTCACACTATTATATTAGCATCTCCCACTGCTATTAAAGTTGCAGGTATCACCCTGTGGATCCATCATACCCAAGTAAAGAGAGCAGCACCTTCGGAAAGCCGGAAGGCTTGGACTGCAGAGCCTCTTCCTGATCAGCCGCTCCGAGTCGTGTTCCGGAAGCAGCAGAAGTCCACCTGAGATCATCGGCCCTGCGCTGGCCACCCCAGAAGCTAGCCAATCCATGCATGGCAGAAGCTTGAGGATCGACCATCACCACAGTCAGCTGAAACCAGCACAGATAGTTCCACCATGCTTGTGAGTAGGAAGACAACATGCCCTGCTGCAGCCACAAGCCTGAAGCTGGCTGATCTACGCATGGCCAAAGCCGGAGGAATTTCATTGTGGAACTCCTTATAATTGGACACTGGGGAGGGAAGGAAACTAGAGCAGAGGACTGTGAGCTATGTGTTCATGTCACCAAAGGAGGTAAGGGAATTGCCATTACCTTAATTTTCTAGAGCTACTGTGAATGTCAGGGAACCAAGAAAGGGACCTGTACCTATAACCAGACTCAATATTCAATATACAACCCAGGAAGTAATCAATCTTATATATGTTACAACCCAAATAACCCTCCCACTGAAACAGTTTTTGAAACAAGGGTAGCTCTGAAGAACCACAGGGGAGGAGGGACAGATGGACCCATGTTGGCCCAGACTAAAGTGAAAGAAAATCCTCATCAGATAATCCTAAAGTTTGATGCTTGTGCTGCTATGAGTCAGAGCCAATGGGAGGAAGGGAGATCCTGTGGATCTCTCAGCTGAGAAGGAAGTTACAGGACAGAATAAAAGTATATATGTCCCCACAGTTCCTCATGTGAAAGAAGTCGTGCTATTGGTCATGTATCCTATGGGATACATGGGAGAAAGACACTAGCAACAAAAAAACAGATGTATTTAAGAAAAAGAGTAGCCTTATCAAAATGCACCACACATTCGCGCAAATCATTACAATTAATCATAACCAACCCTTCAATCCCCTTTGGAGTTCTGAAGAAGTATTAGCACTTGGTATTGATGGGATGGGGCTAAATCCCTAAGTTCAAATTCATATTCATATTAGAAGTCAAGTACTAGCCATTCAGCCCAAGTCTATCAGGTTTACAAGACCTTCTACAAGGAAGTAACTGAACCCCTACCCCCATCACCACACTCAATCAAAAACTTATTTCTCAGAATGGCTGAAGGATTAGCTCACTCTCTGAATGTCACTTCCTGCTATGTATATGGGGGAACTCTAGTGGGAGATAGATGGCCATGGGAAGCTATTGAATTGGTTCCCAACCAGGCAATGCCAGATATAACTGCCCCACGTTCCTCAAACTGAAGAGGAAATTTACAGTATTTACATCAAAAAGCTAATTAGCCCTTTGTTCTGCTCCTGTAAATATGCTTGCTGTGTGCAGGAGCTCATGCAAGAGCTCGCTTGCACTTTGCTCAACTTGTAAATATAACTGTGTATACCCATAGTGGCCCCGCCTCTAGTAGCACCTTGTACCCTGGCAGATCCCGCTTCCTGTAACAATTCGCAACTGTCGGTAACCCTTAGCAACTCCCACCCTTCTCCAATGTTACTACTTGCAATCTGCATAGCAACTCCTGCCGTTTGTAATAGTTTGAGTTCAAACTGACCAATCAGCTTGTGTAAAATTCTTGTATATAAGGAATGTTGCAACTGAGCACACTGCCCAGACTATTCAGAGCACTAGCTCCTCTGGGACTGTGCATAATAAACTGAGTTCTCCTTTTCTCCAAGTTACTGCTTGGTTTTTTGCTAGACTGGGTTTGGGATTTTTCCACAAAACAATGATCAATGGATTTTAGAACATACTATTACAAGACAATACTTCTTGGCCAGAGGTGGAGGAAATCTCAAACACTCACTCGGAAACTTAATTTGCTCAGGCCAATGATATTATAATGCCACCTCCAGATGAAGCATGTGGTGGGGAAACAGAAAAGAGAGAAATCCATTGGCCAGATTCCCAGGGATAACTAAAGCCTGGTGTAACCCTGGCAGAGTCTAAGACTGGATGGCCCTACGTGGGCTCTACTGGATTTGTGGAAACATGGCCTATACACGCCTCCCCACAAATTGGGAAGGAAGCTGTGTAATTGGCATGATAAAATCATCCTTTTTCCTCTTACCTCTGAAAACAGGGGAACAGCTTGGTCACCCAGTCCTACAACCCTTGCAAAGAGTAAAAAGAGAACTACAAATAGGAGACTGGAAGGATAATGAGTGGCCCCCCAGAACGAATAATCCAATACTATGTGCCTGCCACTTGGGCAAAAGATGAATCTTGGGGAATACCATACCCCCATTTACATGTTAAACCGGATTATCCAATTGTAGGCCATCTTAGAAATCCTTACCAATGAGACCGGGAGAGCCCTGACCCTCCTTGCACATCAACAGACTCAGATAAGAAATGCTATTTACCAGAACAGGTTGGTACTAGATTATCTATTAGCAGCAGGAGGAGATGTGGGAAATTCAATCTCACCAACTGTTGTATACAGATAGATGACCAAGGCCAGGCAGTTGAGGACCTTGTCAAGCATATGACAAAACTGGCACATGCGCCCATGCAAGTATGGCATGGATGGAGCCCTGCTAGCCTCTTTGGAGGTTGGTTCTTTACCTTCCGAGGCTTTAAAACCTTAGTTGGAGTAGTACTCCTCCTCAGTGGCTACCTCATTCTGCCTTACCTGTTGCCTCTTGTTGTCCAGTCAATTACCTCCCTCATAGAAGCTATAGTAGAGAGAAAGACTGCATCAAAGATCTTTATGCAGTGGAATTACCGGTCCCTGGATCAGGGAGAACAAGAGGAGAATCAAAAAGGCAGTGCCCTATAAAAATTAAAATGGGCATCAAATTGGGGGAATGAAAAAGAAATTTGAGGAATTTTCGTTAAGAACTAATCAGCATTTGTTCTGCTTCTGTAAACATGCTTGCTGCATGCAAGAGCTCTCTTTCAGATCTCACTTGCACATTGCTCAACCTAAGTAACAAATGTAACTGTACCCTTAGCAGCTCCCACCACTTGTAGCACTTTGTAACTTAGCAGTTCATGCTTCCTGTAACAATTTGTAACCATCAGTAACACTTAGCAAATCCCACCCTTCCACCAATGTTACTACTTGCAACCAAAGGAACTCCCGTCATTTGTAACGGTCTGATTTCAAACTGACCAATCAGCTTGTGTAAAAATCCTGTATATAAGGAATGTTGCAACAGAGCTCTTGGCCCAGATCTTCAAAGCACTAGCTCCTCTGGGACCAAGAGTAATAATCCTGAATTCTTCTCTCCAAGTTACTCCTTGGTTTTTGTTGGACTATTTTGAAGCTTTTCCACAAGAGAACTGTAGCGGCTGGGCGGCATGCCCCTGAAACCAATACCACCTTTGAATCTGTCCATGCTTCAATTGAGAATATGAATTTCAAAAGAGTCAAAGAAAGGAAAAGAAATTCACCCAGTAAGCTACTCCTCACACCCAAACACCCGACACAGAACCATTAGGACAGAGCTTCGTGCTCTGCCTCCCTACAACCACCGGATGCCCTGGAGCCTGCTCAGCTGAGCATCCAGGGCAGGACCAGAGAGAGCCTCCTGTCCTGAGGAAGTGGCTGACACATCCGATATCAGGGACCAGAGGAAGCCCACTCCACCTGAGGCCACATCTCGGTCTGGGGTCCAGATGGCTGAGGAGGAGGCCTGGCTATGGCGTCTCTCAGATGTTTTCCTCGGTAGTGAGTCGATAACATTTCATTTGCTCCAAGGTTATCTTGAAATTCATCCTTTCCTTTTTGCTTCACACATGGAATTTCTGGTGACCGTGAAAGAGGGTATGCAAGGTGACCCGCGGTTCCAGTGGACGGTCTTCACTTGAGGATTCCAGACAAGTCAGCAGTGGGCCCAAAGAATTTGCAGCAACCAGCAGCTGATTCTCTGAAACCTTTCTCCCTCCCCCACTCCTCTTCTCATTGGGTGTCTGAAAAGAACTGACCCAATGATCCATTTCAGAGAGTTTGCCTCGGGGAATGCCTTGCATCCTGAACTGTCCCTTAAGGAATCTGGATTCTTTTTGGGGAGCTATGATGCTAGAGTTTCAGAGAGAGGGAGTTACCTAGACAGGGCAGGAATATGAAAAAGTTGGCATCCTCCTGGGTCCCCAGAGGACTTTCTTTAGCCCGAGGAAAATGGAACAAATGGCTCCCAAGTACTTTTTATTCTAAACGAGGTTGTTTGTTGTTCTCCAAGGTTGAACCTTGTGAAAGCTACTGAGAAAGGGGCCAGAGTGTCCTTCCATCAGCAGCTTCACAGCCTTATTTTCATTTCCCTATTTCTCACTGCCCCGTTCCAGAATGGATTACCCTGTCCCTCCTCTGGCTCTCAAAGGGCTGACTTCTCAGAAAGAGTCGAACACATCAATTTGGAGTTCTTCTCATTTTCAAAACACAAGAGGAAGATGACGGACATGGTCTCAGGAAACACAGTTTGAATCTTTCTGTTTCAAACAGCACTCAGGTGACTCCAATAGTTTTTGCTAGGTAGCTCTGTGACAGGGTGGAAAATGATCCCACCGAATGCAAAAAAAATGTACCAGTATGTCCAGAAATCTATCGTCAAGAGAATGCCTGACTATGGATTGGCGCCTCCAAACATGCCGCAGTCTGTCGATTTGACACAACGAAACCTAATGGGAATAAGTGACACCCTCACCCACATGTCAGGGGAGCTGCCTTCTACTCCAACATCAGTCACCTGCATGGAGTGCTCAGCACCCGCTGCCTGGTGTTTCATCATCTCCCAAAGGCTGAGCCCCTTTACACACATCTTGTTTGCCCCAAATGCCATTAGTCTATGACTCACATCACTCTCATATCTGAGACTATGAGTTAGCATTTCTTTGTTTTTTTGCTTGCATGCTTGCTTGCTTGCTTTTCAATGTCTTGCTCTTCTTTTCATGTCCACATGGGAGTGAAATCATAAGGGCCCTGTCCCTTGCGGTCTGACACAAGCAGTCCCACTTCCCTTGATAGGGAGTGGGACTGCTTGAAAGGGCCAGTCACAAAGTGTATGAGTGAGTTTAGGAGCTCCTAAGTGGCAGAGGCCTGAGTTCCAGGCAGAATGAAACTCCAAAATTTCCAGGGCTCTCCGGCGACCTCTTGTCTCTGGCCTAAAGACCGGTGGCTAGACCGGCAACTGGCCCAAAGTGGACCAGCTTATGGCATTTGGGCCAGCAGAATATAGATGTGACCATGGTTAGGGAGCCCGAGGAGGTCAATGCGTGGCAGTGGAGACTGGCATCTCAGCAGGCCAGCAGCTAATGGTGGACCCCTTGGCAGAGGACAGGGCAGGCATCCTGTGCCTTGGTTCTCCTGGTGTCTCCAGGAGCACTGAGGCTAGTGCGTGTGAAGACTGGGATCTGAAAGAAGGAGAATCCTCTCAGTCACATTATGATTGTTTTCTGGGTGACAGATGAATGCTGGACCCCGGGCAGCAAACACTGTATAGAAGTGTCGCGGCCAGGTGGCGTGCCCCTGAAACCAACATCACCTTTGAATCTTTCCGTGCTTCAGTCAGGAATCTGAATTTCAAAAGAGTCAAAGTAAGAAAAAGAAATCCACCTGGTAAGCTCTCTTCCACCCCCATACACCAGAGCCCAGAACCATTAGGATGGAGCTTCATGCGCTACCTCCCTACAACCACAGGGTGGCAGGCATCCTGCTCAGCCCAGCATCCAGGTCAGGAACAGAGAGAGCCTCCTGTCCTGAGAAGGTGGCTGACACAACCTGTATCCAGGGCCCATGGAAGCCTAGTCCACCTGAGGACACAGCTTGTCCTAGAGACCAGATGGCAGAACAGTAGACCTGGCTGTGGCATCTCTCAGATGTTTTCTTCGCTAGTGAGTCTAGAACATTTCATTTGCTCCAGGGATACATCAGACTTCATCCTTTCTTTTTTGCTTCACACATGATTATTTCTGGTGACCATAAATAAGGGTGTGCGAGTTTACCCACGTTTCCATTAGCTTGCCTTAACTTCTGAGGATTCTAGATAAGTCAGCAGTGGGCCCAGAGACTTCGTAGCATCCAGAAGCCAAGAACTGATTTTCTCGCATCTTACTCCCGCCCCAACATCCCTTCTCCTTGGGTTTCTGAAAAGAATGGACCCAATGATCCATTTCGGATGGTTTGCCTCCATCACTGCCTCGCATCCCGTACTATCCCTTAAGGAATCCGGATTGTTTCCAGGGAGCTATGACGATAGAGTTTCAGACAGAGAGAATCACCTAGACAGGGCATGAATATGAAAAAGTTGGCATCTGCCTGGGTCCCCGGGAGACCTTCTTTAGTCTGAGGCCAACAGAATATATGGCTCTAAACAAGGTTGTTTGTTGTTCTCCAAGTTTGAACCTTGTTAAAGCTATTGAGCAAGAGGCCAGGGGGTCCCTCTGTCAGTAGCATCACAGCCTTCTTTTCATTTCCCTGTTGCTCACTCCCCTTTTCCAGAATGAATTACCCTGTCCCTCTTACGGCTCTCAATAAGCTGACTTCTCAAGAAGAGTCAAACATATCCTTTTAGAATCCTTCTTGTTTACAAGATAAGGAGGAAGGTGAAGGGCACAGTCTCAGGAAACACTGAGGCACCAAGACTGACACTTTGTTTCAAATCACACTCAGGTGACTCCAATAGTCTGACAGGAGGATCAGTGACAGGGTGGAAAACAATCCCATCGAATCTAAACACTGTTCCAATGTGTACAGAAATCTGTCATCACAAGAATGCCAGACTTGGCTTTGGCACCTCCAAACCTGCCGCGGTCTGTCTATTTGACACAATGAAACCGAGCGGGGATAGGTGGCTTAACACTCTCACCCACATGTCAAGGGCCCTGCCATCTACTCCAACATTGGTCAGAAGCATGACACATGTCTTCTCTCGCTACTGCTCTTAGACTCTGACCCACACCGGTCTTACGTCTGAGGCTCTGAGTTGGCTTTTGTTTGTTTGTTTGCTTGCTTCCTTGCTTGCTTATCAATGTCTTGCTATCCTTTTCATGTCCAAATAGGAGCGAATTCATATGGGCCCTGACCTTGTGGTCTGGCATAGTTCTCTTCCCTTGACTAGGAGGGGGACTGCTCAAATGTGCCAGGCATCAAATGTATGGGCAAGTTTAGGAGTCCAAAGTAGCAGAGGCCTGAGTTCCAGATGGAACACAGCTCCGAAAATCTCATGGCTGTCTGGCGACTACTCGTCTTTGGCCTAAACACCGGCTGCTGAACTGGCCACTGGCCCAAAGTGGACCAGCTTATGGCATTTGGGCCAAAGAATGAAGATGCGACCATGATTAGGGAGCCCAAGTTGGTCAATGCGTGTCAGTGGGGGCTTGCCTCCCAGCAGGCTGGCAGCTATTGGCCAATCCCCTGGCAGAGGGCAGGTCAGTTGTCCTGAGCCTTGGTTCTCCTGGGGTCTTCAGGAACCACTGAGGCCTGTGAAGAGTGGAAAGTCAGTCTCCTCGGTTTACCCTGGGGAGGAGGTGATGAGACACACTTACGGTCGTTCTGGGTGGAGTCTGCTATTGATAGAGCCCCATCTGGAGGCAGTGTTCCTGACCTGCCGTTTTCAGTTCAGGACACACAAATGGCACACTCACAGTGAAATGAGGCCACGATTGAGTCTCTTATCACCACTCACTCGCCAGCATGGCAGCAAGAATGAAGTAACCACGTCTCAGAGAAGGCCCAGGACAAGAGCTGGCCTTTTTATGTCGAACGCCCTGGGCGCCAAGCCTGGAAAAGTCCTAGAATTGGGAGGTCTGGGAGTCACCACCATGCCTCTACCCAAGAACCAACTCTTCCGTAAACCCCAAAAGGTTTACGGCGCAGCGGGAATGGGTGGTGCCATTCTCACACCTGCCTTGAGCTTCCCAGTTACCGATATTGATGCTCTTACCCCAGGCCTCTTGACTGATCAGGAAGTGAACACAAGCCACCTTTTCCTTCCTCCTGCATATCCTTGGAGCTTCTTCTCTGTCTCTTTCTCTGTCCTCACTTGGCTCTTCTGCAAACTCGTCCCCCAGGCCCAGGGCACTTGGAAACCCCTGAGGGGAGCTCTGAGCCTGGGCAGGAAGGGGAGACTGGACACTGGTTCAGCTTCTCCGGGCTCCATTATTGGCACAGGTGAGTTGCACAATCAACTCTCCTTGGTGGGGGGATGAACTATCAAGTAATCACAGCTATTGCCCATTGAATTCCTTAGGACCAGGCAGGGAGGAGTCTTTAAAGTCTTCCTTTATTCCGCTGTGTCTTCCCATGACACAGCAGCCCCACTCCTTTTTCAGACACCACATTCCATTTTCCTTCCACTCTCAGCTTTCAAGTCCACCTTCTTCGGCCTCCAGGCAGCCCTTTCCAGCCTCCTTCATGTTTCATACTCCCTTTTAGGCAATTCGACCGCCCTTTGTTCTCCCATTTGACCAGCGTCCTTACCCACTCTCCACAGCCATTATCCTCACCTACCAGATCCAAAATAAGTGGCAGATTCTATCCCTCCCCCACCCTCACATTAAACAGTCTGTTTATACTCAGTAGAGCTTGGGACCACCTGCAAGTGCACTGATTCTGGGACCTTGGCTGCTGTCGAGCTCACTGCCCAGCCAGGCTGGGACAGTGGGGACAGGATCCTGGGGGCAGTTGGATGGGTCATATTTTATTAACCCTGGCCAGCACCTCAGAAGGTGAGAATTAAAGTCCTCTCCGCCAGCCATGCTGCCAGGCACAGTCCCTTTCCTCCTGAGGCCAGAAAGTCAGAGGGCTGAAGAGACCGAGCAAGGCATAGGCATGTGGGGCACAGAAAAGACAAGACTCTGGAGGCCTTGAGAGCCTGCCTGGGAAATCTCCTTGATGTCAGGGGCCTTTGTGTGTTCATGTGTCTCCGATGTTTTCCTCGGTAGTGAGTCAAGATCCTTTCATTTGCTCCAAGGTTACCTCAGATTTCATCCTTTTTTCTTTTTTGCTTCACACATGGAATTTCTGGTGGCCATGAAAAAGTATCTGCTAGGCAACCTGCATTTTCAGTGGCCAGCCTTAAGTTTTGAGGATTCCAGACAAGTCAGCAGTGGGCCCAGAGACTTTGTAGCACCCAGCAGCCACCAGTTGATTCTCTCACAACTTTCAACCTCCCACCCCCTTCTCATTGGGTGTCTGAAAAAAACTAACCCAATGATCCATTTTGGATGGTTTGCCTCGGGGAAGGCCTCGCATCCTATGTTGTCCTTTAAGGAATCCAGAATGTTTCCGGGAAGCTGTGACGATAGAGTTTCAGACAGAGGCAATCACCTGGACAGGGCAGGAATATGAAAAAGTTGGCATCTGCCGGGGTCCCAAGGATACTTTCCTTAGCCCAAGGCCAACAGAACAAATGGCTCCCAAGTACACTTTGTTCTAAACAGGGTTGTTCATTGTTCCCCAATGTTGAACCTGTGAAAGCTATTGAGAAAGGGCCCAGGAGATCCCTCTGTCAGTAGCATGACAGCCTACTTTTCATTTCCCTGTTTCTCGCTCCCCTTTTCCAGAATGGTTTACCCTGTCCCTCTTCTGGATCTCAAAGAGCTGACTTCTCAAGACGAGTCAAACACATCCTTTGAAATCTTCTCGTTTTCAAAACATAGGAGGAAGGTAATGGACACGGTCTCTGGAAACATTGAGGCACCGGGACTGCTGCTCCATTTCAAACATCACTCAGGTAGCTCCAATAGTCTGCCAGGCGGCCCTTTGACAGGGTAGAAAAATGGTCCCATCAAATCCAAACAACTTTCCAGTGTGTCCAGAAATCTGTCAGTACGGGAATGCCACATTAGGGTTTGGTGCCTCCAAACCTGCCATGGTGTGTCCATTTGACACAATGAAACCTAGTGGGAGAAGTGGCTTAACATCCTAACCCATATGCCTTCTATTCCAACATCGGTCACTTGCGTGGGGTGCTCAGCACCTGCTGCTTGGTATGTCACTGTCTCTCAAAGGCTGAGCCCCTTTACACACATGTCATTCACCCCCAACTGCCCTTAGGCTATGACCCACACCGATCTCATGTCTGAGGCTTTGAGTTGGCTTTTGTTTGTTTGTTTGCATCTTTGCTTGCTTGCCTGCTTGTTGGTGTCTTGCTCTCCTATTTATGTCCACATAGGAACGAAAGCTTAAGGCCCCGTTCCTTGAGGACTGGCATAGTTACCTTCCCTTGACTGGGAGGGAGACTGCTTGAATGGGCCAGGCACCAAATGAATGGGTGTGTTTAAGCTCCTAAGTGGAAGAGGCCTGAGTTCCAGGCGGAATGTAGCTCCAAAATTCCCCAGGCTGCCTGGCATCTTCTCTTCTCTGGCCTAAACACTGGTGGCTTTACTGGCCACTGGCATAAAGGGGACAGTTAATGGCTTTTGGGCCAGTATAATGCAGATGCGACTATGATTAGGGAGCCCGAGGAAGTTAATGTGCGACAGTGGAGGCTGACCATCAGGCAGGCTGGCAGCTAATACCTGACCCCCTGGCAAAGGACAGGGCAGGTGTCCTGTACCTTGGTTGTCCTGGGGTCTCCAGGAGCATTAATGCCTGTGGAGAGTGGAAAGCCATTTCCCCTGGTGCTCCATGGACTGAGGCTGGGGAGGAGGTGGTGAGACACACTCATGGCTGCTCTGGGAAGGGTCTGCTATTGATAGAGCCCCAGCTGGACGCAGCAGTCCTGATCTGCTGTTTTCAGTTCAGGACACACAAATGGCACACTCCCAGTGAAATGAGGCTGTGGTTGAGGCTCATCACAACCCACTCACTGGCATGGCTGTAGGGATGAAGAAACCAAGTATCTGAGAAGGACTAGGACAAGAGCTACTCTTGTTATGTGGAATGCCCTGGGCGCCAGGCCTGGAATGGCCTGGATTTGGGAAGTCTGGGAATCACTGCCCTGCCCCCACCCAGAGAACCATTCCTTCCATAAACCCCTAATGGTCTGTGGGGCAGAGTGCAGGGGTGCTGCCAGTCTCACACTAGCCTTGAGCATCCAGGTGACTGATATTCATACTCTATCCCCAGGCCTCTTGACTGATCAGGAAGTGAACACAAGCCACTTTTTCCTGCCTTCTGTGTCCCCTAGAGCTTCCTCTCTGTCTCTTTCTCTGTCCTCACTTGGCTCTTCTGCAAACTGTTCCCCACCAGGCCCATGGCACTTGGAAACACAGGAGGAGGGCTCTGGGCCTAGGTGGGAAGGGGCGACTGGACAGGGGTTCAGCTTCTTCGACTTAGTTCTTGGCAAAGGTGAGTTGCCTAATCAACGCTCCTTGGCGGCGGGGGGCGGCAGGGGGGTGATGAACTGTCAATTAATCACAGCTGTTGCCCATCGAATGGATTAGGGCCAGGCAGGGAGGGAGACTCTCCTCCTTTCCTCCTTTGTGTCTTCCCATGAAACAGCTGCCCCACTATTTTTCCAGACACCCAATTCCATTTTCCTTCCACTCAGCTCTCAAGTCCTCTCCCAGGGCCCTTCCACCTTCCTCGGCCTCAAGGAAGCCCATTCCCAGCCTCCTCCATGTTTCCATACTCCCTTACTGTCAATTTGACCGCCTTACCTTCTCCTATTTGACCAACATCCTTACCCGCTCTCCACAGCCATGATCCTCACCTACCTGATCCAGCCCAAGCGGCCCATTCTCCCCATCCCCCACCCTCACCCTAGATAGTCTGTTTGTCCACAGAAGGACTTTGGAGCACTAGTAAGCGCACTGTTCCTGGGACCTTGGCTGTTGTCAATCCCACTGCCCAGCCAGGCTTGGGCAGCCAGGGACTGGGTCCTGGGGGCAGAGGGTTGGGTCATATTTTATTAGGCCTGGCCAGCACCTCAGAAGGTGAGGATTCATGTCCCATCTGCCAGCCAGGCTGCCATGCACAGTCCCTTTTCCTCCTGAGGCCAGGAAGTTAGAGGGCTGAGGAGACTGAGCTAGGCTCAGGCAAGGGACACAGAAGAGAAAGACCTCCAGAGACTCTGAGAGCCCAGCTGGGAAGCCTTCTGGATTTCAGGGGCTTTTGTGTGTTCATGTGTCTGTATCAAACAGGCACAGCCATGGCTTGCTCATTTTCCCAGCAGAGTGTGGGTGTGGTGACCTGTTGCATGTCTCTCAGTCTCTAAAGAACTGAGTTCAAATAGGTTTCTGGCTGGGAGTTTACAATATCCGTCTGTGTGTGAATGAGTGTTAGTGTGTGTGTGTGTGTGTATGAGTGTCTATATCTGTGTCTCTGTATGTGTGTGTGTGTGAGAGAGAGACAGAGATGTGGTTGTGTGATATCCAGACAGGTGGAAATATGTGAGTGCCCTCGTATGTGCCTGAGTAAACATTTCTAGGAATGTGAGCATACGATTTCACTTGTGTTTTATAATGTGGGTGCATTGTGCATGCACTTTCATGGGAGTGCAAAGGAGACTTTGGGGGGTATTAATATCAGGAAGAGTGTGTGAGTGTGTCAAAGATGTTCCCCAGAGACATCTGTCAACATTTGGTTGGACCTACGTGTGAAGGCCAGGTGTCCAATAGGAAGAGAATCCTCTCAGTCACATTATGATTGTTTGGGTGACAGATGGGTGACAGATGGTCGCTGGACCCCTGGTGGCAAACACTTCATATGGAACTGTCACGGCCTGGCAGCGTGCCCCTAAAACCAATATCACCTTTGCATCAGTCCATGCTTTAATCAAGAATCCGAATTTCAAAGGAGTCAAAGTAAGGAAAAGAAATCCGTCCTATAAGATCCTCCACCCCTATACACCTGAGCCCAGAGCCATTAGGATGGAGCTTCATGCGCTGCCTCCCTACAACCACCGGGTGGCTCGCAGCTTGCTCAGCCCAACATTCAGGTCAGGACTCCAGAGAGCCTCCTGTCCTCAAGAGGTGGCTGACACACCCGGTATCGGGGGCCAAGGGAGGCCCAATCCACTTGAGGCCAAAGCTCAGTCCAAGGCCCAGATGGCTGAGGAGGGGGCCTGGCTGTGGCGTCTCTCGGATGTTTTCCTCAGAAGTGAGACAAGAACATTTCATTTGCTTCAAAGTCACCTAGGATTTCATCCTTCTTTTTTTTTTTTTTTTTTAAGCTTCACGTATGTAATTTCTGGTGACCATGAGAAAGGATACATGAGATGACCCACATTTCCAGCGGCCAGCCTTAACTTTTGAGGATTCCAGACAAGTCAGTAATGGGCCCAGTGACTTTGCAGCAACCAGCAGCCACCAGCTGATTCTCTGCCACCTTTGTCCCTCCCCCACATCCCTTCTAATGGGATGCATGAAGAGAATAGACCTAATGATCCATTTCGGAGGATTGGCCTCAGGGAATGCTTCGCATCCTGTGCTGTCCCTTAAGGAATCCAGATTGTGTCCGGGGAGCCAAGACCATAGAGTTTCAGACAGAGGCAATCACCTGGACAGGACAGCAATATGAAATAGTTGGCGTTTGCCCGGGTCCCCAAGAGACCTTCTTTAGCCCAAGGCTAATAGAACAAATGGCTCCCAAGTACCTTTGTTCTAAACAAGGTTATTCTTTCTCCTCCAAGTTTCAACCTTCGGAAAGCTATTGAGAAATGGGCCAGAGTGTCTTTCCATCAGCAGGTTCACAGCTTTCTTTTCATTTCCCTATTTCTCGCTCCCCTGTTCCAGAATGGATTACTCTGTCCCTCTTCCAGCTTTCGAGGAGCCAACTTCTCAGGAAGAGTCGAACACATCCTTTTGGCGTCCTTGTTTTCCAAACACAGGAGAAAGGTGATGGACACAGTCTCAGGAAACACTGAGGCACCAGGACTCCCGCTCTGTTGCCAATGGCACTCAGGTGACTCCAATAGTTTTTGCTAGGTGGTTCTGTGACAAGATGGAAAACAGCCCCATCGAATCCAAATAATGTTCCTGTGTGTCCAGAAATCTGTTGGTACAGGAATACCAGACTTGTCTTTGGCACCTCCAAACCTGCTGTGGTCTGTCCATTTGACACAATGAAACCTAGCAGGGATATGTGGCTTAACATCCTCACCCACATGTCGGGGCACTGCCTTCTACTCCAACATCAGTCACCTGCGTGGACTGTTCAGCACCCGCTGCCTGGTGTGTCACTGTCTCCCAAAGGCTGAGCACCTTTATGCACATGTCGTTCTCCCCCTACAGCCCTTTGGCTCTGACCCACACCAGTCTCATGTCTGAGGCTCTGATTCGGCTTTTGTTTATATGCTTGCTTGCTTGCTTGTATGTTGGTGTCTTGCTCTCCTTTTCATGTCCACATGGCAGCAAAATCATAAGGGCTCTGTCCTTTGCAGTCTGACATAGTTCCCTGCCCTTGATGGGGAGGGGGACCACTCAAAAGGGCCAGTCATAAAATATATGGGTGAGTTGAGGAGCTCCTAAGTGGCAGAGGCCTGAATTCCAGGCGGAATGTAGCTCCGAAATTCCCAGGGCTGTTTGGCGACTGCTCGTCTCCAGACTAAACAGTGGTGGCTGGACTGGCCACTGGCCCAAAAAGGACAGCTCATGGCATCTTGGCAAAAGAATGCAGATGCAACCATGATTAGGGAGGCCAAGGAGATCAATGAGTGGCAGTGAAGCCTGGCCTTCCAGCAGGCCGGCAGCTAATGGCTGAACCCTGGCACAGAACAGGTTAAGTGTCCTGAGCCTTGATTCCCTTGGGTCTGCAGGAGCATTGGGGTCTGTGGAGAGTGGACGGCTGGTCCCTCTTGTCCGCTCTTTGCTGAGGCTGGGGAGGAGGTGATGCAATACACTGGTAGCAGTTCCCGGGTGGTTCTGCTATTGATACAGTCCCTGCTGTACGATGCACTCCTAATGTTTCACGTTTAGGACACACAAATGCCAAATGAGCAGTGAAATGAGGCCGCCACCCATGACCTGGTCAAGGCTGTTATCATCTGTTATCAACTGTCAGTTATGAAGTAACCAAGTTTCAGAGAAGGCCCAGGACCAGAGCTGTCGTTGTTTGTTGAACACCTAATGCTCTGAACATCACACACCTGGATGTCAGCTATATTACACAAGGTCATAGCAAATCCAGAAATCAAAAGCAATATTTTCCTACATCCAACTAAGCATACATGTTTCCTCTAATACAGATCTATACTCTGAGACCTTGAAATTTTTTTTAATCTAAGCTGATTGCTAGCTTAGATATTTAACACATCTTCTATCATTATCCACCTCGACAAAATAAATAGAATCAGTAGGATCTTGTGGCACATAGGAGGATACTTTTGGAGTTTAACATATTAATTTAAACCCTTGTTCCTACTTAGTTTTCAACAAGGTTTTTAATCTCCCTGGTCCTCAATTTCTCCTCTGTAAAATGAAAATGAGATAGTCTTTGCAAATCACAGTGTTTCAGGCTCTAGTTAGTATTCAATAAATGGTACCATGTACAGTTTTAATAATAGTTAATATTATAACCATTTGCTATTTTTACCTTCAGGTAACCCAGACATGAAGAGGACTATTCTATTACAATACTTATTCTGAAAGAGGTACATAATTCATATTGTACAGCAGTATTTGCATTAAGGAAAGCATTAAACTAATACAATGATGACTGAGAAAGAATAATTTTAATAGTCACCCACTCCCACAGATTCCTCACCACCACACACGTACTTCACTTCTCAGCAGTAATTGTGAACCACTACTTTATACTGGATATACTGGGAAATGCCATAGTTAAAGTTACCTGTCATTCCACAGATTCAAGAGATAATCACCCTATAAAGTATTAGCTTTATAAATATAGCATGGTACAGGAAACAATAATTTGTCATAGTAAACAATGTAAGGTGTTAGATAAAATAAATTTTTATGAAGTCTATAGTTACACACCTTCTATCACCAAAAAAAATTTAACTTTCATTTTCTAGATCTTACCCAATACTATTAAGAATAAATGAGAGTCCTCATCACAAATATAAATTTCTTTCTTTTTTTATTGTATCACTATAAGAGATGAATGTTATCTAAAGCTATTATATTAATCACTTCACAATATATGTAAGTCACACCATTATGCTGTACACCTTACTCATACACAGTGAGGTATGTAAATTACTTCCCAGCAAAAGTGGAAAAATAAAATACTTAAAAACAGAATAAATGAATAAAGAAAAAATGAACTAAACATTTAAAAATGCTATTGTCTTGCCACTCTTTCTAAAGCGTTCAAAAGCCTTCTCAAGTAGCAAAATAAAGCTTTTGTTTCTAGATCGTATTTTTTACTTTCTTCTCATCTTTCCTATGTATTATTATTCAGATGATTAACAATTTTATCTATAAATCTAACACTTCCTCAGTGATCCCTAATAACCTACAGAGGTTCAAATTCCCTCTTCTTGGTCAAAACATTTTGCTTTATCTTTTCTGGAGATAGGTTCTGACACACCTATCTATTTTGCATGAGGCCTTTGCACTATAAAAATGGATTAGTTCTCTGATCAACCAACAGCTGACCAGGGTATCTCCAGGCTGCCAGCTCTAATGCAGCTGTTTAAAGTGTTTTTCATTATTGCCCTCCTTTGAAGCAAGTTCATGATCTCTATTTCAGAGCCTTCAACCTAATAGTACCACCTCCAACATTATTACTGGAACCAGTTTCTTGACTCAGCATTACCTCCCTAGCGCTTCCTTTGAAATACAGCATGTGAAACATGGATGAATTAAAAAGACACTCCTCTGCAGAGACTTATGTCTCCAATAAATCAATAATCAATACATTTTAAGGTAATTAATAAATTTGAAGTATCCTAAAATGGAATTTAAGAAGCAGTGACTGCTTTGCAATTTAAACAAAGGCCTCAAAGATACCTAAATGTTTCCTTCACGTGGGCCTCTTTTTGGCTATACACATTTATAAAAACCCAAAGTTTTAGCCACTACTGAAAAAAGGCATCTGATGAGATTTGATGTGCCAGTATCAAAATGGCCAGATTTTTTATAGTGTAACTAAGGAATCCTTTCATGGACTGACAAATTATGAATCGTTTATCAATTTTTTTATTTGCACTCATGCTTTATTTTTTAATTTATTATTATTATTATTATTTGGTGACATTGGTTAACGAAACCCAGTAAGCTTGAGATGTACAATTTAACAGTAAGGCGCATATATATTGCATTGTGTGTTCACTTCCCATAGTTAGATTTCTTTCTATAACCACATGTTTGACCCTTTTACCCCATCAACCTTCCCCCATCCCCCTACCCTCTAGTAACAACTAGTCTATTGTCCATGGTCACAAGTCTCTGTTTCTTTATACTGTTCATTTATTGCTTTTAGGTTTATATCCCACAAATAACTAATATCATGTGGATTTCAACTTTTTCTATCTGGTTTATTTCATTTAGCATGATTATCTCGAGGTCCAGCCATGTTGTTACAAATGGCAGTATTTCGTCTCTTCTTATGGCTGAGTAATATTCCATTGTATACATGTACCACAGCTTCTTTATCCAATCATCTATTGTAGGACACTTTGGTTACTTCCATGTTCTGGGCACCAAGAATAATGCCACTATAAACATAGGAGTGCAAATATCTTTGGGGATGTGAGTTTTCAAGTCTTTGGGGTAAATACCCAGTAGAGGGATTGCTAGATCATATGGTACATCAAGTCTTAGTTTTCTGAGGAACCTCCATACTGTTTTCCATAGTGGCTGTACCAATTTGCAGTCCCACCAGCAGTGTATGAGGGGTCCTTATTCTGCGCATCCTCTACAACACCTGTTATTACTTGTCCTGTTGATAACGGCTATTCTAACAGGTGTGAGATGGTATCTCATTGTGGTTTTGATTGGCATTTTCCTAACAGCTAGCAATGATGAGCATCTTTTCATATATTTGTTGGCCATTTTTTATATCTTCTTGAGAGAATTGTCTGTTCCGGTCCTCTATCCACTTTTTAACTGGATTCTTTGTTTGTTGTTGTTGTTGTTGTTGGGTTGTATGAGTTCTTTGTATATTTTGATATTAGGCCCTTATCAGAGGCATTGCTTGCAAATATATTTTCCCAAACCATGTTTACGGTTTCTTTTGCTGTGCAGAAGCTTTTTAGTTGATGTAGTCCCATTCATATATTTTTTGCTTTTACTCCGCTTGCCTTTGAGGTCAAATTCATAAAATCCTTTTTAAGTCCAAGGTCCATGAGTTCAGTTCCTATATTTTCTTCTTTTCACTTTATTGTTTCAGGTCTCATATTCAGGTCCTTAATGCATTTTGAGTTAATTTTGGTGTGTGGTGATAGATAACAGTCTAGTTTCATTTCTTTACAGGTGGCTCTCCAGTTTTCCCAGTTTTATTGTAGCTTTGCAGTATACTTTGAAGCCAGGCAGTGATGCCTCCAGCCTCGTTTTGTCTCAGGATGGCTTTGGCAATTTGGAGTCTTTTGTGCTTCCATACAAATCTGATGATTTTTTTTTGTTCTATTTCTTTAAAAAAGTGCCATTGGGATTTTGATGGAGATTGCATTAAATCTGTATAATGCTTTTGATAATAAGGTCATTTTAACTGTGTTGATTCTTTCAATCCAAGAACATGGAATATCTTTCCATTTCTTTGTATCTTCTTTGATTTCTTTTAATAGGGTCTTATAGTTTTCATTATATAGGTCCTTTGCATGTTTTGTTAGATTTATTCCTAGGTATTTTATCCTTTTTGCTGCAATTGTAAAAGGAATTATTTTTTCCACTTCTTTTTCTGACACTTCATTATTAGAATATAGGGACACTATGGATTTTTGAACACTGATTTTGTATCCAGAGACTTTACTGTATTTGCTTATTGTTTCTAGTAGTGTTCTTGTGGAATCTTTAGGGTTTTCTATATAGAGAATCATGTCATCCTCAAATAGTGACAGTTTGACCTCTTCATTTCCTATTTAAATGCCTTTTATATCTTCCTCTTGCCTGACTGCACTCGCTAGGACCTCCAATGTTATATTGAATAACAGTGGCAATAGTGGTTAACCTTGTATTGCTCCTGATCTTAGAGGGAAGGTTTTTAGTTTTTCACCTTTTAAGTATAATGTTGACTGAGGGTTTGTCGTATATGGCCTTTATTTTGTTAAGGTACTTTCCTTCTACCAATTTTATTAAGTGTTTTGATCATAAATGGATGCTATACATTTCCAAAGGCTTTTTCTGCACCTATTAATATGATCATATGATTCTTACTTTTTAATTTATGTATCACATTAATCGATTTGAGGATGTTGAACCATCCCTATCCCCCTGGATGAAGCCCACTTGATCATGGTATATAATCTTTTTAATATGTTGCTGTATTCAGTTCGCTAGTATTTAGGATTTTTGCATCTGTGTTCATGAGAGATATCTCTCTGTAGTTTTTCTTTTTTTTGTGTTATCTTTACCAGGTTTTGGTATCAGGGTACTATTGGCTCATAAAATGAGTTAGAAAGTATTGCCTCCTCTTTGATTTTTTGGAAGAGATTGAGGAGAATAGGTATTAAATCTTCTTTGAATGTTTAGTAGAACACTGGTGAAGCCATGTGGTCCTGAACTTTAATTTTTGGTAGGTTCTTAATGATCGTTTCAATTTCCATACTGCTGATTGCTCCATTTAGATTTTCCAGTTCTTCTTGATTCAGTCTAGGAAGATTGTATCTTTCTAAGTCATTGTCAATTTCTTCTAGGTTATTAAATTTGGTGTTATATACTTTTTCATAGTATTCTTGTATGATCCTTTGTACTTCTGTGGTGTCTGTTGTAATTTCCCGCTTTCATCCCTGATTTTGTTTATTTGTGTCCTTTCTCTATTTTCTTTAGTGAGTCTAGCCAGAGGTTTGTCGATTTTATTAGTCTTCTCAAAGAGCCAGCTCTTTGTTGCATTTATTTTATTTTTTGTTTTTTTGTTTGTTTGTTTTCAATTTCATTTAATTCTGCTCTAATTTTTATTATTTCTTTTCTTTTGCTGACTTTAAGTTTCATTTGTTCTTCTTTGTCTAGTTTTTTAAAGTGAAGCATTAGGTTGTTTATTTGAGCTTATTCTTGCTTTTTGAGATAGGCCTGTAATGATATGAACTATCCTCTTATTACACTTTTGCCATGTCCCAAAAGTTTTGATACATTGGACTATCATTATCATTCATTTCTATGTATCTCTTTTTATTTCTTCCCTGACCTCTCTTTTTATTTCTTCCCTGACCCAGTTATTCTTCAGTAGCATGTCGTTTAATCTCCATGTATTTGTGGTTCTTCCCACTTTCTATTTACAGTTGATCTCTAGTTTCAAAGCTTTATGATCAGAGAATATGGTTGGTCTGATTTCAATCCTCTTATATTTGTTGAGGTTATCTCTGTGTCCCAGTTTGAGGTCAGTCCTTGAGAATGTTCAATGTGCACTAGAGAGAAATGTAAAGCATCCGTTTTAGGATGAAAGGCTCTGTAAATATTACTTATGTCCTGTTGGTCTGATGTGTCATTTAATGATGTTATTTCCTTGATTTTCCTTATATTCCATTGATTTTCTGCCCATATCTGACAGTGGGGTATTTAGGTCCCATACTACGATAGTGTTTTGGCCTGTTTCTCACTTTAGTTCTGTTAGTAATTGCTTTATATATGTTGTTGTTCCAGGATTGGGAGCATAGATATTAATAATTGTGATATCTTCTTGGTGTATGATTCACTTTATCATTATGAAGTATCCCTCAGTATCTTTCTTTACCTTTTTTTATTTTGAAGTCTATTTTGTCCAATATTAGTACCGCTATTCCCACTTCTCTCTGAATGCCATTTGCTTGAAATATCATTTTCCACCCTTTCACTTTGAGTCTGTATTTGTCTTTGGAACTGAGATGTGTCTCCTGGAGGTAGCATATGATTGGGTTTTGTTTTTGGATCCAGTTTGTAACTCTGTGCCTTTTTATTGGTGAGTTAAGTGCATTTACATTTTGGATGATTATTGAAACATAAGATTTTCCTATAACCCTTTTACGTTTTGCTTTCTGGCAGCTTGGTGTTTCCATTGCTTCCTTGTCCGTGTGTGTGTGTGTGTGTGTGTGTGAGTGTTTTAAATTTTTGTTGGGTTTTGTGGGTTTTCCCTCCATTCCTTCTTGTTTTATGTTATATACTTTAGTTCTGAATCTTTAGCATGTGGTGACCATTATGAATATGTGTAAGATAGTCCACCTTCTTCTGAGCGTGCCTTACCTCCATTCCCCTTTGTGAAGTTGGATCTTTGAATCCTCTCCTTTTCTGTTATTGTTGTCTCAATTTGTCCCTATGTAGGCTGAATATTCATTACTATCTTGCTATAGAAAATCTCTTTTTATTATTTAAGCTTATAATGCCCTGTTCTTAGTAAGGGTTGTACTCCTCTGCTTCTATCTGTCTGTTAGTTGCCTTACTCCTAGTTATGTATTTTATTGTGTGTCATTTTGTTTTAGGTGAGCTGACCCCTTTCAGTATTTCCTGTAATGCAGGCCTCCTAGTGGAGAACTCCCTCAATTTTTGTATGTCTGGAAAGATCTTTATTTCTCTTTCATATTGAAAGAAGAGCCTTACTGAATACATTATATTTGGCTGATAGTTCCTTTCATTTGATAGTTTGAATATTGAATTCCATTCCTTTCTTGCTTGTAAGGTTTGTGCTGAGAAGTCTGAAAATGATCTAATGGGTTTTTCTTTATACGTTACCTTCTTTTCCCTGGCTGCCCTGAGAATTCTTTCTTTGTCATTGATTTTAGATCATTTTAATATAATATGTCTTGGAGAAGGCCTTTTGGGGTCGAGATCATTCGGTGTTCTGTTGACTTCTTGAATTCCAAGCTCCAGCTAGCTCCTCCTTAGATTTGGGAAATTCTCTTCAACTGTTTGTCTGAAAATGCTTTCTAATCCCTGCTCCTTTTCCTCCCCTTTTAGAATGCCCATTATTCTTATGTTTCCTCTCCTGATGTTATCAGTTAGTTCTTGAATTTCTCTTTCACTATTTTTCCTTCTTCGGTTTCTCTCTTCTTCCTTCTGATTTATTTTTAGATTTCTGTCTTCGATATCACTGATCCTTTCCTCTATTTGTTGACTCTATTTTTCCAAGCTTACTATTTCATTTTTCATCTCCTTCTGTGTTCTTTACCTCCACAAGTTCTACTTGGTTCTTTTTGAAGATTTCAATCTCCTTGCTAAAAAAAACTCATTCTGCTGATATAGTTTTTTTTTTTTTGTTCAATTCCTGAAATTGTTGATATGAGTTATTTTGGACCTCACTGAATTTTTTCAGAAGTACCGTCCTGAATTCTCTGTCATTTAAGTAACATATTTCTATGTCTTCAAGCTTATTTTATGGAGATTTTTCTCTTTCTGAGCCGCCTTGTCACCTTGGTTGTTTATGGTGTTTAATGGACTATTTCTACACCTGGGTATTAATGGAAGTGTATTCTCCCCCCACCCCCTGAAATAAACTCTATTATATAAAGGTCTTTTTCCTGTTGCAAAGGCAATTTTTATGGTTACCAGTAAGTGGCGTCTAAGCATTTTGGATCCCTGCTTTATATAAAGTCTTAATAATGCTTTTTTTTTTTCTTTATAGATATTCAATCACTCTCGCTACCTTCATTCTCAGTCCTTGTCAGTGTTAGCAACAGTTTTGGTAGGGTTTGCTTAGATTCCCCTGGGGCTCTATGGTGTTGGGTCTTGGAGGATATGGGGTGAGGGGCCCCCTCTGGGTTGGAGAATGGGGGCTGCAGTTCAGGCTTGCATTTTGCAACCACAGCTGATAATAATCAACTGTTGCTTCTCTGCCATCCCACATCTCTGCTTTCTGCCCTGATGCCTGGAAACTGACACTGCACGGAGCTCACAGCTCTCCCAGGCTGTTCAAGGAAACTGCTGCACGTTCTTCTCTCCTCCTCTTCCAGCAGGGAGACTGGCTGTGAGTGGAGCTTCTTTGTTTCTCCCCCCTCCAATTCTTGGGGTTCTCACCTGTGGTAGCTCTTATGAGCAGATCCTGCACTCGGGCCTGCTTGTGTGCAGGTTGGGTGTTTTTTGTTGAGTTTTAGATGTTCAGCTTATTGTTGTTTCAAGGGGAGAGATCTGGTGACATCTCTCACTCTGCCGTGTTTCTGACATCACTTCCTAAAGTTTCTGTATTTCAATATGCAGCCCGCCACAATATTCACAATCTGCCACAATCAGACCAGCTGAACATATTCCTGACTTAGCCTACTGGAAGATTATGTTCTTCCTAACGACAAATTATCTTAATTTCTCACATAGAAGACCCAGGGAAATGTGGCAGTACCTAGAATGATGAGCAAAGAATTTGGTCAATTTTTCTGTGGTGGTTAAAAGTCACGGCTCTAGCTATTGTATTTGTGTCTAGTTACTGGATTATCACCTCATAGAAGAAAGGTCTTGGCAGCAAATTTTTTTACAGTTCAGGACTATATGAGGGTTTATTGCAATAGAGTGATCATTATTTCATCATTACAATAATGCAGTTTAGTAATACAAATAGAAATAAAAAAGGAATGGGGAATTTTTTTATTGACTTTGAAAAATAAGGTATGGAAGTCATTCAAATTAGTAAAATAATAAAGGAAAGTATTGTTTAAAAAGGGAGTTTGGGTTATAGAAAACGAGTAGATATCAAAAAGCTAATTGTAGAAAGGTTTGTATTCTTTTAACCACATGTGTGAACCTAACCAATAACCAAGAAGCAATCTGAGCAAAAACAGATTTCTACAGGGTTTCTCAGAATTGACTCCACATTTGGTTGTCCTAGAACTATGACATCTACCTTATGAAAAGGGAAGTTTAATGCAAAATAAGGCAAATAGTAATCAGAGGCAGGGGTACACATGTTATACTTAGCTCTTGATGGATGTTTGGGAGGAGTTGGGGGAATTATGATTTGTTGTCAAGAGCAACACACACTGGGGTATAGTAAAACATCATTTAAACATGACTGTGACCATCCAGCTCCCTGACTGTGCAGACCTGGGTCAGAAGCAGCACTGAGCAAAAACTTCTGACTGCATGCATGATCCCCTGTGTCTCACCTGGTTGATGGCACCACTGCTATTCTATGGGAGACCAGTCAGTGTTCTGACTGGGACAAGGCAGATGGCCTGTCTTGGTCCTCATGCCTGGGTTCAGAGCACTCTGGGCAGCCCGCTACCTAAATGGCTCTCTCTTCCTCTCGAAGAGCTACAGACCCAAGATAGGTGGAAAGTATGGTAAGGAGGCAGGGAATATCTAAGTAATTAAGAATTTTGTCAGAGAAATCGACAAACATAAGTTTGGGGACATTTTTCCTTTTATTTTCTCTATTAAATTTGAGGTGTTAAATGAAGAAAATAAACGTATAAAGTGAGAGATAAAAATGTGGTTTATAGACATATCTTTAAAATAAAAATATTTTACTAAAATATGTGTTTTCATTTGTATAACAGAATTAATTTAAAAAGTTTGACTCCATGGGCAATAATTAGCATTCATTATGTCCAACTTGACATTTAGGCACTATTTCTTATTCTCTTCTTCTACAGAGAATTTGCTTTCTTTCTGATTAATAATGATCCCACTTCTTCTTGCCTGAGTACATGGTAAATACAATCTGACATTAGCCAGAAATGTACACAAAATGAAGATTTATGCTAAACTTTGTCATAATGAATACCTGCTTGCTGTTTTTCCTAAGGAATTGTTCAAGAATTAAGAAACAATATGAAGGAGATAAGCCCAATATTTAGCAGAGATGTGGCCAAATGGAAGCTTGACCATTAAAAAACAATATACACTACTGGAGGTATAATAAGGCTTAGAGGGCTAAGAGAGAAAAGCAGAGGCAATATTAAAAGTCTAAGATGGTAAGACAAGAAAGATAAGGATATTTAATGGGACCATAGGACATAAAGAAATGGAATCTCAGAACTTAGGGAAAAGAGATCAAATGTGGTTCATGCAGAAAGCAAGGTGGACTATTGGGTAAAGAAGAAAGTTACTAAAATAACTAAAACAAATTTTAAGGGATAGGGAAAGGAGCAGTTAGATGTTGAATGGTTAATAACAGAAGTGTCTATAAAGAGTAATGTTTATACAAGAAATACCCTCCTGATTCCACTTTCCCTTCCAGGTACCATCTAATTAATTTTTTTCCTTTCACACAGAACACTTCAAAATATTCATCTATATTCACTGCCTCCAGTTCCTCTCCCTCCATAGAAAATTCCCTTGTCAAGATTATCAGTCAGCTCCATTTTGATAAACCAGCAATCAGTCTTCAACCTAGCTGACCAGCAATAGCATCATTTCCCCTCCATGAAAATTTGTTTTCACTTTGAGGACAAGACTCTGATTTCCTTCCTGATTGTCTGGTCCATCCCTTTTAGTCTCTTTTATAAGTTCCTACTCATTTCTCACATTTCTAAATGTTAGAGTCCTCCCCAAAAATCAGTCTTTGGACCTCTTCATTTTCCTGGCTCCACTGACGGTCTCCTCCAATATAACTGCTTTAAATACCATTTGAGCCCTGATGAGTTTGACATTCGTATCTCTACCTGAATCAAGCTGGACCCGTCCACCCAAACTCTAGGCACAAACACCCAAGTGGACAGCTAATAGATTCCTCATACTTAACATGTCTCTTACTCCCACAGCTGTAGAAGTTGATGGCAACTCTATCCTTCCATTGCTTGAACTGTCCTTGACTTTGTCTGTCTGTCTGTCTCTTGCATCCATCTGATCAAGTCCCATCAGTTTTAACTTCAAAATGCATCCATATCGCAATCACTCTTCACTATCTCTAGTGGGATCACTCAGGTCCCAATCATCATTATTAGAGAAGAAACACAAAACAGCAAGCTATAGAACATGCTTAACAGATTACAAAATGAACAACAATACCAATAACGGCCAAGACGAGGAGTCCCTCCATGATACGTGCTCTGTTTCAATAGGGTCAAAAGAAGTATAGCGATCCCACTGACATACAGGGCCAAGACTTAGGAGACAGAAAGTCTTCCCATAACTACATTCCCCGCCTAACTCCTTTGGGCCATTCCAATATCACCTTTTCTATGAATACTTCCTTGACCTTCCTGAAATCTTTTTTTATATCCACGACATCTTCTAGAGTTCCCAGAATAGAAAAGGAATGTGTGCAAATATTTACTAAAAGAGAATAAGCACATTAAGAATTGAGTTAATCAATGTTTCAGATGTCCACTTCAAGTCTTTCTAAACACTTGACAATGGCTTGAAGAACTAAAATAGAAACATGAAAAATGGTCCCTTTGCTAGACATATTTAAACTCAAGAAGCTTTCAGGAGAAAACATTAGGAACTTTATTTCCCAAAATTAGGACTTTCTTTTTAATTGCAGAAAGCCAACATTGCATGGATTCAAAGAAAAGAATGGTAAATCAAGGCCATAATTTAAAATTTTGAGTTAGATGTGAGGTGATGAAGAACAGCAGAAAACTTGCTAAGCATTTATGCACAGGTACATAGAGGGCCCTGCAATATAGCACTTACACGTGCCACCCAGCAAACAGATTGTTATACACAGGCCAAGGAGAAAAATTACCGTTCCATTCCACAAACTTAAAACAGCTCATACACACTAAAGTACTAAGGTCTGTGTTTCTATAGAAAAGCTCATTGGTGCTCAACCAAAAACCATAAAGTGTTTCACAAGGTTTTTTGCTGAAGAAACTGGCATCCTGTTGAAAACACCTCCATTGCGATCACTCAGGCCACAGCAAGAAAGACGTGCTTATCCTCCTCCACAAAACTTCTCAGTCACTCCAGCATACACTGGCATCTTGTTCCATATTCTTTTCACAGAATTTGTTTAGTTACCAATCCCCAAGTGCGTTCTGAAATCTCTTTCTATTATAATCATAGATGCCACTGTTTAGTGGAAAGAACAAAGACTGTGGGGTTTCAGTTGTAAGTTTAAAATTTTTGTTATACCAACTGTGTGATCTTGAGCTTAGTCACTGAACTCTAAGATCCATTTTCCTCATCTGTAAAATGGGGAGCATGATGCCTGTCTCTTATAATTACTGGAAGAAGGAAATGTGAGAAAGCCCTTTGCAAACTTCGAGCATTGAACAAATGCAGGTTATTAAAACATAAGTCCCTTTATAGAGATCTTCAACTTTTTGTAGGCCAGCCACATGACAAAAAGATTAGATGTAAGCCACAGAGGGGATCTCTGTACAATATCAAGACCTAATTTTAAGGATTAAATTTGTTTAAAATTCCAACAAGAAACCTAGGAAAGTGGTGAGCTCTCTCACTAACAGGGATCAATTGAGGGAGGTGATACCATTGGGGGGACCTGTAGAAGCAGTACATGCATTAATGGGAAGTGGAGGGACTGCATCCTAAGGTTCATTCCAGCATTAAGTTTCTAGAATAATTTTCCTTTCTTACAAAGCTAAACCTTCCTCAATAATTAATTTCCAAGCCGGAGAACAAGACTGTGCATGATGCTTATTTGCATTCTTCACATGCTTAGTGCTGTGTTCTACACATAGTAAGGGCTCAATGAATATTTGTGAATTAATCAAGAAAAGCTATAATGAATGTCATTGTTCTGGAGGCTTTCTCAGCAAGAGTAGAGAGAATATATGGGAAAATAACTAAATTGCATGCATCCAACATAAACATTATCAAATCCAATTTGTGTTTGAAAAAGATGTTGGCACTCACTTTTACGCATTTTGGGAATGCTTCCAAATTAAATGCACTCTGGACAAAAACACAGGACACACTTAAGAAAATGCCAGATACGGAAAATTAGCACAGCCTATTCTTTCCTAGAAGGATGAGCCATACTACCAGAAAATAAAGACATATTTGGTCTCAAAACCATGTTTTAGTAATCACAAAACAGAAAGAAGTCTTAGCTCTGACTATTACATCTGGGCCTAGGGGTGGGGTGTGGGCAATAGAGGCTAAAATGTAAACAAACAACCAAAGGGTGGAGGGGAAACACTAGTTGATGATCATGGCTTGTCCAATATATACTGAATGCTCAAATATTGAGGTTTAACGAAGGACGAAATGAAGAAACTCGTGGTACTTGCCTCTGACAAAAAACAAGCTTATTTAAAGGCCTCAGCTGTGGAAAGAGTAAATGCATAGTCTTAGGGACCCTTCACTTTGATAAGGAGATTAGAATTCAGTTTTGACTGCATTTATCAAGCACCTACTGTATACCAAGTCTATTTATAGCAATATAATTAGACACAAAAATTCTCATGTTATTGAATGAGCTGAATATTATTATTATCCCTATTTTCAGATAAGGAACTTAAAAGTCTAGACAAAAGTGTCTCATCATAGACCTAAAACCAACATTATCTGATTCCAAGTCTTGGATCTTTCTCTAACACTAGGCTGCTCTTCCAGCCTTCTGAGAGCCTCCAGTCAAACGTGTCTCCATGCACATAAGCTTATCTGCATGATTATTGAGAAGAAAGATCCAGGCAAGGCATGAGCCTAGAAGGAACCCACATCCATTAAGCAGGAGGAAATCTTGGAATTAGCATAAGCTTCAAAGTAAGAGTAAACAGAACCAATCCTATAGCTTCACTTATTACCTACATGTTGATAATGCCTCAAATTTTATTTTTGACACCCATCCTCCCCTGAGCTCCACACTGTTATCTTTAACTGCCCACCCAACATCACCACTATGCTGTCTAATAAACATCTCAAATACATGAGCAAAGCACAATTCTTGATATCCCCCCCAAGCCTGCCCATCTCCCCACTGTACCCATCCAAGTTAATAGTGTCAGCATTCATCCTGCATGAGCCCCAAACCTGGGTGTCATCCTTGATTCTCTGTCTCTTTAACCCACATCAATTGCATCATCGAACCTCATCAGCAATATCTCCAAAACGTATTCCAAAATTTAGTACATGTCTCTGGCCCCAAACACAGCCTTCTGCATCCACTCTTGCCCCGTACAGCCTACTATTCACCCCGCAGCCAGAGCGGCCTTGTGCAAGCAGAAACAGGATTGTGCTGACTCCTCTCTCCTGCCATAGACTTCCCATTTCACTTAGGATAAAGTCCAGATTCTTTCCTATGGCCAGAGGAGGCCAGCATGATCCTGCCTCTGTGGGCTCTTCATCCCCACACCTTATCACATGTCCCTACCTAAGGATTTTCCAGCCATATGGATCTTAACATTCCATTGCTTCATCAGTCATCCATAATTCCTGTTCTGTCTTGAATACTCTCCTTCAGACCCTGGCATATCATCATCCTGATCTCTGCTGCAATGTCACCTGTACACTTGACAGTCCTATCCAAAAAGAAGCCCCTGTACTTGTATCCCTGACTTACTTTACTTCCTCCATGGCTGTTACCGATTTGAAAGCTCATTCATTATTCTCTCTTCCATTCCATCCTCCTGCTCACAAGTCCCAGGAGGGCAGAGACACTGCCTGTCCAGTTCAGCACTGTATCCCCAATGGCTAGAGTAGTTTCTGGCACATAGAGATGTTTAGTAAACATTTTTTGAATGAATTAATGAATTAATGAGTGAGATTAGAGTCATATTCTAAGGTCAAGGGATAATAACATATTTGTTTTCCATATAGAATATTCTCCAACAGTACAGGCTCAGCCTGTTATATTTCTGTTCTTCTCCAATGCTTTAGAACTCTCTCTGCCATCAATGTTTCTGAGAAAATGACTAGGAGATTTTAAGCCACTTCATGCTGAGAGAATGGGGTGGAATACATTTCAGGAACAAGGTTAGTCAACTGTGCTTGTGACAGGATAACTGTAGGGCACAATTTACATCAACTTGAGAGTAAATGGAACAAATAGATTTATTCATAATTTTATAGCTCCCATAATAAAAACAAAACAATACAAATAAGACTTTTTTTTGCACAAATCTTCACTATACTAACCTTCACTGCATTGATCAAGATTTCAAAACAGGAGTTTTTTTCAAGATATCTTGTGTATTGTAAAAAGATGGAAAAACAAAAAGTTATAAGGAAAATGATTACAGATGTCAAGGAAGCTCTATCTATATATAAAAGGATATAATTTAAAATGTGAATATTAGATACATTGTATGGTCACCTGTTTGACCTAACAATAATTTATTGGAAGCTTTATAGTATTAATTTATTATTTAGCTGGCTATAGATAATTTTTTGTTGCTACTATTCTATAAAATATAGATTTAATGTGTCTAGTTAAGATGGATTTTTATTTATTATGCCCACCGTGAGAAATATTTTCCCATAAACCAATATATTTTGTTTTTCAATGTCCAAGTTTATTTATTTCCCTATAATATGAACAGGTAGAAGAGTAGATTTCCCTCAAAAGTGAAAACCAGCACTGCATGCTGGAATCAGTGAATATGGAAGACTGGAAATTGTGGGGCAAATTTAATTCCTGTTGTATAAACAAATAAGATTATACTACTGTTAGCAATGGAGGTAGAGTCCTTTAAGATCCATAAACGATGCAAGGCGTTACAAGCAAATTACGACAGCAATAAGCTACATGGCAATGAGTATAAATTACAGGAGACAACACTGAAGGCTCCGTTTTCCCTCCATGTCTGTAGCGCTGTCTTTTAGAAACCTCCTCTCATCTTACCTACCCAACTCTTCTAGCTCCAGACCGAGACAAGGAAGCCATGCAGAGGTAGGTTTCTCTACCCTTTAGGAAAAATAAGGCAGCACTTTTTGGCCCGGCGCTGTACTGACAGTTTCCAGGACAGATGGCCATTTGCCAGGGTGGGCACAAGGTCGCTTACTGCAGCCTCCTCATACCTGGCCCACTGGCTCTCAGTCAGGTTTGGGCTGTGGCTGCTGAGGCCAGGTGTGTGTGGTGTGCTCTTTGCCTCTCCTCGGCTGACAGCAGTGTCCCTCGAGCACACCAGGCGCCTTGAGTTTTGCCCCAGCCTCTGCCCTAAAGCGCACAGGCACAAACCCGAGGTGAGGGTGAGTTCACGCCCCAGGAGCAGCTCTGCGCCCAGAGAGACAGGAGGTGGTTGGTCCGCTCTTCTGGGGAAAGTCCTTGAGTGGGCGGGTCTGAGAGGCGTCCTTCCTGTCTAGAAGACCGTGAGTGGGAATGAGAGTCAGTAATGACTCTAAGACGGGCTTCCCCTCCTTTCTGCTTCTCCTCACTCCCTCCTTCAGTGGAGTGTGAGCTAGATGAACTTGAGGACTTTCAAATGGAGGAGGCATTTAACAGAAGGTGTGTGTACCATGATCTGCTGTTGGGTTTCAGTTATTAGTTTATTTCACCGCACCCCCAGCTCCCACACCGCCATTTTAAAAAAAAATTTGTCAAGTAATATATCACACATTTCTATTTTTACAATGCACAAGACATCTTAAAAAAAAACAGATCTTTGGAAAACTTTTGATTAATGCAGTGAAGGTCAATTTGTGCAAAAACAGTTTTATTTGTATTGTTCTGTTTTTTGTTATGGAGCTATAAAACTATGAATAATTCTGTTATTTGGGTTTTGTTTTGTTTTGTTTTGCCTTCTATTTGGTCTCTCCATGATTTTAAACATTTCTCAAGTAACATGTCACACATTTCTATTTTTAATCTGAAATCCAGTCTGCTAACCTATAGTGTACACCAAAATTCCTCCTACCTCATCAGTACTCCTCTCCCTGGGAATAATCGTAGCTGACAGTTGGCAACGTTTCTGTAACGCTCTCCAGGCATTTTTATACATTGATGTACCTATATAAATATATAGTTTTGCTTGGTTTTGTTTTTTAAACACGGTGGAATCACACCATAAATATTTTTTGTTTCCTGCTTTTTAAATGACTAAGTCTGAGATTATTCTGTAGTACAAACAGCTATTTATTCTTTTAATAGCTGAAGAGTATAATGGATCATCACAATGTTTTTAGAAAGATCCAAACATTTAAAAATAAACACAATTTCCAATGAGTAACTTACCTTGTAAATTTATTTAAAACCATAAACTTTGTGGAAGCTAAAAGTTTGCTGTTCTTTCTAGAAGAGAATTAATGTGTCTTGGTGAAGTCCGATTTAAGTAGAATTGTCTTCAGCCAAGTGCCAGAGAAGGTGGAGTGAAGGATGGGTTAAATTCTGAATTGGAGAAGAGTTTTCCTGACAGAGAAGGATTAATTATTATGGAGACTAGTCAGGAAAATGGCAGTGTTTCTATCCTTCAAAAAAGTCCAGGCTTACCCGGGGGAAAGTTCTAGCCATGGGCTCGAGACCCTGCTAACTTACTGGCCTTGGGTAAAACAACCTTCCCATACCTGTTTTATCATCTGTTACTTATCTTAGCAGTTTTGAACTTACCAAGTACAATAAATACTTTGAAGAAATATGAGTCCTCATACAAGTTTGAAATTTGGGAGAAGGAAATTGAACAAGATGATTCTTGAGGTCCATTTTATTTAAGATGATGGCAAATGCCAGCAGTAATTAAAGAGGAAGAAATTTCTCAGTTCTCATTTATTACAGAAAGGAAAAATGCTTCATTGTTGCAAGCAGACCCTGAAAGTATCTTGCAGGCTGGCCAAGCTGAAACATTCAGCATTTTCAGCTCCAGACCTAACTGAGGAGTCTATGGAGAAACTGGCAGCTGGGGGTTATCAGTAAATTCTCGATACTGTAAGAACAGTCACAGAGGCAGCCCCCAAAGGAATCGGTGACTATCTGCACAGGTCTGTTCAGACAGACCCCAGTAAAAACCCATTCACTTTCTGATACATTATCTATAATATTGTGTCATCATTTCCAAATCTCTAGAGATAATGCTTTGTGCCTCACTTTATATTTCAAAGCAACAGAACTAAACTGACAAAAATTCCAAAGTGTGGTGACATACTCTGCTGGTGATGCCGAGGGAGAGCCATTCCTAGGTACTTACTGGTGGGAATGCAAAATGGCAACGTCTAACATAAATTGCATATTCATCTAGCCTTTCACCCAGTATCTCTTTTCCAGGAAAATTAATGCCAAAGATTCACTGGTAAGAAAATAAGAAAAGATGAATGTGCTATAGAACTCAAACAACAGAAGACTGGAAAGTCACTCAGCAAAGCACCAGTTGATTCGATTATTGGACGTTCGCCCCATGGGTGTGCCTACCCCTGAATCAAAATTAGAAACCATGTGTTCATTGACCTCCCATCCATCACACATTATGCCTCTGTTACTTATCGGCATTCTTCTAAATGTTCTACATGGATTATTTATTTTAATCATCACAACAACCTCATTTATCAGGAACTCGTATTATCCTTGTTTTACAAATGAAGAAACTAAAATACAGGAGAGTTAGATAACTTGCTAAAAGATATATCCAATTAGGAAGAACCAGAGACAGAATTTGAAATCTGGCTATCTGGCTCATAGGCCCACACTCTTAACTGCTAAACTATACAGCATCTAACATTTGTTCAATTAATTAATTAATATTTCCCATCAGTTCCTTCCATTTCACACTTGAACTTGAGAAAGAAGGAAGCTTTCTAATTTTTAAACGTGAGAGCCTGCTTGACCCTATGCTCAGGGGATTTTTACCCCTGAAAAAAGGACACTCTGAGCCCAGGACAGGCAGCGAAGCACAGATTTCTTTCTTGAATACAAACCCTTTGGGGAAAGTTCTCAAAGACCCTCAGAAGTACTGACTGGTGACTGCCAGAAATGGGGTCTGGACTCCACCGCAGGAATATTATTTTCTCCAGATTTCTATCATTAATTAATTCATAAAACATTGACTAAACATATCTATTCCAATAGACACTTGGGATACAGAGATGAGTAAGACCAGCCAACTTTCCCAGCAGCTGGGAGAGAGGCTTTCCGTCCCGAAAGGGGTTGGAGTGGCACGCCACACCACCCACCAGCACGTCTCATAAGACCATGCAAAGGCTCAGTGCCATTTGGCATCACCGAACATTCCCTATTCAGCTAGAGGCATTCCTCTTTTGTCTTCTGTGACTCAGCTGTGTTTTGCTGTCAGTCTCTGCTCTGGGGTGCTGGTCTTCCCCAGCCTCACCCCCACTTCAGTCCTGTATGCACCTAACACTCCAGCTTCTGCCTGCCACCATGCTTCCTCTCCATTTCCAGGTTGACTTCACACATCAGGGGTCCTTTCCAATGTGCCAAGGGGAAGGCCTGGCTCCTGCCTCATCATCAGAACACTCAGGTATGTGACCCCCAAGCCACTTTGGGGCCCACAACCTCGCCACTTCTGATGCCCCACACAGGCTGGTTCATAGGACTCTGCTATTCTATTATGGACCTCTTAGCCCTAATACAGGTAACAAGACTAAATATTCCCCTCGGTCCTTCTGAAAATGTTAAGTAATGACTGTAGGAAGGTAACACAATTTCTGCCTTGCAGTATGGCTCACAGGCCTTCTCCCCTTGGAACCACATACATTGCTTTTGGGAATTGCCAAGATCATTCTCTTCAGTAATAATTCCATTAGTTCTAATTAAGTCCCCACACTATATCACTACATGCTTCTCAAACTGGAGGATGCGCAACCCCAATTCTGTGCAGGGAGAATGCAAAACAGAGTATCCAATACATCTTTGTGGAACAATCCAGTTTATTACAAGGTTTAGGGAAAACCAAGAACTTTAATAAGAACCACCCCTCCTCCACAAACATGGAGGAAGAGAGGAGCAGGGATGGGGAGAAGGGACCCAGGAAAAACAGACCTGTCTCAAGTTTCACCCGGGTAGGGTCTAAGGAGTAGATCTGCAGTGAGGGCGACCTCTTCTCTTATCCTCCAGAGGGCTCCAGGCGTGCTCCAAGCTCACCAGTCCAGTGCTTCAGAAGGCCACAGAGATGTCTGGTACCATCTTGATCTGAATCCTGTGCAGAGAACTCAGGAACAGTTTGCATACCTCTATCATCCAATGGACCAAGTCCTTCACACACAGCGTGTCCACCTTGCACAGCTCCCACCTGCAGCTGTTTGCATCCAGCCTCTGGCCAATCTCCCGCACCATATCAGCAGCCTCCTGGGAGCTCAAAAGTTTTGAGTTCAGCATTTAAAATGCAGGGAGAATGGCTTGGGCCCCCCAAAGTCTTTGGCTGCAGCCCTGCCTTGGGGTCAGCAGTGAATTATAAGAGCTGCACTTTGTTCTTCCTCCTTTTGATGGAGGACCCACAGCAGAGGTGCTTCAGTAAGAAGTGCCAGAACCTTCTAGCCACCCCCTCACTGCCCTGTCTCTGGCCCAAGGAAGAGGTTGGCGTCTCACCTTCAGGCTGCCTCTCTGGGGCTCTGCTACTGCTGTTGCTGCTGGTGCTATAGGTGGAGATGGTGTCCCAGGGACCACGCTAGGAGACAGGGCTGGAGGTAGCAGTCCCCAACTCCAGTGCAGGTGCAGGACTGGTGGTCTCAATTCCTGTCAGGGTGTGGGACTGGTGTTTTCCGACTCCAGTCCAGCTGAAAGAGTGGTGGTCTCTGCCTCCGGTTGGGGTACAGGACTGGTGGTCCCACACGCTGGTCCAGTTGAGGTAGTGCTGGTCTCCGCCTCCAGTCGGGGTGCGGGACTGGTGGTCCCCGACTCAGGTCTCACTGAGGGATTGCTGGTTCCCGACTCAGGTGTGAGTGTGGGAATGGTGGCGCTACAGTGCATGCTGGCTGAGGGACTGGCCGGCTCTTTGATCTCCCAGCCTGATGGCTGGACACTATGGCTCAGGTAAGAACTGGAGCTGGCAAGGGAGGACTCCACGTCAGGGAAAGGCCTAACTGTGATGGTGTGACCCTTCTCTTTGGGTGCTCTGTGGCTCGGCATAATGTGGCCATTGTTGTGTCATGTTTCTTGCCTCTGATTGCCTCCTCAATTTTTTCTTATTCAAAGCCCATATTTTTCATTACCTGGGTCACCTGGCAGTTTAAGATGTCACATGGTGGTGCCTGATATGGCCTCAGTTCCTCCTGCCCCATATTTGTCCAGGAATGTCTCATGAGTTCTTCAAGTGTTCCTCGGTGGCAAGAGTCAACAATTAAGCATTTCCCTACAGTTAAACATGTCCGCTACTTCTGAAGAAATGAAGTAAGGGAGATGGTACTGCCCTCTTAAGATCTTCTGCCGTAGTTCCGCAATGTCGTCTGCCACCAACGGCAGTCTTCCACAGACCATTTTGAACAGGATGATTCCCAGGCTTCATATGTCCACTGAGGGGCCATTGTAGCTTTGTCCCAGGAGCATCTCTAGGGCAACGTAATGGAGGCTGCCACAGAAAGTGGTCAGCTTCTGGCCAACATACTCATTACTGAGCCCAAAGTCCACAAGTTTGATGTCCCGGTTGGCATCTAGGAGAATGTTCCATGGCTTTAGGTCCCTGTGGATGATGCCCCTCTGATGACAATAGTGTACTGCTGACATCAGCTGCCAGAAGACACCTTGGGTCTCATGCTCTGTCATATCACCACAGTCCTTAAGATAGACAAGTTCCCTTCATCTACATGCTCCATGATGAGGAAGTATGTGTTTTTGGTGTCAATCACTTCAAAGAGTTTTACGATATTGGGGTGGTTCAGGGTTTTCATGGCGTGGTCTTCTCAGAAAGGTCTCTAGGACCTGTGCCTATTAATGACTTTGACAGCCACCTCTGTCCTGGTCAGACTGTGCCAGGCCAACTTCACCTTGGCAAAGCTTCCCTCACCAATGGTGTTCAGGAGCTGATAGCACTCAATGTGGGGCTGCTCATCAGTAGAGATGGCTGCAAGATCGTGTAACATGGTGATGTACTAACTACACTCACTTACAACACTAACTACCAATGCAAACTATGCTAGCCAAAGATACTAACTCTACTACCTATGCTAATACTAACTGCTTACTATGCTTACTATGCTAATAAATAATGCTAACTATACTATGCTAATTGATACTATTACAAACAATGATTACTATGCTTACTAACTGTGCTAATAAACAATACTATTTTATGCTAACTGATACTAATACAAACGATAACTATGCTTACCAACTGTGCTAAAAACTGTTTAAAGGAAAAAAAAACAGAAAAAAATAAAACAAAATAAAAAATATGAGAAAATAATAAAATAATGAAGAAAAAAATGAAAAAAAGCCACACACACACACACACACAAAAACCAAGAAGAGAGAACTAAGGAAAATAGGAAAAAGGAGAATAATAAAAAAGAAAAACGAGAAAAGGAAGGAATAAAGACAAAGGAAAAATAAGCAAAACAACAAGAAAAAAAGGAGAAAACAAGCTAACTAGTTCAGTCTAACAGGTCATCACAAATCAGCTTCCTGGGCTCTAGGGACAAAAAACCTCAGGCCAACTAGAGCCTTATATAGGAGATCTTTTTAATTCCATCACAATGGTGCCTTATTGGGTCAGAGCAAGACATGGACCAGTCATGGCTGGGGATAAACCACAGTGCTTTTCTAACTTCCTGGTCTCAAGAACCCTTTACGCTTAAAAAAAAAAAGGACCCAAAGAGCCTTTCATTTATGTAAGAAAAATTGATATTTACTTCATTAGAAATTAAAATGTGTAGGATGCTTCAGTGACCTTTTCATTTAGAATTTGAAAATCTGTAACAAGTTTTGTCTTTTTAAAGACCTTAGAGTGTCTACACATAAAATATTCAATTCCTTTTTCTTAAAATGATGCTGCAACTTAACTGTTATCATGATAATATAGGAAAATGTTGTGTTCATAAGTTATATTATTAACATCTATAAAGCTGAGAGGGGGGGCTTTCATAATCCTTTTGCCAATAAGATTATGAGCAGATTTCTCATCAGAAACTGTGGAGACCAGGGGCACTGGGTTGATGTATTCAAAATGTTGAAGGACAAAAGCTATTAACCAAAAATCCTACATCGGGCAAAAGTATCTGAAAATGGGAGAGACCTTAAGACATTCCCAGATAAACGAACGCTGAGAGTTCTTTACCACTACACCTGCCCTGCACACAATGCCTCCTGCAGGGTGGAACGGAAGGACAGTGGGCACAGGCTCAAAGCCTCATGGAGAAAGAAGAATCTCTGCTAACACTCTGCATGGACAGTGATAAAAGCTAGTACGGGTGTGACTTTGGTTTGTAGCTCTACTTGTTTTCTACTTGATTTAAGAGAGTAATGTATTTTAAAAAACAATTGTTTGTTTTTGGACACACATCTCCCATAACACTCTGTTTTGGATCCCTTTGTTAACACTGTTTCTCCCTGGGAAATCCTCACCGCACAATTTTCTCCTTTTCTTCTTCCTCTAGGAATTTCCTATTAAGTCAAGCTTTAGTCTCATTTCTGAAACAATTGACTTTCTGACTCTTAGCTGGAGTGCCTCATACTGAAAGTAGGCCTCATCTTCCCCTGATCCAAACATATCTCATTTAATGAAACATAGAGCCAGCCTCACAAAGGTGATATACCTGGAGTTGTCCCAAATCTTGCTACATAAAGTATGATTCATGGACCAGCAGTTTGTTAGAAACCCAGAATCTTAGTCCCCATTCAGATCTCCTGAATGAGAATCTTCATTTTACAAGATCAGTGATGCACAGCACATCAAAGTTTGAGACGCATTCTCCCTCAAGCTTCATACACAAAGGATAGCTAATTAAATCTATGTTGTCTTCCAGTCCATCTCTCAGGGATATTACAGTAACCTCCTAAGTGATCTCACTGCCCTCAGACTCTCCTATAATTGATCCTACATATTAATGTATACTTACTCTCCTAAAATTGTGTCCTCTTGCACAAACTTTCAACTGCTTTAGTCTCATTTCAACTGCTTTAGTCTCATTTCAACTGCTTTAGTCTCATTCCGATTAAGTCAAGCTTTAGTCTCATTTCTGAAACAATTGACTTTCTAACTCTTGGCTGGGGTGCCTCATACTGAAAGTAGGCCTAGAGGGTAAGTTCTAAAAGTCTAACTTGGTACCCATACTCTACTGTTCTGTTTATAGCTTCCATCACCCCTTTCCACATACCCGCCCTCCAACCTTCCTGGTCTACTCCTCCCCAAATACACATTATACACCATTGCGTCATCCTTTGTGCTGTTTCTTCCTAAACATCCTGTTGCCACCTACTTTGTCTATCAAAACCCTACTTAGCCATTAAGATCCAGCCTAAATGAATTGTTTTCAAGAGTCCCTTCAAGCTGCTTGCCTGAACTAATCTCAAAAACACAGTGGCCATCTCTATTTTGCCCCACTTTCATTCTATGTTGTGTGAGGCCTAAATCTTAGTACTTAGCAAAGGACATATAGCACATAGTAACATATATGTTTCAATTTATAGTAAAGAAGCACCTCTATGAAAAGATGGAAAATGGTCCCATCAAATCTAAACAAGGTTCCAGTGTGTCTAGAAATCTGTCGGCACAAGAATGTCAGACAAGGGTTTGGTGCCTCCAAAGCTGCCATGGTCTGTCTATTTGACACAATGAAACCTAGTGGGGATACGTAGCTTAACACCCTCACCCACATGTCAGGGGTGCTGCCTTCTATTCCAACATCAGTCACATGTGTGGGGTGCTCAGTATCTGCTGCCTGGTGTGTCACTGTCTCCCAAAGGCTGAGCCCCCTTACGCATATGTCGTTGCCCTCTACTGCTCTTAGGCTGTGACCCACACCGGTCTCAAGTCTGTGCCTCTGAGTTTGCTTTCATTTGTTTGTTTTTTTGGCTTGCATGCTTGCTTGCTTGCTTGCATGGCGGTGTCTTGCTCTCCTTTTCAAGTCCACATGGGAGCGAAATCATAAGGGCCCTGTCCTTTCCGGTCTGGCATAGTTCCCTTCTCTTGACAGGGAGGGGGACTGCTCGAAAGGGCTGGTCACAAAATGTATGAGCGAATTTAGGAGCTCCTAAGTGGCAGAAGCCTGAGATCCAGGTGCAACACAGCTCCAATATTCCCAGGGCTCTCCAGTGACCTCTCCCCTCCAGCCTAAACACCAGCAGCTGGACCAGTCACTGGACCAAAGGGGACAGTTTATGAAATTTGGGCCAAAAGAATGCAGATATGACCATGATTAGGGAGGCCAAGGAAGTCACTGCATGGCAGTAGAGGCTGGCCTCCCAGGAGGCGGGCAGCTAATGGATGACCCCCTGGCATAGGACAGGACAGGCGTCCGAGTCTTGGTTCTCCTAGAACCAAGGGTCTCTGGGAGCACTGAGGCCTGTATAGAGTGGAAAACCAGCTCCCCTGATCTGCCCTAAGATGAGGCTGGGGAGGAGATGGTGAGACACACTCGTAGCAGTTTCCAGGAGGGTTATGATATTGATAGAGCCCTAGATGACGTGGCAGTCCTGACCTGCCATTTTCAGTTCAGGACACACAAATGGCACACTCACAGCGAAATGAGGCCACGGTCGAGGCTCTTACCTCCACCAACCTGCCAGCATGGCAGTAGGGATGAAGTAACTGCATCTCAGAGAAGGCCCGGGATAAGATCTGGCCTTGTTATGTAGAACTACCTGGGTGTCAAGCCTGGAAAGGGCCTGGAATTGGGAGGTCTGGCAGTGACCGTCCTGACCCTACTGGGAGAACCAGCACCTGTATAAACCCCTAAAGATCTGCGGAACAGTGGGCAGGGGTGCTGCCTGGTTCACCCCTGCCTTGAGCTTCCAGGTCACCGATATTCATGCTCTCACCTCAGGCCTCTTGACTAATCAGGAAGTGAACATGAGCCACCTTTTCCTATCCCTGGAGCTTCTTCTCTGTCTCTTTCTCCATCTCGCTCGGCTCTTCTGCAAACTGGTTACAGCCAGGCCCAAAGCACCTGGCAAGCCCGAGAGGAGCTCTATGTCAGGGCGGGAGGGGGTGACTGGACAGGGGTTCAGCTTCTCCAGGACCCATGACTGGCACAAGTGAGTTGCCCAATCAATGCTCCTTGGAGGCGGGAGGAGCTGTCAATTAATCATAGCTGTTGCCCATCAAACTGACTAGGGCCAGGCAGTGAGGAGTCTCTCTCCTTCTTTCCTCCACTGTGTCTTCCCATGACAGAGCAGCCTCACTCTTTTTCCAGAGGCCCCATTCCATTTTCCTTCCACTCTCAGCTTTCAAGTCCACTCCCAGGATCCTTCCACCTTCTTCGGCCTCCAGGCAGCCCATTCCCAACCTCCTCCACGTTTCCGTACTCCCTTGCTGCCAATTCGACTGCCCTCCCTTCTCCCATTTGACCAGCATCCTTACCCCCTCTCCACAGCCATGATCCCCACGTACCTGACCCAACACGAGTGACCCATTCTTTTCTCTCTCACCCTCACACTGGTGAGTCTGTTTGTCCTCAGCAGGGCTTTGGTCCACCAGCAAGCGCACTGCTCCTGGGACCTTGGCTGCTGTCAAGCCCACTGCCAGCCAGGCTGTGGCAGACAGGGACTGGGTCTTGAGGGCAGAGAGTCAGCTAATATTTTATTAGGCCCAGCCAGCACCTCAGAAGGGGAGATCCCATATCCCCTCTGCCAGTCATTGCTGCTAGGCACAGTCCCTTTCCTCATGAGGCCAGGAAGTCAGAGGGCTGAGGAGACCAAACTAGACCCAAGCGTGTGGGGTGTAGAAGAGAAAGAACTCTGGAACCCTTGAGAGTCCAACTGGGAAGCTTCCTGGACATCGGGTACCTATATGTGTTCATGTGTCTGTATCAGAAAGGCACAGCCACAGCTTGCCTCATTATCCCAGCCAGCTGTTGATATGGCGAACCCATTCCATACCCCTCAATCTCTAAAGAACTGAGTTCCAACAGTTTCCAGCTAGGAGTTTACAATGCCCCTCTGTGTGTGAGAGTGTGTGTGTGTGTGTGTTTGTATGTTTTTTTGTGTTTTTCTCTGTGTGCCTGTGTGTCTGTGTGCCTGTGTGCCTATGTGTGTGTTTCTGTGTGTGTGTGACAGAGATGTGGTTTTATGATATCCAGGCAGGTGGAAATATGTGAGTGCCATCGTGTGTGTGCCTGGGTGAACATTTCTATAAGTATCGATGTATGGTTTCATTTTTGTTTTAAAATGTGGGCACCTTGTACATGCACTTTCATGGGAGTACAAAGCAAAACATGTGCTCAAGAGAGTTTTGAGGGTATCAATGTCTGGTAGAGTGTGTCAGTGTGTCAAAGATGTTCCCCAGACACGTTTGTCAACATTTGCTTGGGCTGGGGTGGAAGGCCGGTGTCCAAAAGGAGAAGAATCCTCTCAGTCACATTATGATCATTTTCTGGGTGACAGATAATCACTGGACTCCTGGTAGCGAACACTTCGTATGGAACTGTCACGGCCAGACAGCGTGCCCTGAAACCAAATTCACCTTTGCATCTGTCCATGCTCAATCGAGAATCTGAATTTCAAAAAAGTCAAAGTAAGGAAAAGAAATCCACCTGATTAATTCCCACACCCCAACACACCCGAGGCAAGAACCATTAGGAAGGAGCTTTATGCTCTGTCTCCCTACAACCAACGTGTGGCCCGCAGCCTGCTAAGCCCAGCATCCAGGTCAGGACCTGAGAGCGCCTCCTGTCCTGAGGAGGTGGCTGAGACACCAGTAATGAGGGCCAAAGGAGTCCCAGTCCACCTGAGGCCACACCTCGGTCCAAGGCCCAAATGGCTGAGGAGTGGGACTGGCTGTGGCGTCTTTCCAATGTTTTCCTCAGAAGTGAGTCGAGAACCTTTCGTTTGATCCAAGGTCACCTCGTTCCTCATCCTTTCCTTTTTTGCTTCATGCATGGAATTTGCGGTGGCCGTGAGAAAGTATATGCCAGATGATCCGCATTTCCAGCGGCCAGCCTTAAGTTTTGAAGATTCCAGTCAAGTCAGCAGTGGGCCCAGAGACTTTGCAGCACCCAGCAACCACCAGCTGATTCTCTGGCACCTTTCTCCCTCCCCACATCCCTTCTTATTGGGTGTATGAAAAGAACTGACAAAATGATTCATTTTGGTGGTTTTGCCTCAGGGAATGCCTCGCATCCTGTACTGTCCCTTAAGGAATCCGGGTGCAATCCAGGGAGTTATGACGATGGGTTTCAGACAGAGGGAATCACCTGGACAGGACAGGAATATGAAAAAGTTGGCATCCATCTGGGTCCCTGGAAACCTTCTTTAGCTTGATGCCAAGAGAACAAATGGCTCCCAAGTACATTTACGTCTAAACAAGATTGTTCTTTGTTCTCCAAGGTTAAACCTTGGGAAAGCTATTGAGAAAGGGGCTAGGAGGTCCCTCTATCAACAGTGTCACAGCCTTCTTTTCATTCCACTGTTTCTCGCTCCCCTTTTCCAGAATGGATTACTCTGTCGCTCTTCCAGGTCTCGAGGAGCTGACTTCTCAAGAAGAGTTAAACACATCCTTTTGGAATACTTCTCGTTTTCAAAACACAGGAGGAAGGTAACAGACACACTCCCAGGAAACACTGAGGCACCGGGACTGTTGCTCCGTTTCAAACCGCATTCAGGTGACTCCAATTGTCTTTGCTAGGTGGCTCTGTGACAGGGTGGAAAACAATCCCATCAAAACAAATATCGTTCCAGGGTGTCCAGAAATCTGTCATCAAGAGATTGCCAGACTTCGGTTTTGTGCCTCCAAACCTGCCACCATCTGTATTTGACACAATGAAACCTAGCAAGGATACGTGGCTTAACATCCTTACCCACATGTCAGGGGCGCTACCTTCTACTCCAACATCAGTCACCTGCAAACTGTCTCCCAAGGTATGAGCCCCTTTACACACATGTTGTCCCCCAACTGCCCTTAGGCTATGATCCACATAGGTCTCATGTCTGAAGTCCTGAGTTAGCTTTTCTTTGTCTTTTTGTTTGCTTGCTTGCTTGGTTCCTTGTCAGTGTCTTGCTCTACTCTTCATGTCCACATGGGAGTGAAATTATAAAAACCTTGTCCATTGAGGTCTGGCATAGTTCCCTTCCCTTGACTGGGAGGGGAACTTCTCGAATAGGCCAGTCACCAAATATATGGGCAGGTTTAGGAGATCCTAAGTAGCAGAGGCCTGATTTCCAGGCTGATCGCAACTGTAATTCTCAGGGGTATCTGGTGACCTCTTGTCTCTGGCCTAAACACCGGTGGCTGTCCAGCGACTGACACAAAGGGGACATCTTATAGGGCCAGTAGAATGCAGATGCAACCCATGATCAGGGAGCCCAAGGAGGTTAATAGAAGTGAAGGCTGGACTCCCAGCAGGCTGGCAGCTAATGGCTGATCCTGTGGCAGAGGACAGGGCAGGCATCCTGTGCCTTGGTTCTCCTGGGTTTCCAGGAACATTTTGGCCTGTGGATATTGGAAAGCCGGTCCCTCTGGTTTGCCCTGGGCTGAGGGTGGGGAGGAGGTCGTGAGACACACCCATGGCCGCTCCTGGAGGAGTCTCATATTGATAGGGCCCTAGCTGTACCCAGCAGTCCTGACCTGACGTTTTTAGTTCAGGACATGCAACTGGCACACTCACAGTGAAATGAGGCCGCTGCCCACGGCCTGGTTGAGGCTCTTATAACCACCCGCCCGCCAGCGTGGCAGTAGGGATGAAGTAACCACATCTCAGAGAAGGCTTAGGAAAAGAGCTGTCCTTGATATGTAGAATTCCCAGGATGCCAGGGCTGGAAAGAGCTTGGGTTTAGAAGGTCTGGGTTTCCTCGCCCTTCCCCCCCATGGAAAGCCAGCCCTCCCATAAACTCCTAAAGTGCTGTGGGGCAGCGGGTAGTGCTGCTGCCCATCTCACACCTGCCTTGAGTGTCCCGGTAACTGATATTCATGCTCTCACCCCAGGCCTCTTGACTGATCAGGAAGTGAACATAGGACATTTTTTCCTGCCTCCCGTGTCCCCTTGAAGCTTCTTCTCTGTCTCTTTCTCTGTCCTCGCTTGGCTCTTCTGCAAACTGGTCCCCGCCAGGCCCAGGGCACTTGGAAGTAAAAAAAAATCCACCCGATCAGATCACCCCATCCCCACACACTGGAGCCCAGAACCATGAGGACGGAGCTTCATGCGCTGACTCCCTACGACCACCGGGTGGCGGGCAGCCTGCTCAGCCCAGCATCTAGTTCAGGACAAGGGAGAGAGCCTCCTGTCCTCAGGAGGTGGCTGACACATCCAGTATCGAGGGCCAGTGGAGGCCCAGTACACCTGAGGCCACGCCTCGGCCCACAGCCAAGATGGCTGAAGAGGGGGCCTCGCTGTGGCGTCTCTCGGATGTTTTCCTCGGTAGTGAGTTGAGAACCTTTCATTTGCTCCAAGGTTACCTCAGACTTCATCCTTTCCTTTTTTGCTTCACGCATGGAATTTCTGGTGACCGTGAAAAGAGTCCTTGCGGTGACTCTCATTTCCAGTAAAGTCCGGCCTTAACTTTTGAGGATTCCAGACAAGTCAGCAGTGGGCCCAGAGACTTTGCAGCAACCAGCAGCCACCAGCTGATTCTCTGGGATCTTTCCCCCTCCTTCACCCTCCTGCTCATTGGGTGTCAAAAGAACTGACTCAATGATAAATTTCGAAGGATTTGCCTCAGAAATGCCTCACATCCTGTACTGTCTCTTAAGGAATTTGGATTTTTTCCAGGGAGCTGTGAAGATAGAGTTTCAGATAGAGGGAATCACCTGGACTGGGCAGGAATGTGAGAAAGTTGGCATCCACCTGGGTCCCCGGGAGACCTTCTTTAGCCAGAGGCCGACAGGACAAATGGCTCCCAAGTACCCTTTATTCCAAGCAAGGCTGTTCGTTGTTCTCTAAGTTTAAACCTTGTGAGAGCTATTGAAGAATGGGCCAGTGGGTCCCTCTGTCACCAGCGTCGAAGCCTTCTTTCATTTCCCTTTTTCTCACTCCCTTTTTCCGGAATAGATTGTCCTGTCCTCCTTCTGGCTTTTGAGGAGCTGACTTCTCAAGAAGAGTTGAACACATCCTTTTGGAATACTTCTCATTTTCAAAACACAAGAGGAAGGTTATGGACATGGTCCCAGGAAACACTGAGGCACCGGGACTGCCACTGCATTTCAAACCACACTCGGGTGAATTGTCTTTGTCAGGCGGCCCTGTGACAGGGTAGAAAACAATCCCATCGAATTCAAACAACGTTCCAGTGTGTCCAGAAATCTGTCATCACGAGAATGCCAGACTTGGCTTTGTCACCTCCAAACCTGCTGCAGTCTGTCCATTTGACACAAGGAAACCTAGCAGGGATACGTGGCTTAACACCCTTACCCACATGTCAGGGGCGCTGCCTTCTACTCTGACTTTGGTCACCTGCATGGGTTGCTCAATACCCACTGCCTGGTGTGCCACCGTCTCCCAAAGGCTGAGCCCCTTTACATACATTTCATTCTCCCCCAACTGCCCTTAGGCTATAACTCACACTGGTCTCATGTCTGCAGCTCCGAGATGGCTTTTTTTGTTTGCTTGCTTGCTTTCTTGCTTCCTTATCAGTGTCTTGCTCTCCTTTCCATGTCTACATGGGAGCAAAATCATAAGGGCCCTGTCCCTTGGGGTCTGCCATAGTTCCGTTGCTACAACTGGGACGGAGATTGCTCAAATGGGCCAGTCACCAAATATATGGGCAAGTTTAGGAGTTCCTAAGTGGCAGAGGCCTGAGTTATAGGCGGAATGCGGCTTTGAAATTCCCAGGACTGTCCGGCGACCTCTCATCTCCAGACTAAACACCGGTGTCTTGACTGGATACTGGCCCAAAGGGGACAGCTTATTTCTTTTGGGCCAATATAATGCAGATGCAACCATGATTAGGGAGCTCAAAGAGGTCAATGCATGGCAGTGGAGGCTGGCCTCCCAGCAGGCCAGCAGCTCATGGCCGACACCCTGGCAGAGCACAGGGCAGGCATCATGAGCCTTGGTTCTCCTGGGGTCTGCAGGAGCACTGGGGCCTGTGGTGAGTGGAAAGTCAGTTCCCCTGGTCTGCCCTGGGCTGAGGCTGGAGAGGAGGTGGTGAGACACACTCATGGCTGCTCCAGGAGGGGTCTGCTATTGATAGAGTCCCAGCTGTCCAAAGTAGACCTGACTTGCTGTTTTCAGTTTAGTACACGCATTTTGCACACTCACAGTGAAATGAGACCTCTGCCCATGGCCCAGTCAAGGCTTTTATCACCACCCAACTGCCAGCATGGCGGTAGGGATGAAGTAACCACGTCTCAGAGAAGGCTCAGGACAAGAGCTGGCCTTGTTATTTCTAATGCCGTGGGCGCCAGGCCTGGAAAGGGCCTGGAATTGGGAGGTCTGGCAGTCACCGCCCTGACCCCTCCCGGAGAACTAGCTCTTACGTAAACCCCTAGAAATCAGTGGGACAGTGGGCTGGGGTGTTGTTGCCAGTCTCACCCCTGCCTTGAGCATCTGGGTCACCAATATTCATGCTCTTGCCCCAAGCCTCTTGACTGATCAAGAAGTGAACACAAACCACTTTTTCCTGCCTCCCACGCCCCCCTGGAGTTTCTTCTCCGTCTCTTTCTCTGTCCTCCCATGGCTCTTCTACAAACTGGTTCCTGCCAGGCTCAGGGTACTTGGATACCTTGGACGGGAGCTCTGGGCCTGGTCGGGAAGGGGCAACTGGACAGGGGTTCAGCTTCTCTGGGCCCCGTGATTGGCACAGGTGAGTTGCCCAATCAATGCTCCTTGGAGGCGGGATGAGCTGTCAATTAATCACATTTGTTGTCCATCAAATTGACTAGAGCCAGGCAAGGTGGAGCTTTCAACTCTTCCTCTGCTATTTCTTCCTTTGACACAGCAGCGGCACTCATTTTCCATACACCCCATTCTATTTTTTTTCTTCTTTCTGCTTTCAAGCCCACTCCCAGGACCCTTCCACCATCTTCAGCCTACAGGCAGCCCATTCCCAGCCTCCTCCACATTTCCATACCTTCTTGCTTCTAATTCTACCCCCTCCCTTCTCCCATTTGACCAACATCCTTACCCTCTCTCCACAGCCATGATCCCCATCTACCCAACCCAACATAAGCGGCCCATTCTCCCCTCCCCCACCTTCACCATGGCCACTCTGTTGTCCATGGCAGAGCTCCGGACTACCAGTAAGCGCACTGTTCCTGGGACTTTGGCTGCTGTCAAGCCAACTGCCCAGCCTGACTCGGGCAGAGAGAGAATGGGTCCTGGGGGCAGAGGGTTGGGTCGTATTTTATTAAGCTTGGCCAGCACACAAAAGGCAAGACCCACGTCCACTCCGCCATCCATGCTGTCAGGCACAGTTTCTTTCTTCCTGAGGCCAGGAAGTTAGAGGGCTGAGGAGACTGTACTAGGCCCAGGCTTGCAGGGCGCAGAAGAGAAAGGCCTCTGGAGGCCTTGAGATCCCAGCTAGGAAGCCTCCTAGACGTCAGGGGCTTTTGTAAGTTCATTTGTCTGTATCAAACAGGCACAGCCACGGCTGGCCTCATTTCCCCAGCTGGCTGTGGGTGTGGTGGACCTGTTCCATGTCCCTCAATCTCTAAAGAACTGAGTCTGAACAAGTTTCTGGCTGGGAGTGTACAGTGTTCGTCTGTGTGTGTGTGTGTATGTGTCTGTGTGAGACAGAGATGTGGTTGTGTGATAGCCAGGCAGGTGGAAATATGTGACTGCCCTCATGTGTGTGCCTTGGTGAACATTTCTATGAGTGTGGGTATACGCTTTCACTTGTGTTTTCTAATGTGGGCGCATTGTGCATGACACTTTCATGGGAATGCAAAGCCACATGTGTCTCAAGAGAGTTTTGGGGGTATCAATGTCTGATAGAGTGTGTGAGTGTGTCAGAGATGTTCCCCAGAGACATCTGTCAACATTCGCTTAGACCGGGGTATGAAGGCCAGTTGTCCAAAAGAAGGAGAACCCTCTCAGTCACATTATGGTTATTTTCTGGTGGACAGATGATCATAGACCCTGGCAGCGAACATTTTGTATGGAACTTTTGCAGCAGGGCGGCATGCCCCTGAAACCCATATCACCTTTGAATTCATCTATGCTTCAATCCAGAATCTGAATTTCAAAAGACTCAAAGTAAGAAAAAGAAATCCACCTGGTAAGCTCTCCTCCACCCCGACACCCTGGAGCCCAGAACCATTAGGAAGGAGCTTCATGTGCTGTCTCCCTACAACCGCTGGGTGGCTGGCAGTCTCCTCAGTCCAGCATTCAATTCAGGACCAGAGAGAGCCTCCTGTCCTAAGCAGGTGTCTGACATACCCGTTATTGTGGGCCAAGGGAGGCTCGGTCTACCTGAGGCCACATTTCGGGCCAGGGCTCAGATGGCTGAGGAGGGGGCCTGCCTGTAGCGTCTCTCAGATGTTTTCTTCAAAAGTGAGTTGAGAATCTTTTGTTTGCTCCAAGGTTACATCAGACTTCATATTTTCCTTTTTTTGCTTCACGCTTGGAATTTCTGGTGAGCATGAAAAAGGGTATTTGAGGTGACCCGGGTTTCCAGTGGCCAGCCTTAACTTTTGAGGATTCCAATGGGTCCAGAGACTATGCAGCACCCAGCAGCCACCAGCTGATTCTCTGGCACCTTTCTCCCTCCCTCACCCCCCTTTTCATTGGGTGTATGAAAAGAACTTACCCAATGATCCATTTCAGAGGGTTTGCCTCGGGAAATGCTTCACATCCTGTACTGTCCCTTAAGGAAACCGGATTGTTTCCAGGGAGCTATGAGGATAGAGTTTCAGACAGAAGAAATCACCTGGACAGGGCAGGAATATGAAAAAGTTGGCATCCCCCTGGGTCCCCAGGAGAACTTCTTTAGCCCGAGGCCAACAGTACCATGCCTCCCAAGTACCCTTTCTTCTAAACAAGGTTGTTCGTTGTTCTCCAAGGTTGAACCTTGGGAAAGCTATTGAGAAAGGGGCCAGAGGGTCCCTCTCTCAGCAATGTCACTGCCTTCTTTTCATTTCTTTGTTTCTCACTCCCCTTTTCCAGAATGAATAACCCTGGCCCTCTTCTGGCTCTCGAGAAGCTGACTTCTCAAGAAGAGTCAAACACATCCTTTTGGAATACTTCTTATTTTCAAAACACAGGAGGAAGGTAACAGACACGGTTACTGTTGCTCCGTTTCAAACCGCACTCAGATGACTCTAATAGTCTTTGCCAGGTGGTTCTGTGACAGGGTGTTAAACAATCCCATCGAATCTAAACAACATTCCAGTCTGTCCAGAAATCTGACGTCACGAGAATGCCAGACTTGGCTTTGCTGCCACCACACCTGCTGTGGTCTGTTCCTTTGACACAATGAAACCTAGCTGGGATCCGTAGCTTAACACTCTCACCCACATATGAGGGGCGCTGCCTTCTACTCCAATATCGGTTACTGTGTGGGGTGCTCAGCACCCGCTGCCTGGTGTTTCACCATCTCCCAAAGGCTGAGCCCCTTTACACACATCTTGTTTGCCCCAAATGCCATTAGTCTATGACTCACATCACTCTCATATCCTAGGCTATGAGTTGGTGTTTCTTTGTTTTTTTGCTTGCATGCTTGCTTGCTTGCTTTTCGATGTCTTGCTCTCCTTTCATGTCCACATGGGAGCGAAATCATAAGGGCCCTGTCCTTTGCAGTCTGACACAGTTCCCTTCCCTTGACAGGGAGTGGGATTGCTCGAAAGGGCCAGTCACAAAATGTATGAGTGAGTTTAGGAGCTCCTAAGTGGCAGAGGCCTGAGTTCCAGGCAGAATGAAACTCCAAAATTTCTAGGGCTCTCCGGCGACCTCTTGTCTCTGGCCTAAAGACCGGTGGCTAGATCGGCAACTGGCCCAAAGTGGACCAGCTTATGGCATTTGGGCCAGCAGAATACAGATGCGACCATGGTTAGGGAGCCCAAGGAGATCAATGCATGGCAGTGGAGACTGGCATCTCAGCAGGCCAGCAGCTAATGGTGGACCCCTTGGCAGAGGACAGGGCAGGCGTCCTGTGCCTTGGTTCTCCTGGTGTCTCCAGGAGCACTGAGGCCCGTGGAGACTGAAAAGCCAGTCCCTCTGATCCGCCCTGGTCTGAGGCTAGGGAGGAGGTGGTGAGACACACTCGTGGCCACTCCGGGAAGGGTCCGCTATTGATAGAGCCCCAGGTGGATGCGGCAGTCCTGACCTGGCGTTTTCAGTTCAGGAGACACAACTGGCACACTCCCAGTGAAATGAGGCCACTGCCCATGGCCCAGTCGAGGCTGTTATCACCACCTACTTGCCAGAATGGCGGTAGGAATGAAGTAACCACATCTCAGAGAAGGCCTAGGACAAGAACTGGCCTTGTTATTTAGAATGCCGTGGGCGCCAGGCCTGGTAAAGGCCTGGAATTGGGAGGTCTGGGAGTCACTGCTCAGCCCCCACCCAAAGAACCAGCCCTTGCGTAAACTCCTAGAGGTCTGGGGAGCAGCAGGCAGGGGTGCTGCCAGTCTCACCCCTGCCTTGAGCATCATGGTCACTGATATTTATGCTCTTGCCCCAGGCCTCTCTGATCAGGAAGTGAATGTAAGCCACTTTTCCTTCCTCCCGCACCCCCGTGACGCTTCTCTGTCTCTTTCGCTGTCCTCGCTTGGCTCTTCTACAAATTGGTCCTCGCCTGGTCCAGGGCACTTGGAAGCCCCAAAGGGGAGCTCTGGGCCTGGATGGGAAGCAATTAGACAAGTGTTCAGCTTCTCTGGACCCCATGATTGGCACAAGTGAGTTGCCCAATCAACAGCTGTCAGTTAATCACAGCTGTTGCCCATCGAGTTGATTAGGGCTGGGCAGGGATGGGGCTTTCTCCTCCTCCTTTTCTCCCCTGTGTCTTCCTGTGACACAGCGGCCCCACTCTTTTTCCAGATGCCCCATTCTATTTTCCACCTACTTGCAGCTTTCAGTCCACTCCCAGGACGCTTCCACCTTCTTCGGCCTCCAGGCAGCCCATTCCCAGCCTCCTCCACGTTTCCTGACTCCCTTGCTGCCAATTCTACCATCCTCCCTTCTCCCATTTGACCAGCGTCCTTACCCCTTCTCCACAGCCATGATCCTCACCTACCTGATTCAATGCAAGGGCTCATTCTCCTCCTCTCCACCCTCATTCTGGACAGTCTGTTTGTCCACAGCAGGATTTTGGAGCACCAGCAAGCACACTGCTAGTGGGACCTTGGCTGCAGTCAAGCCCAATGCCCAGCCAGCCTAGGGCAGTAGGGACTGTTTCCTGGGAGCAGAGGATTGGCTAATATTTTATTAGGCCTGGCCAGCACCTTAGAAGGTAAGACCCCACATCCCCTCTGCCAGCCATGCTGCCAGGCACAGTTCCTTTCCTCCTGAGGCCAGGAAGTCAGAGGGCTGAGGACACTGAGCTAGGCCCAGGCATGTGGGGTGCAGAAGAGATGGGCCTCTGGAGGCCTTGAGAGCCTGTCTGGGAAGCTTCCTTGACGTCAGGGGCCTTCGTGTGTTCGTGTGTCAGTATCAAACAGGCACAGCCACGGCTTGCCTCATTATCCCAGCCGACTGTGGGTGTGGTGGACCTGTTCCATGTCCCTCAATCTCTAAATAACTGATTTCAAAAGGTTTCTGGCTGGGAGTTTAGTGTCCCTCTGTGTGTGAGTGTGTGCATGTGTTTGTCTGTGTGTGTGTGTCTGTGTGTGTTTGTGTGTGTGTCAGAGATGTGGTTGTGTGATATCCAGGCAGGTGGAAATATGTGAGTGCCCTCGTGTGTGTGCCTAGGTGAACATTTCTATGAGTGCCAGCATACAGTTTCACTTGTGTTTAATAATTGTGCATGCACTTTCGTGGGAGTGCAAAGCAGCATATGTGCCTAAAGAGACTTTTGGGGGTATCAGTGTCTGGTAGAGTGTGTGAGTGTGTCACATAGGGCCCCATCAGTGTGAAAAAGAGCCCTCCCTGCAGAAATATGCTTCTAACCCATCTCGGATAGGTCTTGCCTTTTGTGTGTTATTCCATCCAGGGATGATGGATGCAGGTCAGTACCATTAAGCTGATGGTGGACATATGTCTAAATGAGATCTGAACAATGGGGAGACTGAAGCTCTGACCTCTATACAAGGAGGCTTCTGTGTACCCAGTTGGAACATCTACACTGAGGACTAACGCAGGATGAGAGACTGCGTTAACATGTAGATCCTGATCCTGCAGGTCTGGTTCAGGAGCCCCACAGTGCTAATAAAGACAGCCACAAATCCATCACAACAGAGTAGATTAATAGAATGTGGCATGGTATATGGTGGTGCAGTTTACATCTAGGAAAATAAGCATTCTGCATGCGCACACCATCGCAAGCGCTATGTTCAGCGAAAGACACCACCTCAAAGGCAGCACGCTGGGCAAATTCATCTAAATGAAGTTCAAAAACAGGCAGATCCTGACTGATGGTATCCCAGATGGTGTTGCACATGGGGGTAATTGGGTGGGGGTGTATGGAGATTTTGTGGTGCTGGTGATTTTCTCCTCAATGTAGGTGCATGTTTCACTTTAAGCTAGATGCTTATAATCCAGAAACATGTTTATGTTTGCCATGCTTCAGTAAAACAATTAAGAGGTGGAGACTGCTCCCTGGGGCCTCATAGTGGGTCTACCTACCTTAGTGAATTTCATTACCTCAGGCCACAGCAGGAGGCAGGTGCTGTTATTATTATTTTATAGATGAGGGAACTGAGGTTGGGAAAGGTGATGACCCCTGCCCAATATTTCATAGCTAGAAAGTGGGAGAGTGAAGGTGATAGAGAGAAAGTTCCTGTCCTCTCAGCCCTCCCCCCGACCCAGGTTGCCAGGGTCCTTGATGGGTTAGAAACAGCTGTTTCCTCACTTACTATGTGAGGAAAGCAGCTCTACCAGAGGACTCATCTGCCCACACAACTGTATTATCAGAAGGTTAACCTATAGGAAAACATCATCAGCAAAGTTACTAGCTGTGAAATCACGAAGATCAGCAAGGGGCAGAGGGAGCCAAGATGGAGATGCAGGTGCTGCTCCCGCGGTGCTGGACTGCCCGGGGTGGAAGCACTGCGTATGAGGTGACACTGGTCAAGGTACCCAAGTTGCTGGCAGCCAGAGCTTCTGCACTAACAACACAGTTCCTGTGTTTCTCCTTTGTTTTGTTTTGTTCTTTTAAACTCAACTCCCAGTGATCAGGGTTTCACTTGAAGGTTTGGAATCATCCAAGAGCCCTTCCACAAGGGCCAATGGGTTATACTATTTACAAGCTCAGCACAAGCCCAGGACAGCAAGAGAAATGTGCTGCCCTGGTGGAATACGAAGACCCCTATGGGATCTAAACTGATAACACCTTCCTGATGTTATGATATATGATATGTGATAATACATTCCTGCTATTTTGATATGTAATATGTGATAATACCTCGCTGCTGCTATGTGATGTGTAATAACAGCTCAATGCTGTTATGATACATGATATATGATAACACCTCTCTTCTGTTACATGATAATTTGCTATTCCTATGGTATATATGATATGTAACAATTTCTCACTGTTGTTACACTATATGACATGTGATAAAACCTTGCTGCTATTACCATATGTGACATGAGATGATACCTCCTTGCTGTTCTAATACCAGCCCCTGGCTCAGCTTCCTGCACACCCCTTATGCGCTCACAGTCACAATGTTTGGGACTGTGTTTGCTGCCAGCATGTATAGCAAATGGGAGGAAAAGGGAGAGAAGACCATCTCATGTAATTAATTATATTTAAGTTTTGTAGGTGCACATAATTTTTAAAATCATATAAAAGTAGAGAAAGATATCAAAATGGGAAGTAGTGTTCTTCCTCTATCCCTGTACCAGTCTGGCTACCACCAGCTCCAGGATGGGAATGAGGGTGCCTGGAGGACCTGGCACTGCCCAGGGTGAGCTGGACAGGAGCAGCAGCAGAGCAATGCTGAGCCCATCATCACTGTGCAAGTGTTCTGAGCCTCTCCACCTGCAGACTTCCCACCTGTGGCTGCTTCTCCCAGAGTCTATCAGGTAAACAGACAAAAATTCCGTGAAGGAAGTTCAGGATGTTAGCTCACACATATAACCTGGTTGGTCATAGGGATTAGCTAGAGAAAGTGGCATGTTCTAGGTAGGATGACCAGTAGCCCTGGTTTGCCCAGGAATGAGGGTCTCCCAGGATGTGGCACTTTCAGTACTAAGACCAGGACAGTCTCAGGCAAACCAAAGCAAGATTTGGCTCCAGGCCAGACAGCATGGATGAGCATTGGAATCCTGAGGCCTTTAAGAATAGGACCAAGAAGAGCCCATGTGTCAGGTTGTGTGGTGTCTTTGCAGCAGGAGCCTTCTATGCTGTGGACAGATATGATGCAGGGCCTTGGAGGCAGGTGTGACCATGTTCCCGAGGACAGCCACACAGCAGAACAACCCACTTGTGCTGGTACACGGGGAATGTCCAGTGCATGAATGAAGAGCATCTGTACCCAGCCTGGCCTTTCCCAGATCTTGACCACACAGAGCTCCATCATCTGACCATGTTCATATTCCCACTGTGGAGGGAGGAGCCGCCCAGAACTTGTTCAAGCACACCTCCCTGGGAGGATCCTGTTGCACAAATCTTACCAATAGAAGCTGGACAGCTGCACTCTTTGGCACTTTCTATCTTGCTACATCAGAACTGCTTCTAGACAGAAAAGACACTCTCAGAGGCCTGGACACCCTGGCCAGCACCATGGAAATCACTACTTAGCCTGCACCACATGGCCAAAGCCAAGTAACATGATTGTAACATTTGAAGCATAGAGCCCTCCCTTTGCCCCAGAACCCCAAGAACAACTTTGGAACTGCTAAAAGTCAAGCAAAACTGTCCTGATCAAATTGCAAAACTGTCATCACCTGGCATGCACCTACAACTGACCCATGAAGAGGAGAAATTTGGGGTTTATATTCAGTTGCCTAGGCACGACAGCCCTTCCTAGAGTCATTCTGTTGTTACTCTGAGTCTCTGATCGGAACATGTATTTCCTAGTCAACCCCCACCACACTCAACCCCTACCTTAAGGAGGCTGTGTGGTCAGGCCCTGCAGTGAAGGAACACAGTATAAATACTTCCCTTTCCAGCTCCCACATCTGGCAACATGGAGACAGCCACTAAACCACAGCAAGATAGGCATCGATAGCGAAGGTACAATTGCAAGGAGACCCAGGGAACCAGCAGCCATGTGTTGGCACAGTGCCTGACGGACATACTCAGTAAGTAAGAGGAATAATTAGCAACTATTGAGTAGCCAGGTAACAAGCTCTGACAGATTCTCAGAATGAGTCTGCCCCAACAGGGTGGCAAGGGGACGCTCAGGCTTGGAGCCCCTGGTGATATTCATCTCAGGCTTGGCTGGGGGAGCAGGAGGTTTGGGTCTGACACCCTCCAGCCACTCCCAAAAAGTCAACGCCTACCTGTCAAGTGAGGAAGTTGTTCCTCAGTATCTGTTTACTCCCTCTTCCCCAGTTTTCATCTGGGCTCATGGCCAACCATATAAAAGCTACATCTCTCAGCATCCTTGAGCTTTGTATGGCCATGTGACCAATTTCCAACCAACAAAAAGTAACAGAAAGATGGTTCAACCTCTGGGACTGCCCTTAAGAAAAGGAGTTGCCTTCTCATTCCCTTTCCTCTCTTGGTCAGGTATACCCAGTGGTGTGCCATCTCAGATCACAAGGATGAGGAAGGAGACTCTGGGATGGTGAAAGAGAAGGGGCAGGACACCATGGGGTCATCACACCTGCCCTGGACTGCTTGCCTGAGCTGTTTTGAGAAGCTAATGCAACTTATTTCTGTGTTAAACCCCTCTTATCTGGGGTCACTCTTAGAGCCGCCAAATCCAGGTTATAATCAATTCAGGTTTCAAGAAAATAGGTCAGGTAGGGGCAAGGGAGAAGTACAGATTCCCAAGAGCTTGATGCTATCATTGGCCCAATGTCCAGAGGACACCAGGTAGTCACAGGGCCTCCTGTTCCCAACCTCCCAGGTCTAGCAGCATAGTCACTAGAAACTCTCATCTAAGAGAAATGTCTTCTCTCAGTGTCTTCTCTCCTGTTATATTGACGATGGATGCACTAAGTACTGAGGGATTTACTCCCCTAGCTGCAGGGAAGTTCATCAGCCAAGGCTATTAGCTGTCAGCCCTCCCCAGGGATGGCTTCAACTGATGAGAATCCCTACACTAAGGTCATATCTATGTATAGTCTACCTGGAGGATGCAAGGCCCAATTCCCCTGCCCCAATTAGCCAGATGTGAGAGCCACAGCAACCCCAGGAACAGGCTGGCTGAGGCCTCATGGGAACAGCCTTTGCAGCCCTGCTTCTCCCCCTGCTCTGTTCCCTGCACTTCTTGCACAGACTCTGATGAACCTGTATCCATTGATCCTACCTCAGGGCCCCTCCTTAAGGGAACCACAGGGGACACTGCACGGAGGGGTCACATCATGAAGCTACCCACAGTGGAGAGGGTCCAGGAGATCCATGAGCAATGTGGAAGGGCTGCAGAAGAAGACAGCTCAGGGATGCTAAGAGCCAAGTGATAAGATGTGTGGGAGGGGGCACATCTGGTGGGGTGGTTTGAGAGGACAGCAACTGCTTCATGCAGGGCATCTCAGCAAGCTACCGCTCCAGACAGTGGTATAGAAATGGATGTGGTCTGGGAAATGAGAAATGAGAAGAAAAGAAGAAGCAGCCACAGGAGGGTTGCCAGGTTGGGGATTCCAGCACGAAGCATGTCTGCACCCAGTGGCCCTGTGTCTGGCCACCACCCGAAGGGTCCTGACTCCCTCTCCTGGTCTCTGCACAGCTCTCAGGAGGCTCAGCCTCTGCACCAAGAAGCACAGAGACCTTCCCTGGATTTCTGAGATTTTCTTTATTCTTTTCTGGAAAAAGGGTGAAGTTGTAGCCCCAAGCTCTACATCAAAAAGTTCTCCTGTTTAGTTAGCCCACTTCTCCCACTTAGGAACTTGTGTAAAAACAAAGTTCTTTTCTCATGGGCAGAGAGAATTTGGACTGCAGTTTGAACAGAGGAAAATCATTCAGTGGGCATTTATCATATTTCTTTCAATAAATGCAATTACAAAGAGTTTAGCCACACTTAACATAATGTAATATTTTCCTTTAAATAATTTTAATTTTTAATTAAAATTTTAATTAATTTTAATTTTAATAATTATTTTAAAATAATATCTTACTTTCTTACTGTGAAATGGGTGATATCTCCTTAATTCTGAATATTCAGGGCTACTGTATAGTCAGACCCATGCATGAGAACAGAACTCTTGGTTCTATGGGAACAAGGTGTCAACGAAAGGATTAGACTTTCACAAACAGGGGAACTGGGGATATGGGGTCATGAAAGCAGCTTGGGAAGATCAGCAAAGACAACCATCTGTCCTTTTACCTCTCTATGGCTAAGGGAGTCCATGGGAAGGCTGTAGGGAGGTCAGGGATGTTTAGAGTAGGTCTTGAGGAGACTGTGGAGGGTCATGGGGGATCATAGAAGGGACCAGGGAGGACATAGGGAGTTGTGGTCCTGGCAGGTATTCCCTGGGTGCCACTTCAGCCACACCTGAGTGGCTGCTGGTCAGTAGATGGGCTGGGGGATGCACTGAGCACAGAGCAGAGGAGGACCAGACCAAGCTAGGATAGTGCACCTGTCTGCACCTGTCCTTCACCACCTCCCATGGCAACCTCCCTCGACAGCCCACTTTGCCTCGTATCTGCCTTGTAGATCTCAGGCGAGCTCCTCCTTGGAGGATGCTGACCTGAAACTGTAGGAAAGGGTCTGGGAAGCAGTTCCCAGTTTTGCCAGGTTGACATGTGCAATCTAGGCCAGCAGAGTCTTATTGTGCTACCAGTTGGTACTTCAGACATGAGATGTTTTCAGTTGGAGTCCTGCCTCCTTAAGCCAGATGTGACTTACATGGCACTTGTTATGTACTGAATTATGACACCCCCAAAGTCCTAACCCCCAGTACTTCAGAATGTGACCTTATTTAGAGATAGGGCCTTATAGAGGTAATTATATTAACATGAGGTCACTAGGGTAGGCCCTAATCCAATCTGAGTGGTGTTCTAAGAAGAAGAAACTAGGAGAAGTTGGTGATGTCACTAAATGGTGACACAGAAGACTCCAGCTTCTGCCCACCTCCTACACACACACACACACACACACACACACACACACACACACACACAGAAAGATCAACAATTATACAGCTATCCATGAATAAAAACAGCTCTGGGAATGCTCCAGAGTCCACTTAAGACACTTCAGCAACACAGACAACAAAAAGCATGAGAATAACCATACAAGAAGAGAAGGAAGGCAGCTACATCTTGTGTGCATCATCCTATCCCCAGGCTGGCACTGCTCAGCACCAAGAGGGTCTCCACAGCTAGAAAAGACCCTCTGCAGATTTCACCACCTATTGCTTCATAGGTCTTCACATTCGTTGACACCATCTACCTGAGTCCCTCCCACTTCATTCTCCCACCCTGCCGGAGTCCAGGAACCATGCCAGCAACCAGACCAGGAACTAAATAGAAATTTTCCAAAGAAGATATACTGAAAGTTAAAGGGTACATAAAAAGATTTTCATATCACTAATCATCAGGGAAATGCAAATCACAACCACAATGAGATCACCTCACGCCTGTCAGAATGGCTGTCATCAAGAAGAATTGAGATAGCAAGTGTCGAGGAGATATGGAGAAAAGGGAACCCTTGTGCACTGAGGGTGGGAATGTGAATGAGTGTAGCCACTATGAAAACCAGTATGGAGAGTCCTCGAAAATTAAAAATAGAACTACGATATGATCTAGCAATTCCACTTTTTGGCATATATGTAAAGGAAATTAAAGCAGGATCTCAAAGAGATATCTGCACTCCCACATTCATTGAAGCATTATTCATAATAGTCAAGATATGGAAACAACCTAGGTGTCCATCAAAGAATGAATGGATAAATAAGATGCGATACATATTTTATATATAAATATGTTATATTATGTATATTATATATAAAATATTTTTCAGTCATAAAAAGAAAATTCTGTCACTGACAACAAGATGGATGGACCTTGAGGACATTATGCTACGTGAAATAAGCCAGACAAAGAAAGAAAGACAGATGCTATAAGATCTCACTTAAATGTAGAATCTAAAAAAGCCAAACTCTTTGAAAGAGAGAGTAGAATTGGTGGTTACCAGGGGTAGGAGTCGGGTGGGGGATGAGGAGATGATGACCAAAAGGTACAAAATTCCAGTTATAAAATGAATATGCTCTGGGGATCTAATTTACAGCATGGTAATTATAGTTAATAATACTGTACGTATATTTGAAAGTTACTAAGCGAGTAGTTCTTAAATGTTCTCAACACAAAATAAGAAATGGTACTTATGTGATGAAACAGCAGTGTTAGTTAGTTAATGCTATCTACTATGGTCATTACTTTGAAATATATAAATATATCAAATCAACACACTGTACACCTTAAATTTAAAAAAATGCTATATGTCAATTATATCTCAATAAAAGTTGAGGGGGAAAGAGCAAAAACAACTTTTAAAATAAGTAAAAGGAGATTAGGACACAGACACACACAGAAGGAAGGCCATGTGAAGACAGCGAGAGAGGACAGCCATCTACAAGCCAAGGAGACCTCATAATGAAACCAATGCTGCCCACACGGTGATCTCGAACTTGCAGCCCTCAGTACTATGAGAGATAACTTTCTATTTAAGTCATCCAGTCCGTGGTACTTTGTTATGGCAGCCTGAGCAGACTAATACACGCCGCCCCCCAAACTAATGCCTCACTCTCTCATCCCTAATTCTCTCATCTGTAAAATGAAAATAAGCATAAAATCCACCACACAGAATCCATCCCTAATTCTCTCATCTGTAAAATGAAAATAAGCATAAAATCCACCACACAGAACTGTTGTGAAGATTTCTGTACACTATATATAAAGCCATATACAGATGGATGTAGGGATTACTTGACATTAAAAATAGCTTTTGACTCAGAATCTTGAAAAATAGTTTTCAGTTTGAAGCATCGATTTGCCTTTTCAAAAACAAATCTCTGCAATTTGGGATATGCTGCCAGTCAGGAAACCTGACAGTGCCTAATGATAAATTTGCAATTGTTTTAGTTCTTTAAAATAAAATATCATCTGATTTTCCAAATTATAAGATTCATTCCTAAGTAACAAGTGCAGGGTTTAAGAAACACTGATAAGAACAGAGAAAATCTGGTCTTTGGAAAGGGGATTTTGCATATGTCAGTGGGAATTTTGCTGAGTGAAGATAAGAGTTGTAGCTGAGTTTTACCGCCTTCATCGCCACTGTGTCCTTTCTCTTGGGGACACTTTCTGCTCTTCTATAGGGAGGCAGAGGATCCTAAGGCAGGCTTATAGCCCTGGTGAACTATTTGTCTAATATCTTGAGCCCCAAGAGGAAAGTCATCTCATATCCCCAGTCCCATAAGCCCCCGGGGCCCCTGGATACACTACCCTGGGCTCAATGTGGCGCTCTAGCTCCCAACCATTGCTCTTGTTCTCAAAACTCCAAGGTTTAAAACACCACACTGTTATTCAGGGCCAGGAACACAGATACCATAGTGCTCCTTCAGGCTGTGTGGCCTCTGGTTTGTCAGAGATGAGATGAACTGTTCTCCTCCCCTTGCGCCAAGATCCAAGCCTCCTCCCAAATCGAGCTGCCCTTGTGAAGCCCCGCAGTTATCATTCTCCATGGACACACCGAGGCATTTCTCCTCCCTACCCAGCACCTTAGGAACTCACCCCTTCCCCAGGCCCTGAGGTGCTCCAGAGGGTTCCTCGCCCCCTTATCAGGAGGCCCAAACCCATCTTTTCAGTCCTCTTCCTCCATGGAAGCTCATCACATGTGCAGCCAACCAAACCCCACTGAGTTCGCTGCTGTTAAATTCAACAATGGGCCCAACAGTTTAAAAAATGAGATTAAATGAGGATGAGCCAGAGCACAAGATTAAATAAGGATGCCTCCCTTTGCCACACCATGTACACCTGTGCCATCTTCAGAAAAGATTAAGTCCTTAAGAGCTGACAAGACTACCCCAGATAAAAGAATTTTATCTGAAAAAATGAGATCCTGTTCTTGGCTCCATGATACATCTTGGATTCATTCTTTGATGGAAAATTTCTCCATCAAAGACAATTTGTGGAACTCACTCTTCTTTGTGGCTCCACTCCATTTTCAACAGTCCGGCACACACAGTTTAAGGACACAATAAAACTTCACGAAATGTGATGAACCTTATGGTGGTCTACAATGTCCCCAATGACCACCCACACACAGACTACCCATACTTGGCCTTGCTCCTTCCTCTTTTTTCATCTTTTCTCCATTTCTTTTTTTTTTTCCTTAAATAAGTGAATTTTCATTTTGTCAAAATAAAAGGCACTCTAAAATAGCAATTAGGTAAAACCTTGAAATTCCTAAATATCTTTATAAGTATGCTTGTTCTTTATAGTCTCTTTATATGCGACATTTTAGTTAATTTGTTTCCCATTTCCTCCAATTCCATACCCAAGTTTCTCCAATACATTTTTAATTGACTTACTTAAAAATATAGTAAAGTTTATTTTTCCGACATAATTTTCTGGAAATGAAATGTATTTCTTTGAGATACACTCTATAGTGTGAGATAAAAAAAATAATAATAATTCTGTTAATATTAGTTCCTAAAAGGTACATATAATATTGCATTGTATATCAAATGTAGAGTTTCCACATTAGTGTAATTTTTTGTGTATTTTCAAGATGATATTGATAATTATATTTAAAAGATCTGTATGTTTTATATTATTGTATGTTAAATGCAGCTCTATGAGGCAATATGTATTAGTGCACTGCACTTTAAACGTAGAGCTTTTTACTTTGTGAAATAGTGTTGTAGCTGCCAGCCCCTGAAAGACACATGGACCACCAGAAATCAGTGAGTTATAGGAAACACGCTCTTTATTCAGCCAGCTGGGTCTGCCAGGGGTACGCAGACCCCAAATTAAGCAGCCTCAAAATATAGAGGTACAGGGTTTTTAAACCCAAAATCCCATTCTTCATTCTGTCTGAACACAAAGGTCTATTTCTCTTCTATTCTCTACCTGTTGACCCACAGGTCGGTTGTGCAAGTGGGAATACAGAAGCAGAAAGCTTATTGTTGGAATGTTATGTTCCTGTGGGTGATAGCCTATGTTCCCATGGGTGATAGCCAAGCAGTAATTTTCCAGCCAGCACATCCCCCACTGGCCTTAGCAGAAAATCAAATCCTTGATACTTCATGTGGAATTTGCTCATAGCCTCTATTTTTGTAATTTGCTCATAGCCTCGATTCTATTAAACTAAAAGTTTAATAGAATTCTTTCTCTTCCTTATATATGCAAACAAGAAATTGAGGAAACATGGGTCAAATTTAACAAGAAGAGGAGGAGGATTAAAGTTCCCGCTATAGCAGATAGAAGGGTTGTTAGCCATGGTGACTAATTGAACATCCTATGAAACCAGTTATCTGATTTTAGTCTTTGTTTTTCCCTGGCATCTAAACTTCTCTCTACTAGTCGTAAGCTCTCTCTAATTACTCCAGAGTTATTAGTATAGAAGCAACAGGTTTTACCTAGAGCCATACATAACCACCTTGTTCTAAGAATAATAAATCTAAACCTCTTCTATTTTGGAGAACTACTTCTGCTAGTGAATCAACTTGAAGTTCTAGCCTGCTGAGCTCAGTTAAGTTTAAGAGAGTTCCTACCCCGACATAGTAAGGGAGTTTTTGGGTTTAGGCACAACCAGCAATCTTGTCCTATGTCTGGGGTGGTCTTATTTAAGACCTTCTGTATTGTCGTTACCAAAGTTATTAATGCTCCTTCTGATTTTGGTTGTGGCTGGTCAAATACCTGGGCTAAAGAGATAAAAAGGAAGAAACAAAGGGTTATACTTATGTACGCTTGAGTCTTAGTCTTAAGGGCCTGTCTTCCTGAGCTGTCCACTCTCATGCTGCCTTCACATGGGAGTGATGAATCTATGATGGGATGCTGTCTACTTTAACTGCAGTGGGCGTCGTCAGGTAGACAGTGAAGGGTCCTTTCCATTTCGGTTCTAGTCCCTTGGAAGTGAACTTCCGGATCCACACAGAGTCCCTAGGCTGAAACTGATGGGGAAGTCTGTCCCCTGGGGCTGAGTGGGCAGCACGAATCCCAGACCACATCTCCTTCTGTACACTTTGAAGGGCCTGTAAAGACTTAAGTAAGACAAGGTTACGTAGTTCTGTCTTTTTCTTATCTTCTATCCTAGGTACTAAAGGTAGGAGTTTTCTAAAGAAAATTTCAAATGGGGTGAATCCATTAATATATGAAGTACACCTGGCTTGGAGAAGAGCAAAGGGGAGAAGTTCTACCCAGGTCTCACTAGTTTCTAATCCTAATTTGACTAATGTCTCTTTTAGGGTCCAATTCATTCGCTCTACTTGGCCCAAACTTTTGGGGCCGGTAGGCACAGTGGAGTTTCCATTGCAAATTTAGGTAGCTAGCCAATTGTTGTGATACCTTTGCTATGAAGGCTGGCCCGTCATCCGACCCTAAAGTTCCAGGGAGACCAAATCGAGGGAGAATTTCTTGTAGTAGTTTCTTAGTAACTACTACGGCAGTCTCTTTCCTGGTGGGGAAGGCCTCTACCCATCCTGAAAATGTGTCTATAAAAACAAGTAAATATTGGTAGCCCCCCATAGTCAGGTTATCTTAGTGAAATCTACTTCCCAGTGATCCCCTGGATAAGTTCCTCTTTCCCTATGCCTAGGTTCTTCTATCTTCTCCTTCTTTGGATTAACTTGGGCACAAGCCGGGCATCGTGAGGCAATCTCCTCTGCAATTCTTCTCCCTTTTAACAAGTGAAAGTAGGGGGTCTAAAGCTTGGAGCATCTTAGTTCACCCTAGGTGTGTGATCTGGTGTAGTTGGTGGAGGAGAGTCCTTCCAAAGGCCGTGAGAGCCCGATTTTTCCATCTTGGGTTGTCCACCACCCCTGTTGGTTCCTAGTGCCTCCCTTATCTTGAAAATATATGTTCTCTTCCGCCGTATAGGTTGGAGACAGAGGCAGTTCTAGGTAAGGGATAACAGTCAGTAGATGTGGTAGGGGCCCCACTGGCCTTGTGGCCACTGTTCTTGTCTCTGCATTGGTTCGTCAGTTTCCGTCAGCCTCAGGATTATTCCCTTTTTGATGCCCTTTACAAAGAACAATAGCAAGAGTCTTAGGCATCTATATGGCTTCAAGTAAGGCTAAGATCTCCCCCTTGTTCTTGTCCTTCCCAGCTAAAGTTAGAAGCCCTCTTTCCTTGTAGATGGCTCTATGTACATGCGCAGTGGCAAAGGTGTATCGGCTGTCAGTGTATATTGTAACTGCTTTACCCTTTCCCCATCTTAGTGCCTCAGTGAAGGCGATGAGTTCTGCCTTTTGAGCAGAAGTCCTATGGGAAAGAGCCTGTGACCAGATGGTGCCAGTTAGAATTACAACCACTGCCCCAGCATACCTCCTTCCTTCCTGCATGAAGCTGCTCCTGTCCGTGAACAGAACTTCATCGGCCTCAGGCAGAGGGGAGTCTTTGAGGTCTGGCCGCGAGGAACACACAGCATCAGTGAAATTTATGCAGTCATGAACGGAGGTCTCGGGGTCTGGGTCTGGCAACAGATTGGATAGGTTGATGACAGTAGCTTTGGATTTTAGCCATACATTTGGGGTTATTCGGTGCCTCCCTGTTGTTGAACACCTTCTGGGCTATCTCAACAAGTTGGGACAGGTTCATCCCTGCAAAACCTTCTAATTTTTTGCAATTTACACTGGATATCAGGGGCTGCCTGAGTAGCAAAGGCTATATTAATTGCCTGCTGGTTCTCAGGGGCCTCAGGATCAATGGAGGTGTATACTTGGTATGCCTCGTTCAAGAAATGCTCCAGGGGATTCCTGAGGTCCCTGTATAACTACAGTTACCTTAGAAAGGTTAGTTGGCTGACGAGCAGCCATCCTAGTTCCCCCTATCAGAATCTGGTGGTACCGATCTAATGCCGTTCTCCCTGCCTGAGAATTGTGTGCCCAGTCTGGGTGGGTGGAGGGAAACTCCTCCTCAATCTGTTCCCCTGCTTCTTCAACTCTCCTCCCTCTCGCAGCTATCTTTTGTGTTCCAGTCCAAATGCATCCGCGTTCTTCCTCCATGAAGTGGGTAATTAAAAGCTGTTGGCAATTGTCCCAGGTGAGGCAGTGAGTCTGAAAGACACTTTCTAAGAGGCCTATTAATGCCTGGGGTTTCTCAGAGAAAGGCGGATTCTGTGCCTTCCAGTTGTACAGATCACTAGTCGAGAAAAGCACGTAAACCATAAAGGGCCTGTCTGTGTGATGCCCCTGGGGTGGTGCTTCTCGCAAGGGGGGGATGGCCGCGGCGATGGTATTGGCTGGTGCCCCGCCCGGAGCGGGAGTAGGAGGCCCATAGGGGTTACCTGCCTACATCTAAGGAGGTGAGGCGGTGCTATTTGGCCTCTGTTGTCCTGGATTATAGGGCGGGGGAAGGTCACTGTCCTCCAGCGGAGATTGGAGGATTGAGGGACTGGGCTGTCTTGGAGATTCAGTTGCTGCATGTTTTGGGGGGCCCACAACTAAGACTTGCACCCCTAGAGAAAGGGCACACCGGCGGAGCCAAGGAGGGAGTGTCTGAACAAGGTTTAATCATTGATTGATGTAGGGAAACTGATCGGGATATCCTGGGTCTCCCGTGACAATCTTCCAAACATTCCTCACTAAACCCTTGTCAAAAGAACCCTCTGGAGACTAGTTTACATCAAAAGACAGCCACTCAACTTTACACAATGTTTTTAGTCTGCCAGGAGAAAACTTTATGCCATAGTCAGCTCCTTCTACAAACCCTTCTTTGAAATGTCGCAGGAGACAACCCAAGGGTATCTTCTGTGAACTCAGGCTTCCCCCCATCGCTTGTGCAGAAAAAGCAAAACAGACACTCAGATAAGAACAACAATCAGACACTCAGACAAGAACAATTACTGGGGTGTAGGTGGACCCAGAGAAGTCCGCCACCTACAACCTAGACAAGACCAGAGACAATAAACAGAACCTGACAACAGGGCACAGGAGGCGGTATCCTGCGGCCTGGCCATGGTCCGGGAGATATGACTGTGTCCAATCTCTCCACGGACCCCAACTGACCAGTCAACGGAAACAGGAAGGTACCTTTTATCCAGACACCGAGGCCTCGGAGGTTCCAGATTCCCGTCGCGATCAGGAAAAAAGAGCGTGTCCTAAAGGTTGCATCCTTGACGATTGTACTGACCCATCACAGCATTCAAGGACCCTGGAACATCTCAGGTTGGCCACCCCTTTGAATCCACAACGGGGACAGCAACCGCTTCGGAGGCCGGTCCGGTCTTAGATCCCAGGGCCACTCCCTGAGATCTCACTGGGGCCTCCAAATGTTGTAGCCGCCAGCCCCTGAAAGACACATGTACCACCAGAAATCAGTGAGTTATAGGAAACATGCTCTTTATTCAGCCAGCTGGGTCTGCCAGGGGTACACAGACCCCAAATTAAGCAGCCCTGAAATGTAGAGGTACAGGGTTTTTTAGCCCCAAATCCCATTCTTCATTCTGTCTGAACACAAAGGTCTATTTTTCTTCTATTCTCTACCTGTCAACCCACAGGTCAGTTGTGCAAGCGGGGGTACAGAAGCAGAAAGCTTATTGTTAGAATGTTATGTTCCTGTGGGTGATAGCCTATGTTCCCATGGGCGATAGCCAAGCAGTAATTTTCCAGCCAGCGCAATAGAACATATTTTCAAGATAAATATTGAGCATAATATTAAGTATTATTTATAGAATTTTCATATTCTCTATCACTTTTTAGAATATATTTGTTTTAAAAATTCAGAATAGATGCAATAAAACTAAAATACTTGATGCTGTCATGAACTTATTGAACATCTTTATGACAGATATTTTGAATTATTTGTTAGGTGTTTATTTTTCTTTTATTTATTTATTTATTTATTTTATTTTATTATTAGTTTCAAGTATACGGTACATTGGTTAGACACATATAGTTTATAGAACGATCCCCCTAATTGTTCTTTCTCTCTGGCTCTACACCTAGCCATTACATCAATGCTAACTGCATTCCCTCTGCCGCGCTCCCCATCCCCGTGACCACCTATTACTACTAATTTGTACTTCTTTAACCATTAACCCCTTTATCCCAGTCCCCCAAACTCCCTTCAGTCTGGCCGTTACTAGATTGTCCTCTATATTTGTGAGTCTGTTTTTGATTAGTTTGTTCTTTTTCTTTCTTAGATTCCACATGTAAATGAAATCATATGGCATTTATCTTTCTCTGTCTGACTTATTTCACTCAGCATAATAATATCTAGGTCCATCCATGTCGTTGCAAATGGTAGGATTTCATTTTTTGTTAATGGCTAGGTATTATCAAATCATCTGTTGATGGGCATTTAGGTTGCTTCCATATCTTGGCTATTGTGAATAGAGTTGCAAAATGAACATAGGGGTGCATAGATCTTTACAAATTATTGTTTTGGTTTTCTTTAGATAAATACCCAGACGTGCAATTGCTGGACCAAAATATATACCCATTTTTGATTTTTTGAGAAACTTCCAGACTGTTTTCCATAGTGGCTGTACCAATTTGCAATCCCAACAACAGTGTATAAGGGTTCCCTTTTTTCCACATTCTCACCAACATTTGTAGTTCTTTGATTTATTGATAATATGCATTCTGACAAGTGTGAGGTGATATCTAATTGTGGTTTTAATTTGCATTTCTCTGATGATTAGTGATCTTGAGCATCTTTTCATGTCTATTGGCCATTTGTATTTCCCATTTGGAGAAATATCTGTTCAGGTCTTTCACCCATTTTTTAATTGGATTGTTTGGTTGCTTTTGTTGTTGAGTTGTATGAGTTCTTTATATATTTTGGATACTAACCTCTTATCTGATGTATCATAAGCAAATAACTTCTCCCATTCAGTTGGCTGTGTTTTTGTTTTATTGATGGTTTTCTTTGCTGTGCAAAAACTTTTTATTTTGATGTAGTCCCACTTGTTTATTTTTTTCTTTTGTTTCCCTGGTCTGAAAATATGTCTGAAAATAAATTACTAGTAGCAATATCAGAGAGCTTATTGCCTATGTTTTCTTCTAGAAGTTTTATGGTTTCAGCTCTTACATTTAAGTCTTTAATCCATTTTAAGTTTATTCCTGTATATAATGTAAGAAGATAATACAATTTTATTTATTTTTTAATGTATCTGTCTGGTTTTCTTAGCATCATTTATCGAATAGACTGTCTTTACCCCATTGTATATTCTTGCCTCCTTTGTCATATATTAAGTGAGCATATAAGCATGGATTTATCTGGGGCTCTCTATTCTGTTCCATTGATCATGTATCTGTTTTTATGCCAGTACCATGCTGTTTTGATTACTGTAGACTTGTAGTATAGTTTGATATCAGGTAGTGTGATACCTCCAACTTTGTTCTTTCTCAAGATTGCCATGGCTATTTGGGCTCTTTTATGGTTCCATATAAATTTTAGGATAATTTGTTCTAGCTCTCTGAAAAATGCCATTGGTATTTTGATAGGGATTGCATTGAATCCATAGATTGCTCTGGATAGTATGGCCATTTTAACAATGTTGATTCTTCCTACCCATGAGCACGGTATATGCTTCCATTTATTTGTATTTCCTGCAATTTCTTTTTTCAGCGACTTATAATTTTCTGATAATAGGTGTTTTACCACCTTGGTTAATTTGATTTCCCAGGTATTTTATTGTTTTCAATGCAATTGCAAATGAGATTGTTTTCTTAATATCTCTATCCGAAAAGTTCATCATTGGTGTATAAAAATGCCACTGACTTCTGAATATTTATTTTGTATTCTGCTACTTTACTGAATTCATTGCTCGGTTTTAGCAGGTTTTCTATATATAGTATCATGTCATCTTCAACTAATGAGAGTTTTACTTCTTCCTTTCCAATTTGGATACATTTTATTTCTTTCTTGTCTTATTGCTGTGGCTAAGACCTCCAACACAAGGTTGAAAAGGAATGGTGAAAGTGGTCATCCTTGTCTTGTTTCTGATCTTAAGGAAAATGTTTTAGCCTTTCCCTATTGAGTATGATGTTAGGTGTAGGTTTGTCATATATAGCCTTTATTATGTTGAGGTATGTTCCCTCTATTCCCATTTTACTGAAAATTTTTATCATAAATGGATGCAGGATTTTGTTGAATGCTTTTTTTTCTGCATCTATTGATATGTTTTTTATCTTCGATTTGTTAATGTGGGTGGTGTATCACATCAATTGATTTGTGAATATTGTACCTACCTTGCATTCCAGGAATAAATCCAACTTGATCATGGTGTATGATATTTTTAATGTATTGCTGAATTTGGTTTGCTAATATTTTGTTGAGGATTTTTGCATCAATGTTCTTAAGAGATATTGGCCTATAGTTTTCTTTTTTTGTAATGTCTTTGCCTGGTTTTGGAATCGAGGTAATGGTGGCCTCATAAAAGGACTTAGGGAGCCTTCCCTCTTCATGAATTTTTGGAATAGTTTGAGAAGAATAAGTGTTAATTCTTCTTTGAAAGCTCGGTAAAATTTGCCTATAAAGTCATCTAGTCCAAGACTTTGTTTTTTGAGAGGTTTTGATTACTGATTCAATTTCATTGGTGGTAATTGGTCAGTTCAGATTTTCTGTTTATTCTTGACTCAGTCTTGGGAGATTGTATGTTGCTAGGAATGTATCCATTTCTCCCAGATTGTTTATTCTGTTGGCATATAATTGCTTATAGTATTTTCTTATGATCCTTTGTATTTCTACAGAGTCTGTAGATATTGCTTCTCTTTCATTTCTGATTTTATTAATTTGAGTTCTCTCTCTTTTTTCCTTGATTAGTCTGGTTAAGGGTTTGTCAATTTTGTTTATCCTTTCAAAGAACCAGCTCTTGGTTTCATTAATCTTTTGTATTGTTTTCCTAGACTCTATTTTGTTTATTTCCACTCTGATCTTTGTTATTTCCTTCCTTCTATTCACTTTGGGCTTTGTTTGTTGTTCTTTTTCTAGTTCTTTTAAATATAAGGTTAGATCATTTATTTGAGCTTTTTCTTGTTTCTTGAGGTAGGCCTGTATTGCTATGAATTTCCTTGTTAGGACTGCTTTCGCTGTGTCCCATAAATTTTGAGTTGTTGTGTTTTCATTTTCATTTTTCTCTAGGTATCTTTTGATTTCTTCCTTAATCTCATCGATAACCCATTCATAGTTTAGGAGCATGTTATTTAGCCTCCATGTGTTTGTGTATTTTCCAGTTTTTTTTCTTGTAATTGATTTCTAGTTCATACCATTGTGATCAGAGAAGACAGTTGATGTGATTTCAATCTTCTTAAATTTATTGAAACTTGTTTTGTGTCCTAACATGTGGTCTATCCTAGAAAATATTCCATGTGCACTTGAGAAGAATGTATATTTTGCTGCTTTGGGGTAAAATGCTCTGAAAATATCTGTTAAATCCATCTGGTCTAGTGTGCCTTTTAGGGCCATTGTTTCTTTGTTGATTCTTTGCCTGGAAGATCAGTCCATTGGTGTCAATGGTGTGTTAAATTCTCCTGTTATGAGTGTATTACTATTGATCTCTCCTTTTATGTCAGTCAATAATGGCTTTATGGATGTAGGTGCTTCTATGTTGGGTGTGTATATGTTTACTAAGGTTATATCCTCTTGGTTTAATAATCTCTTTATCATTATGTAATGCCCTTGTCTCTTATTATAGCCTTTGTTTTAAAGTTTATTTTATCACTACTAGCTACCTTTGCTTTCTCATCATTTCCATTTGCATGAAATATCTTTTTCCATCTCTTTACTTTCAGTCTGTGAGTGTCATTTGATCTGAAATTGGTCTCTTATAGATAGCATGTGCATGGGTTTTGTTTTCTTATCCATTCAGCTACCCTATGTCTTTTGATTGGAGCACTTAATCCATTTACATTTAAAGTGGTTACTGATAGGTACATAGTTACTGCCATTTTATTATTCGTATTTTCTTTTCTTTTTTCTTTTTTATCCCTTCTTTTTTTACACAGAAATCCCTTTAACATTTCTTGTAATACTGGCTTGTTGGTGATGAATTCCCTAAGCTTTTCCATGTCCGGGAAGCTCTTTATCTCATCTTCCATTTTAATTGAAAGCCTTGCTGGGTAGAGTATTTGTGGTTATAGATTCTTGTTTTTCATAACTTTGAATATTTTTTGCCATTCCCTTCTGGACTGCAAAGTTTCTGTTGAAAAATCAGCAGACATTCTTATGGGGATACCCTTGTAAGTAACTAGCTGCCTTTCTTGTGCTGCTTTTAAGATTCTGTTTTTATCTTTGAACTTTTTCATTTTAATTATGATGTGTCTTGGTGTGGGTCTGTTCGAATTCCCCTTGTTTGGGACTCTTTGTGCTTCCTGAACTTGTATGTCTAATGCCTTTGCCAGGTTAGGGAAGTTTTCTGTCATTATTTCTTCAAATAGATTCTCAATCCCTTGCTCTCTCCCTCTTCTCTTTCGGGTACTCTTATGATGTAGATACTTTTATGCTTCATGTTGCCCCAGAAGTCTTTCGAACTATCCTCATTTTTTAAATTCTTTTTTCTTTTTGTTGTTCTGATCAGGTGTATTTTGCTACCTTTCCTTCCAATTAGCTGATTCTATCTTCTACTTTGTCCAATCTCCTGTTGAATCTTTCTAGCGTATTCTTCATTTTAGTTATTGCATTCTTCATTTCTGTCTGGTTCTTTTTTATGGTTTCTATGTCCTTTTTTATGCTTACTATCTCATTGCGCTCATCCATTCTCCCCGTAAGTTCATTGAGCACCCTTATAACCATTATTTTGAACTCTGTCTCTGGTAGTTTGCTTGTCTCCATTTCATTTAGCTTATTTTCTGGAGTTTTCTCCTGTTGTTTCTTTTGTGGCATGTTTCTTAGTTTTCTCATTTTATTAGCCTCTCTATGTTCATTTCTGTGTGTCAGGAATATCTGTTTTGTCTCTCAGCCTTGGTCAGATGGCCTAAAGTGGAAGGTGTCCTGTGTGGCTCAGTGCTGCACTCTCCCTGATCCCCTATGCCAGGGTCTCTGGACGTGATCTTTGTGTGGGTTGTGTGTGATCTTCTGTTGTCACCAAGCTTTATTGTTGTTAGCACATCAGTGGATGGGATTAACCTTCAGGCTGACTTAATTGTGGGAACTGGCTACACCTACAGGGTAAGTGTGGTTGTGTGGGGTCTGGCCTTGCTGAGTGGGATTTGCCCTAGTAGGCTTGTATAGTTGTTGCAACCACCCTTTGTGTGTACCACTAATGGGGCTAGTCAGGAGTTGCTCTGTTGTGGTCTGGTTCTAGCCTCTGGGTGCGTTGGTTTTGTGGCCCCTTGGGAGGGACTCCCCAGTAGGGCAAGGTCAGCGGCTGCCTTTGATTGCTCAGGGCTACCTGGTAGGAGCTACAAAGTGATCCGCAGATGGTTGTTGTCCATGCTGGATCTACAGGTAAGTGGAAGAGACAGCGCTGTAGGCAGCAGTCTCCCCCGTCCCTGACCTAGGGCAATTTAGCAGAAGGACCAGTACCCTTCCAGATCTGACACTGCCTATCAGTGGCCCATAAGTCTCTGAAACTGGAAGATCTTCTGGATGATATAAGTGTTGAGTGGTACAGGGACCCCGGAAGTATCCTGGATCTATTGAGCAAATTTCCCTCTGCCACTGCAGTGTCAGTTTACATGCCAGTGCTGTCTCTGTGGCTCCCTGTACAAGTTTCCAATCATAGCGAGGTCAGCTATTTCCCACCTCGGGCCTGCAAACACCCAAGCTCTATTTAAGAACTACTGAAGCTCATGAGTGTGAGTTTGTGGCCTGCCACTGAATGCTTCTCTGGGATGAACGGGCTTTGCATGGGCCACGCAAACTGAGTGCTGTTGTTTGCTGTTGAATTCGTGACTCAAGGAAAGCTCAGGTTGGGACTGGGTTGCCTGGGAGCAGACTTGCCACAGGTAATTTGTGGGTTAGGTGGGGCATCATCTCAGTGAAGCATGGAGCCATCAGGTGTACACACCAGCAGATTTGCTGCCAGCTGTGAGACTGCAGGCTCCCACCAAAGTCAGATATCACTGTGCAACCTACTGTCATCTGTGATGGGCCCACAAAATCCTGAGATCTGCCTAAACGATTCTGTATCTCGTGCTGGCAGCTGTGATCTTCTGTCGCTGTATTCCCTGAACTTGCTCACTTCACTGGCTGAGATTTGTTGACTGTGCAGAATGCACCACCCGAGGGCAGGGACAGCTGCCTGTCAACATGCAGTAGGAACTTTGTGTATTAGATGGGGCAGGATCTCAGGAAGTCAAGGGCTGTCAGGCCAATAGCCTCAGTTTTCTGCAATTTCTGTGTCTGCATGTACCCTCAGTAGTCACAGATCACAGAGAGACAAGCTGCTGTCTAGAGCAGTCCCTCAGACCCCTGAGATCCCCCCAAAAGATATTATAGCTCATACAGGCAGCAGTGGTCTGACCAAAACTGTTTTCCTCCAAAATGAGCTCACTGCTCTATCCAAGGTCTGTTGCTTGTGCAGAATGCACAGGATAGGAGAGGCTGCCTGTCAATGGGCTGTAGGCACTTTGTGACTTGGGTGAAATGGGATCTCAGGCAGACAAGAGCCGTCAGGCCAATACAGCCTCAGTTTTGCTGCAACTTCTGTGCCCACGAGTTCCAGTTGTAGTCACAGATGGCAGTGAGACTAGCTGCAGTCTGGGGTGGTCCCACAGACCCCTGCGAGCCCCCCACGTGATGTTGCAGCTCTTGCAGGCAGCAGAGGTCTGCCTGCAACTGATTTTCCCGCAGTACCCACTCTTTGCTAACCAAAGTTTGTTGCCTGCGAGGAATGGAAGACCTGGGGAGAAGGGGCAGGGCGGAGGAGGTTGACTCCTCAGTGGGCCACCTGGGGGCAATTTGTGGGTTGGATGGGGAAGGGTCTCAGGGAAACAATGGCCTTCAGATCAATACAGCCTCAGTCTTGCTGCAACTTCGGTAACTGACTGCAGAAGTCCCAGATCACAGCAAGACCAGCTGCTGTCTGGGACTTGCCCACAGAGATACCCGATATCTGCCTAAGTTCGTGTTGGCAGCAGTGATCTGCCTGAATCTGTCTCTGAAATGCGTGCTTGCGTGCTGCCAGCTGTGAATGTCTAGCTCTGAATCAGTGCAGGGCTTGACTGCCGCTCAGCAACCAAAGCCATCCCCGTCCCCCAGCGCCCTGCAATCTGCAGATTGGATGGGGCATGCTGATCTCCTCAGACCAGCACTTCTAAATGGCCTTGTGGGAAGGGTCTGCACAGGCAAGCTGGTGGGGTCTGTAGATTGCCGTGTAGGGGAGCAACACTAAGGCACAATAGTGGCTGCCAGTCCAGCCCTTGTTCTGGTGCCAGGAAATGCAGACTTTCCCCATGAGAATCTTACGTGAGCCTCTGACCCACCACCAGTGCTGCAGGTGAGTGTCCACAGGTCAGAGAGCCTGTGCGTGGGCCATTCAAAGAAGTGTCTAGGGTTTCAGTCTCCTTCTGTCTCACTCAGACAGCCGGAATCCCCTCTGGCTTTTACAGAGGTTTTGGAAACTCCTCTTCCTTGGGCTGGGACCCTGGGCTGGGGAGTTCCCAAATGAGGACAGGACACCCCTCTCCTTCAGTGGAATCTCTGTAGCCTCTCTCTCCCTCCCAGTGATCATCCACCACCCACGGGTGCAGATTCAGCCCAATTCACGACTTCGCCCCTCCTACCAGCTTCGATATAGCTCCTTCTTTATATTATCAGATGTATGTGTTATGATCAGCTGGACTTCTGGTGATTCTCCACTTTGATTATTTTATAATATATAGTTGTAATTTCAATGTGGGCCTGGGAGGAGGAGAACCGTGCTTTTACCTAGTCCCCCATCTTCCCCTAATTCTTCTTCATTTCTTCTTTTATCAAATATTTATGGCATGGGATCATTGTACTCAGAGACCAGGCTAAGCTTGTCTTCCACAAGGATGAAAGGGTTGCACATCCTCTCCTTGAAGGTGCTCCAGAAAGGAGAACAAAATGGGTGCAGAACTCTAACAGAAAACTGAAATGAATCAGTGTCATATAAAGCCTATTTCTCAAAATCCAAATACATGGGTGGGAGGGGACTTACTAAAAGCACAGATTCTTAGGCCCTGCCCAGGCTGACTGAATGAAAATGTCAGAAATGGGTGTTGGGATCTAAAGTTTAAGCAAACCCTTTGTGTAATTTGTTTGCCTGTGGTTACACACCACAAACAGTTTGAGAACCAAACTATAGATATGTAGGAACGAGCACATATATGAGAGAGCTAATCTAAGTTTATGTAGAATGCATTAAATAGAAGGAGGTGACAAACGTCTGGAGATCAAAGAAGCTGGGTGCACTTGCTATAATCCATGTGTGAGGTCCTGATGGGGGAGGGGGGAATGGAGCTGAGCAGGCACAGATGAGAGGTATGAAAGAGAAGGGGCTGAAAGGTCCCTTTTGAGTCAGGTCTCATAGAAGCGGAGCCTGAGATGGGAATGTGAATGCCCATGATTTGAGGGAGGGCTCAGGAGAAAGAAAGAGAGGCAGAACAGGGTGGGGTAGCAGCTAAGCAAGGGCCGCAGCCTCAGCCTGCTCCCACAGGAGCGTTAAGCATAAACGTTGTCATAAGGCTGATGACCCTTGGAGACATGGGGGCTATTGTCCTCCTGTTGGTTGTTGCCGGCCAATACACACAGCATCTGGGGAGTGGTGCAAGAACAAGTAAAAAAGACTCAGACAAGGTACCAGCATTGTCTACAACATGCTCCTGGAACAAGTAGGGCTTTCAAACTACCAACAGGCCCAGTTATAAGCCAAAACACACTCCCTAAGAGAGTGTCAGTGCTAGCTGAGAGGGGCACTATTGGTGTTAGAAGATGCTTTTTCCAGGATCTGATGGTTTTGTTTGCATGGTTTTTCTTTGGTATTTTTTCCTAAGCAAAGTATACTAGAAAATACTATACGAGGCCCTCATAATGCACTGGAGAAGGGACAGAAAAAGAAGTGACCAATTCGATGTTTTAGTTGTGATTGACTGGGAAGATAAAGGTTTCATTAACAAAAATGGACCACACTCACATTTTTTTTTCTGTATCTCAGATGCTCTCTAAAGCCGTATCTGACATGCTGAGGCCCTTTCCTGAAGGGCCCAATCCCCAGAGCATCAATTCACCCTTCTCACCCAAAAGCCCTATCAAAAGCCATTACAATAGAAGTCTGACCGATCTCTATTACTTCCTATTATAAATCTTAAAATACAGAAGATTCAACCTCTTCATTCATTTATAGGAACTTACAGAATTCAAATCTGATCTTCTTTGGGTAAAGGCGAGCTATTTGCTGACATTTACGCAAACCTTTACTTACCGGGAATTTTCTAAATAATTTCTAAAGAATCATTAAAATAAAATGCCAGGCCCAGGAATTTTCTAAATAATTTCTAAAGAATCATTAAAATAAAATGCCAGGCCCAGGAAGAAAGGATCATTTTGCCAGGAGTGGATCTCCTATTTTCCTACAAACACTAATGATGTCCTCCTAAACCATTTGTCCACATATGTCCAGGAATGTCCCCTTCTGGTCTGGAACTAAACAGGTGAGAAACTCAAGGACAGTATTATTCAGGTAACTGAAGGCCAGATATGCAGCCTGGCACTGGCAAGTGGACTCTGATCTTTCTCCCTGATAGATCCATAGCTCCTCATGGTTTCTGCCTGGGTAATAAGCAAAGTTTCACAGACACCAAGCTCTCTCTGCAAATTTTTGTCTGCATTTCTCACTTATAAAACACGATCCTCTTAATTCGGTTGGTTTAGATTGGTCGACAGTTGGTGATCAACAAGAAGAGCATCAACCACTCATCATCTAACTAATCCTTGAGGGTTTTCATTAAAATTATTGTTATGACTATTATAAAACAATATCACTATTTCCTGAATAAACACTGCTTTTATAACCCTTGGTTTCCATATTACATTTTTTATTGTAAGTTTTCAAGCCCTTTTTGTATAGATCCAACTTCTTAAGTTCTACAATCACTGAAAAACAACCAACACATACGAAGACAAATAAATCATTCAGAACCTAAGTGTCACTTGCCTTTACCTGAGTCTCATTTCCTTTGTCTTCATTCCTCTGCTAATTAAGCCTCCTCAGCCTGTTGGAGAGAGGTAGATAAAAACGAATATCCAAGCCTCCCATTGTGCAGAGCAGGTTGCAAGCTGACAAGGTCCTTGTAATCTGTGAGGCCAACCAAGGGTTGCCTCACCTCCACAGATCCTCCTAAGAATGAGAAGTAGGAACTGATTGGAGAACAATGCGGGTGTTGAAATGCAAATGATTTTAGCAAACTGTGTAGGGTGGGGGTTACCCTACAGAAATGCAAATGATTATAGTAGGATGTGGAGGTTGAGTGGGGATAATCTCATTTTAGCCAGCAAATGTATGCTCTTGTGTAAAAGCAACTTGGAAAAATAAAATCACTCTCTACTCCATCATCGCTGGATAGTGGGCCTGCCAATCCCAGCTTTCTGTCTTCTTTCTTTTCTCAGTCTCCCACCATTCCCACTTAGGATTATTTTCCAGGGCCGTGCTGGACGTGGCAGAATTTACCACTTGCTGGACATGGCATCTCATCTCATTTGTCCTCCTCTTCATGAAATCAGAGCGCCTTTTTGTTTTCCATCAGTACCGGGTTAAATGGTATTACCACTCATAATGCATTTCTTTTTCAGACTCTACCCAGAGGACAGCCCACTGTGCTCACACCTTTGCTGAGGTACTAGGGTCCTAGTGTGACATGTTAGCCTTTCCCTGCATGTTTGCTTTATCTGTTACTTAATGAAAACTTTGGCCGATGGGCCTGCAGAGAACTGCTTCAGAAAAGGTGCTCGATGATATCTACAAAGCACCACAGAACTGCCAGGGCTGGGAGCTAAGGAGCTGCCTCCAGCCAGGGATGCCCAAGCTCACTGTCAGGCTCCTCTTGTGTCCACTCAGGCTGAGGCTGGCCCTCAGTTGCTGTAGCAATGGGATCAGTACTTCATCTCATCTCTCAAGTGTCTTCAGGTGTGAGTTCTTCCTGAGGCATGAGGAGTCTGGAAGGAGGAAAAGGTCCCAATTTATTGCTACCCTTTTCTGGAATTGCAGCTAAAGCCCCTCCCTGAAAATCCTTCCAAATGTCCCCCGAACTCTTCCTGCTGATTTTCCTCCATGAATTGTCCACATGTTTGACATTCTCAGGTACTTAAACCATTTACTGTCCCCAGGTGACTGTGTAAGGTCTGATTCATCATAGCCCGGCAATCCTTCCTGAGCCCAATTTACTGTAAAAATAGCTCTATTCTTCTACCTGATTTGCCATTTTTATTTTTCCCTCCTACTCGAAGTATAATAAACTCTAATATTCAGCAGATACAGAAGACACAACTAATACAGTGGCTGATGCAAACAGCACAAGAGACCTTCAGAAAAATATGCAATGTGATGTAATAATTATGGCTACTACTTATTAAGAACTTCCTCTATGCCAGGTACATCAGAAACTAGGTCCTTCTCATTGCACCTGTACCATGAAACAAGGTCAGCTAGGTCAGCTATGCCTATGGCTTTGTCTTCCTGCAACCTGATTTCCAAATCTACACCTTTAGCCTGAATGTCATCTGTGCTCCAGCTCCAATGCCAAATGACCTTCTCCACTTGGACACCCATGCCCCTCTTCGGCACAGCATTCCAAAATTGCACCCATCTCAACCTCATTCTATATTTCCCATTGCATCTAATGTAATCACTATGCATGAAATTATACAAGTAAGGATTCTGGATTTATCTTTATTCTTTCCTCTCCCATTTACCTATAATCCATCCCTAAGTCATGCAGATTTTCTCCCTAATTATATTTCTTCATATTTCTTGGTTCTGTACCACCAGTGCTACTGTATTCAATAGAGTCTTTGCATTTGTCTCCAAAATGTCCTTCTGCCTCTGTCCTGTGCCTCCAAACACCTCCAGGGTGCCAAGGCCACTCAGGCCTTATAACTGATGCCAGGTTGTACTTTCCAAAAATGGCCACTCAATCTATATCCTGTCCTACATGCTGCAGAAAGAGTGTTGTGTAACTGCCACCGCCAGGTTGGAAAACGGCTTTCGTGGTCAGGACCTCTGGGTCCATGTGACAGTGCTGTGCCCAGGTAGGTTTATCCTCTTGCTAACCAGAGCCTGCCCCTGCAGCTCTCAAGTAGGGACCTGAGAGTTCTCACATGGGGGATGCTGACCTGAGCCCCACCAGGACCAGGGCACTCATTCTCCCAGCTGAAGAGAACTGCCCTACTCAAGAACCTGTCCCCTCTCTGGTCTAGTGACTGGTCTGTGACAGGAGCATGGAGAACCCTTGCTTCGATTTTGAACATCTCTGTACACGCTCAAAGCTCCAGAGCTCTCTGGGGTAGCAGAAGCCCTTGTACAGCTGCATTGCAGCGCAGCTGCTCCCTCACCTCCCACGTCTGGCTCCAAGAGCGCCATCCCTGTGGCCCCTCCATGCAAATCTCCACCTCAGAGTCTGTCACCCAACCTAAGACATATCTTACAGTGTCATGAAAATCCAAGATAGAATAACCATAGCCAGCAAAGCACTGAGAAATGCTAAAATAAGAGTATCTCCATCACTGTTATTGTTATCAATGTCTTATGCTCTGGACTCTGGCCTGTGTGCTTTAACCCTTTCACTTGCAGTCCTCATTCCCACTTGCTCCTGAGAGAGTAAATAATCTCCAACAGCATGAAAGCCAACTGTGAGAGATTTTGTTATGGCCATGGCAACAATCTGGCTTTGCAGCCACTTCTGCTTAACTTTCTGGGACAGATCCCTCCTGACTTCATGTTTGTCTCATTCCTGCTATGCTGATGGCTCAGGACAAACTTTCCTCAGAAGCTGATCATAGAGTAGCCATTGGCCAACAAAGTGATGCAGGCCAGTGGGGGGTCAAGAGCCAATCCAGAGAGACATTGGTGACATAAAGAGGAAGGCAAACTAGATGATCTTCGTTTATCACTTCAACCCTAAAGCAAGACAAAGTGTGGGGCACAGTAAAAAGGCTCTCAGTTTCAATCTCCTCTGAAATGAAAAAGAATTTTCCAAAGAAAATTGAGTTGGGCCAAGGGCATCTCAGGTCAATGTTTCTTGGAACAATTTGTCTCTAGGACAAATCTACTGATGAGTGGTTCCACACACATGGTCCAGACCATCTGATACTTCAAAAATGCCTCAATATCCTTGTATCTTGCTGCTGCTGAGGATGCTGTGTACCTGCCTAGGTGGGATCCTTGTTGGATCCACACTCTGCAAGCACTCCAAAGCACTGTGACCTTGCATGGCAGACTCTTCCCAGGAAAGTCTTCTCAATTCATTCTTATCACCCCGCACTGGGCTCCCACCGGGCATCCTGCACAGCTGCCCATAAGGGTACAGACTACGTGTCCTCCCCAGAGCCTCTATTCCATGGGCATTCTCCTTGGACAAGAAGACCCTATAAGGAGGGTCACCAACTGGTCTTGTGTCAAACACGGAGCAACACCTACAACCTCAGCCTCAAGGTTTTCATTTACTCTCATTCCATGATTCTTCCACCCTGTTGCCAGATCTCATGAAGTTGCCATTTTCACATGCCAGATTCTTCCTCAATGACTGCAGATTAGCTTTGGTTTGGCTGCCAGCCATGCACCTACACCTTATCTGGGATCTGAGTTGATTTCTCTTGTTACAGAGGTGGGTGCAAACTTGGGCCTGGCCAATCAGATTACTCCCTTCTCTGTCACAGCTGAGTGACTGTGACAATTATTCTGTGTAACAAATTAGCCCAAAACTTTGTAGTATGAAATAACTGTTTATTACAATCATGGTTTCTGTGGGTCGGGAATTTCAATAGGGTACAGTGGGGATGGCTGCTTTGTTTCATAATATCTAGAACTTCAGCTAGAAACTCAAAAGCAGGAACCTCATTCACTATATGTGTGGAGATTGATGTTAACTGTCACCTGGGCCTCAGCTTCTTCCAGCCTCTCTATGTCCTCTCCAGCTGTCTTAGTTCAGGCTTCCTCCCAGCATGGTAGCTGGAATCAGGGGTGAATGTTCTAAGAAAGATAGACATCAAGATAGGGAGAGAGCGGGAAGGAGAGAGAGAAGGAGAAGAAAAAGAGAGGTGGAGAGAGGAAACCAGGTAGAAGCCATCTCAGTTTTTGTGAACTGGCTGGAAACTAACCTCTGCCCAGATTCCAGGGTAGAGAACAATGAAGCCACTTCTTTGGAGAAGAGTGTCAGTCAGGTCAGAGCAGGTGACATGGGAGAGCTACAACAGCATGGTCACCTGTGACTATGCAATCTGCCATAGTACTCATCAGAACACAAGTCAGATAACAATAGTGGCATGCACATATTTCCTACCTGAGCCCCAGCACTATAAGTGTCAGGTTTTGTGCAAGCTTCACTCACACAGCAGCTCTTTGATCTTTACAACAACCAGTGACTGGGTTCTGCTGCTCCCCAACTTAATAGATGATGAACTTGAGGAACAGGAAGGTTAATTAACTTGCCCAAGATCATGCAGCTAGTAAACAGCAGAGCTAAGATTTGAACCCAGGTTGGTCAAGAGGTTCTATGGACTTAACCATGTTCTTAGGAAATTTGAGAAACTATTGCAAGCATTACATTAAAAAGACTACAGGAAAAAGTAGAATAGAAGAACAGAATATTAGAAAAAAGGACCAGTCAGGAACATGAGATAATGAAAGAGATCTTAGAAAATAAAAATATAATTGGCCAAATAAGGCAAATAATAAATCAATAGAAAAGATGAAAATGAAGCTTTGCTGTTGTTATTGTTGTTGTTTGAATTCCCAGTTGTATTAGTCAGGGTTCTCCAGAGAAACACTATATGTGTGTGTGTGTGTGTGTGTGTGTGTGTGTGTGTGTGTATAAAGATTTATTATAGAAATTGGTTCACATGATTATGGAGGCTAAGAAATCCCATGATCTGCCATTTGCAAGCCGGAGAACTGGGAAAGCTGGTGGTTAATTGAGCCTGAGTCAAAATGCCTGAGAACCAAGACCACTAATATCTGAGGATAGGAGAAGATGGCTTTCCAGCTCAAGCAAAAAGAGCAAATCCATCTTTCCTCAATCTCTTTGTTCCATTTGGGCCCCTAATGGAATGGATGATGTCACCCACATTGGTTAGGCAGATTTCTTTACCCAGTTTACCAATTCAAATACTAATCTCTTCCAGAAACACCCTCACAGACACACCCAGAAATAGTGTTTTACCAGGCATCCAGGCATCCCTTAGGCCAGTCAGGTTGACTCATAAAATTAACCATCGCACCAGGGCACAGGCAAAACAAAAAATGAAAAAAAATCATACGTGTGTGTGTGTGTGTGTGTGTGCACCTGCAGTAGAGAGAGAGACAGAGAGAAGAAAGAGGGAAGGGAGGAGGAGGGAGGAGGAGGAGGGAGGAGGAGGAGGAGGAGGAGGAGGAGGAAAAGTAGATGGGAGAAAATCATCCAAAAACTAGAACATTTCCAGAGTGGAAAGAAACCCATTCTTACTGGAAAGGTCCAGAGTCCCTAAGAAGTGACTCGAGGAGTCACAGGCATTTCAGGCAATGAACCATGTTCTTGAAAGGCTGGTAGACTAGAGGTTGTGATTAATGCACATTATTATTTTGTCAACAATAAAAGCAACAAAGATAAAAACAATTTAAACTCCAAGAAAAACAAAATCCTGCACCATAAAGACATGGTCCAAAAAGGAAGCAAAGTTAAGTGAGTGAGATTTCAGGAGTGCAAGACAAGAGAATACATTGGACTTTGAATCTAGGAGCATCATCCTTAGAGTGGTACAGATATTGTGAGAGTTAGTAAATCCTCACATGCTGTGTATTTCTGTAGTGATAAATACATAATAATGTAAACTCTGTTAATTTGTTTTCAGTATTTAGATGTAATTGTGCTGGCTGGAAAATTACTGCTTGGCTATCGCCCATGGGAACATAGGCTATCACCCATAGGAACATAACATTCTAACAATAAGCTTTCTGCTTCTGTACCCCCGCTTGCACAACCGACCTGTGGGTTGACAGTTAGTAAATAGAAGAAAAATAGACTTTTGTGTTCAGACAGAATGAGGAATGGGGTTTAGGGCTTAAAAACCCTGTACTTCTACATTTTGGGGCTGCTTAATTTGAGGTCTGCGTACCCCTGGCAGACCCAGTTGGCTGAATAAAGAGTGTGCTTCCTATAAGTCATTGGTTTCTGGTGGTCCGTGTGTCTATCGGGGGCTGGCGGCTACAACATAATCTAGACAAAGAATAAGAGATATAATCATTGTTTTGGAATAGAAGGTAAATGTAGTCAGCCTTGACACTGTAAATACAAAAATATTCCTGACTATATTAGTTAGAATTATATTTGATGGCATCTTATAAATAAACTCAAAATGACTTAAACAAATTAGAATTATATTTCTCAGTCACATAAAAGATGTCTGTGCATAAACTATCCAGAACTCTTGTGGCAGCTCCATGAAATCACAATGGAGCCAACTCCTTCTACCTACACTCCACCATGCCTAGGATATAGCCCATATTGCCTGGTCCAAAAGGGCAGCCGAAACACTAGCCATCACATCTGCATTTCAGAAAGTAGAACGGAGAAAAGGGAAAGATAGTCCAGTCTCCTTACTTTTAGAAAGTCCCAGAGAACACTGCAAATTACATCTTACCAACCAGAAAAATCATATGCTGCAGCTGGTTATAAGAGAAGCAAGGAAGCATGGTCTTCAGGCTGGGTAGCCATGTGTGTGACATTATAAATACATAATTGACAGCAACTCACTGACTGTGTACAAAGATGGGACTTAGGAAGAGATGATTGAAAGAACTGCCATTCTTATCCAAGAGAGAAGAAAAATATAATATTCTCTATTATTGATAGAATAGGAAGTAATTGGAGTAATTGTTAGGTAAGGTAACTACTGGAACTAAACATAATGAAATTGGTTAAGAATCTATCTTAGTGTGCTTTCTTTGTGAATGGAGTTGTTGAAGACTGTCTAAAGTTGATGAATCAAGTAATTGAATCACAAGCTTAATATTCAGAATTATAGAAGTAACAAAGAAACGAAAAAAACAGAAACAGTAGCAAGTATTTGGCCCAGGACAAGAGGCAGTAGCTTTTCCTTATTGAGAGAGAGGAGAGATGCAAAGGAAAGAGCCTGCAGAAATAACCGACTCAGTTGGTTAAAACTGCTCTCTCGTCCCCCATTCCGCCCTATGCTCTTCAGTTAACATATTTTCCACAGCTACATCCCCCACCTCAAGGACTTTCCAGCCCCTTCACTATCTCTGTAGCTGTATAGGAATGTCAAGACTATGGAACTGTTTACTGTGTTACAGCCAGAGCTCAGCCTTTGGATAAGGAACCCCCTGTGCAGGCTCAGACATCAATGAATGCTGCTCCGTCTGTAAGCCTAGGAGTGCCCTCTCTTTGTTCAAGAATCCGATAAAGATGCTGATAACACCAAGGGTCTAGAAATTCCTCCCCTGCAGCCCCCCACCCAAAGCTGCCCCTCCCCACTCTGAGTAAGGAGGGACATGTAAAACCTCAGACAAAGGAATCATGCACTCCTTGCATGGACTCTGTGAGGGTATATAATCTGTAAGAAATTTAACCAAGGGGAGATTGTGCTTTGGGGAGATCGTGCTTTGGGGAGATCGTGCTGCTGAATGACCCAGGCTCTCCTTCGGCATTAAATTCTCCTTCCTCTAAGCTGTCTGAGCGTCTGAATTCCTCCATTGGGTGTCACTTCCTGCAACATTATAAATTCTTGTATACTGGACCTTAGACTTAAATTTTTAAATTAAAGGCAGCCCTGCTGGCTGGACCTTAGACTTAAATTTTTAAATTAAAGGCAGCCCTGCTTCCACTCAGGGTAATGACAGAAGAGTTATTAAAAAGTGGACAGAAACACTTGGCCATTTGCTGACAGATGCCTTTCTCCACCCCTAAAAAGCCAGGCCCTCCAAAGACTATGGAGGCTTGGAACATGGCCAGTTCTTCTTTTCAGGGTCTCCATGGGACCCCATCATCATCCTGAGCTGATCCTTCCACCCGCTCACTATTTTTGTCATTTTTTTTTCTTATTTTATCCTGTTCATGCATCACCTTGATACCATCCCCAGCTCAAACTTCAAAATGCTAAACATTTGACCAAAGCACTAACAAAGCAGCATTTTGAGACAGTACCTCAGAGATTCTAAATAGTGCCAAACAGTACAAGCTCTGCTGCTTTGGAAAGGCAAAGGATCATTTACTTTCCCAAAGCTGCCTAAGACTTCCTTCTTGTGAAAGGAAAAACAAAAAACAAAAAAGCCCCTCAACACACCCATCTGTCAAGACATAAGAGGTATTCTTGGATTTCACATTTTCAAATGTTTGATCTAGGAACTGAGCACTTCGTTTCCTGATAACAAAAGCCTCACAGTCCTGGAGCTGACAAGCTAACCAGCAGCAGGGAACAGCTCTCTTTCCAAAGGCTAGACCACACTCATGTGGCTGTTGGTTTGAATAGCAACACAGAATCAAGAGCATGACAAGCCCAGACAGCTTCAAACTTGAGAAAACTATGCTCCATAGTTAGATCTGAACTAATTGCCAGTGGAGTGGAAAATAATGTTTGATTTAACCTTTTAAAATCATGAGAGACATAAGAATTCCAGGCATGGATTTGGGGGCTCATTTTTACAGCAGACACTAGGAAGTCTCTACTTCAATGGTATTTCCCTCCAGCTTTCACCCAGAGCATCTCTAAGCCCTGGTCCTCTGGTTGAGAGCAATGGTTCTCAAAGTGTGGTCCCTGGACTAGCAGCTCCAGCCCTGGGAATTGTTAAAAATGGAAACCCTGGCCTCACCTCGTCCTACTGTGGTAGGAATTCTTAGACTCTGGCATTTGTGTTAACAGGCTCTTCAAAGAGTTCTGGTGCTCCCTCAAGTTTGGGAACCTCTGCTTATAATTTGTTAGTATTTGATGTGTTTAAGTTTATTACTGCCTGTCACCAAAACAGACCTGATAACTGAGGTATTGACCCTTCAAGGGACCAGAATAATCCCTCTAGAGATTCCCCAAGAGTTTCAAGATTGAGACATTGATTGAGTCTTCTCGATTACTACTTAGGCTAGGTTTCCCCAGCAGCAGACCTTGATACAAGTGCAAGCAGAGCATTAGGCAGGTGTCCCCAAGACATACCTGTTGGGCGTGGTGAGGAGCCAGCGCAGGGTTTGTCTGCAGGCAGGCTGGTGTTATGGCGTGAACGATTCTAAGACCCACGGAGCCAATTGAGATTAATTATGAGCCTTTATTAGCCAGCCGGCGACTGATTCTCTACCACACAGGGTTAGAGGAGATCAGTCCCCAGCTTCCAGAGGAGGCAGCTTATAAAGCCTCCAACTACATCCTTAAATAAGCAAGCAAGCAGATTACAAGAAGCAGTTAAGGTCTTGTACAAAGACAAATGTATCGGGGGACTCTCAGATCAAACAGGGCCTAGTAGACAGTTTTATTACCTGTACCTTGGAATGTTGTGTTTCTCCTGGAGGCTGGAGCCTGGAGATATCATCTCTCTGTAACTGGAGAATTTCCACTTTTACACTGGTACTGTGGGCAACTGGAGCCAGTCCCTGGGGAGCTTCAGGGGACAATGTAGGGTGTCTCAGAGATGTCCCACCAAGGCATGGAAGCTGGGGTTATTACCCTCCATCCCCATGTGTCATTGTTGAGGGCAGCTCCTGGGTGTTGACTCCAGCTGTCCTGCCCATCTCTGGATGAAGCTGCAGTCTGTGGACAGAAGACACTCATCCAGGAAGGAAAGAGTGGAAGACACCCTACCATCTTCTCCACGCAGCTCCCTCAGGCTGCCAAGGAGAAGAAAAATTCCTCTAACTTGCTTCTGAGTACCTAAGACTCTGTGGTTACTTATTCAATTCCTTCCTTAAATGAGGGCCTCTTAAGTCCCATCTTCCCTGGACTCCTCAGCATTTCCAAGTTGGGTGCTGCCTCTCCAGAAGTGCAGCCCTCAAATCAATTTATCAGTCAAACATCTCTGCTGACTCTGAGTCTGCCATGCCTAGCCCTCAGGTGGGAGGGAACCGTCCCACAGATGATGGACACTGATAGGCAGTGAGACACAGATGCTGTAAATGAGCAAAGGAAACATTGCAGAGTCATCCTAGAGGTGATGAAGTGAGAGACTTCATTGGGGTTTTCATTTGCACATTTAGGGTAGGTCCTTGTAGAAGGTCATTGTTCCCTGAGGAGTTCACATGATTAAGTGTCATCCCCTCAGCTCAAAAATCAGCTCATTGAGGGCAGGGGTCAGGAGACACCTAACTTTTCCAACTGTGGCCTGCAAAACACCTGTGACTTAAGGAGGTGCACACAGGTGTTAGTACCTTCCTTAATCCCCACCCCAACCCACCCAGATCTGCAGTGGGCCCATGTGGTGGGGTACCTGGGGGTAATAAACCTGGCACCAGCCACCTCACAGACTGCACCCAACTTCACCAAGAGGTAGCCTTCACCAAGGACACTGAATGTGCAGGCCATCCGGAGGCTCCTGTGCACTACCACTTACAATACTTGCCACCGTCAACACTATCTTACCCACCAATGGGCCTGGGACCTCTCAGTTAAGTGGGTTCCAACTGATTTCCAAATGCCTGAGCACCTTTTTCCAGACTTATGAAAGGAAAAGCTCTTGGCTCTCCCTGTCCACAGTCCAGAAGTACCAGGAAATGACCCCTTCAGAGGCTTCAGCTCTCAGGAGTTGGCATGTGAATGCACTAGCTCTCTTCCCACCTTTGGCCTTCCAGGTGGGATCCTTAGGTACTGCTGCTCTGTGCTGAGTTCTGCAGCATGGATTAGGCTCCAGTTGCCCACAGTGGGGACAGGCTGAGTAATCTACTAATATTCTGATTCTGACACCAATATTAATTTGTGAGCTTTCACCCCACATCAAGCAATTCTCAGACACCAGCTGGGTGTCCTACAATTCAACTCAATTCTGACATCATCTACCTGGAGATAGCTTAGATCCCAGAAGTTTAGGTGTCTGTCTCACAAGACCGTCTCTACTTCAAATGCCAATCACAAGTCCAGGTCATCACCTGTGCTTTTGACTGAGTGGCTGTAAATCAGAGGTTCTTATGATCCACTCCTTGGGTTTGATTAATTTGCTAGGACAGTTCACAGAACTCAGAGAAACATTTTACTCACTAGATTAACAGTTTATTATAACAGATAAAACTCAGAACAGCCAGATAGAAGATACACATAGGGCAAGGTATGGAGAAAGGACGTGGAGCTTCCATGTTCTCTACTCATGCACCATTCTCCCTGAATCTTCATGTGTTCGCCATTCAGAAGCTTTTTTAAACCCCATCTTTTTGGGGTTTTATGGAGGCTTTAATTACTTAGGCATAATTGGTTAAATCATTGGTCATTGATAATTGAATACAACCTCTAGCTGCCCTCCTTTCCAGGAAGGTGCAGGAGTAGAACTCAAAGTTCTAACCCTCTCATCATAGGGTTGGTTTTCCAGGCAATCTGATTCTATCTTTATGTGCTTCCTAAAGTCACTCCATTAACATAACAAAAGACATCGTTATCCTTCTTATCAGTTAGGCAATTCCTAGTGTTTTAGGAGCTCTATGCAAAGGAATAAAGACCAAATCCATATTTCTCATGAAAAGTCACAGTATGACTGACATCCACCATTCCTGTCTCAATGCTCCACTCCCAGACCAATGTTCCTGTGCTTCCCAAATCAACAATGCATTGAATCCCTGCTCTGGGTCCCCTTCTTAGAGATTTCAAACTAAGAAGTCTACCACACACCAGGCACTCCATACACATTAATTCATGAAACCTGCTTAGAAGTAGAGAAATAAGACGGTCCTCTGAGAGTTCAAAGTCAGCAAGACATTTATTGGCACAGATAATGCAATGTCATCTTTAAGAGAAAGGAGGCTCCCACCAGCCTGGCTAAAATGTCAATGAAAGGATTAAGGTATCTACCAGCAGAGTGCAGAAATGCACAAAAAGAGGGGTAGGAAAATTCATAGGGGCAAACATGGGCGGTGCTGGTGGAGGGAGCAATGCTCACTACACTCAGTATCTGGTCCCCTGGTGACACTTTCCTTCTTGGATCATAGATCTTCAGGCCCTGTCAGCAACATGCCCTTGGTATCTGGGATCACACACCCATCCCCTCAGTTTGTTCTTGTCTGTACCCTGGAGCCACCCCTCCAGCCCACACCGCTGCCCCCACCCCCACCCCCCATGGTGCTGTGGCTCTCACCTCACCTGCTCACACAGAGAGAATATGCTTGTTTTGCAAAGAGAAATGTTCTAGCCCCAGGGAAGCTGGTTCTGGTAGATGAACAAACTGACTCTCCCCTCAAAAGCATAGTCTTGAGATTCATCTTCAGAGATCAGAAGGGAACCAGCCTCAGGACTGAGTTGAATTCTTTGTGTTGGTATCATCTTATGAGGCCTTGGGGGGCTTTGTCTTCAGGGTTCCTTTATTAGCAAGTGGCAAACCTAATTCATACAGAGTTCATACAGTTCAAAGGGAGGTTTTGTTGACTGAAGGCTCTCTCCTGGAGCCTCAGGGCAGGTCTCAGTGGAGATTCCAAGGAAAGAGCTCCGGCTGGCCTGCTGCATGATAGTCCACCATGAACTTCAGTGGCCTAACAGGGCAACAATCATTTATTTTGCTGACGAATCTGCAGTTTTTGGCAGGGAAGGCTCTAAGCCACACCAGCTCAGGCAGCCCAACCCAGAACTGCAGGGTCCATTTTCCAATTCAGCTCACTTGCACAACTGCTAGATTTCAGGATAGTTCGGCTGGTCCTTCTCCACATTGGCCTGTCCAAGTGGCCTGGGCTGTTCACAGTACAGTGGGGTGACTGGTTTCCAATACTAAGAGACCCCAGCGGAGGCTTTGTCACAGAATTTACAGAGGATTGTTTCTTCTGAACTCTGTCATGGGCTGCTTCACATGATTACATAGATCTCCCTGAGCAGACAGAGGGGACCTTACACCATCTCCTCAAGGCAAGGTTCTGGATGAGCATATGAGACTGAAATATTTTTGTGGTCATTTTTGCAAAATATAGTCTGCCATGACAAAGAATGAAAACCACCAGGAATCAAGGCAGCCACTCTCCATAGCTCGTGTGTGTGTGTGTGTGTGTGTGTGTGTGTGTGTGTGTATCTTATGCTAGCTGTCCCTTTCCTTCCCTCTTTTTCCCTGGTCACAAGGCTTTTTGAATCTGCTTCATTATCTGTGCTCATGGCCACATCTCAGCTTCTAAGCTGATGGGTCTCAGTTCTTCCTGCCTTCCTATAATCTCCTCAAAAGTCGGGTCCTCAAGTGACTTCCCAAAAATGTAGCCCCAGCTCACTCTGCTCCAGCAACATCAGTAAACATCACCATGCCCAGAGGGCTTCCACAGATTTGAAAGGAATTATTCAGTATCTCAGATCTGTGGATGGACCTGAAAATTTAGTGCTGAAGAAACCAGATTTTAAAATTAGATAATTCTTTAAGTCAGGGAAGAAAAACAACGTACATTTGTGTTTGGTTTCAATGCATTAGAGACACAACTGCTCAGCCATTGCTATAGATTGCCGGGCTCCAAGCCACACAGCCTCTTGTGGCAAACAAATGCTGTTAGATCCTACACCAGAAAACTATGTTGAAAATGAGGGAAAGCTCAGTCCTGTATTTACAGACTAAAAGATTCAAAAGTCACCAGTCTTTATTGCTGCCAGAGGTTCAGTGTGTACGACCAGATGTGGCCTTGGTCTCTGGATGGACTTCACACTGCAAATGAAGCCACTTGCTCCACTGCTGCTTAAGCCAGGCTCATCTTTCAGAAGATGCCTATGTGATTTAGTGACAAATCCTACCAATCTATCATTATGCGTGTCTCAAATTTAAAAGTCAGTTGTTAGAGGAATTAATGGCAAATCAGGAAGTTGCTGTCGATGCAAAATGTCAAAGCCTACTGACATTTTCTGGATACTTAATTGCCCCACATTGTTTTGTTTGCTTCTCAGATCAACCCAAGGTGATAGATATTATTACAATCCCTATTCTGTAGAAGAGGCAGCTGAGCTTCAGGGAAGTTAACCCACTTGCCACAATCACTCTGCTAGCACACTAAGCCACAGTTAACTTACAAGTACTTTTATGTTTATGCTCAGTTTTAAATAGTATTTTAAAAAGGAATGTACTGGCTCTGAAAACTGTAAAGTCCAAACTTCAGGGATTTCCTTCCCAACATAGTCATCAAAAGTTTGATTTCTCCTTAACTCTCCTGCCTGCCTCATTGCACAGGGGCTCCCCCATCAGGGGGCAAAATGACTGCAGCAGCACCATCCACACATCACATGTCCAGGAAAAACGGAAAAGCATCTTTCCCAATATCCCCTAGCAAACTCCTTCTCCTGGCTCAGTGGCCAGAACTGGACTTCCCACCAACCCACAACTGTGATCAGAGCATACTGTGCCTGTGTCGTGCCCCTTAGAGACAGTAGTGTCCCTAACTTTCCAAAATTAAGGAGCATAGGGGGAGTAAAAACCAAGTGTGCTTCCAAGGGTAGAGGAGTGCCTGCTGGAAAGGAGTCATCACAACTAGAATGTTGTGGAGCAATGATTTGAACCCAGATCTGTCCGTTCATTCAAACGGTATTTATCGAGCCCTTGCTATGGGTCAGGCACAATTTTAGATGATGGAGAGACAAACCTGAAAGGTTCCTGCTCTCCCACCCTCCTGCTTTTGGCTCTGCTTCCTCTCAGGATTAAAGCTTTGTGTTTTTACAAGAACTTGGAGCTGGACAAATGTTCTTCTAACCAGCTTTTCTAGGTTTTAAGTGGGTCTATGACTCCAGGCTTATCACTTAACTTGTCTCTCAGCTTCCTCATCTATAACATCAGGAATAATGATACCTTTGCCAAAGTTTGAGAATAAAATCATGGACCCTGAGAAGGAATATATCTGCCAAGAAAGGCTCCTCGTGGGCTCAAATTCATACGTAGAGTCTGGCAGCCATTGCTGATAGAGGCCTTTCACATATGCTGCATTTTAGGGAAAAGACACAGACCAGGCTGCCAAGACACCAGCACTGTGTTCCTGACATCTGAGTCAACCCTTATAAAAAAAGTTGCTGGAATCGTATTTCAACCAATGGGCTGAGACCTGCCTTATTCAGTCAGAACTGTGCAGCTATACTCTCATTTGCATCTTTACCAACCAGAGTGGCTCCATAACTACAAACCAAGACACACAATTCCAATCAGTCAGGACAGTGCTATGTGGAGCAATTAAGCTGTGCAAATTTGGGTTCTTTATTTGCATGGAAATGGACAAATCAGAGACCAGAGTGGTAGCTTTCTCTATAAAAGCAAGCCTTCCCTTTGTGTGTGTGGGGAAGAAAGGGAAGGAAAGCACACTTTTCATTTCATTTGCAACCCCAGGAACCAAAACCACTGGAGGCTTTGGTTCCTAGGGTTGCAAACTGTTCACCTAAATAAAGTCTCTCCTTTTACTGACCCCAGAATGAGGGCTCCTGTTGGCATTGGATTGGTGGCAGGAAACTTTGGTGACAAAACAAAAACAAAAAGGGCTTACATGGGAAATATGAGGAAACTTAAAGCAGAACAATATCCAACCTAGTGGATCTGTAGTAAGTCAACTCTTATTTTCATTCCATTGACTTGGATTTTTGTACATTACATTCTAATTCCACTGCCTTAGGCTTTATAAAGACATTTTAGTGTGAATACTGCTCCATAGATGCTAGTTTACTCTCTCTATGCAGCCTCCAACTTAATTTTTTATAATCTAAATTTTTCGCCTATTTAAGTGAGAGGTGGCCTATATTAAAGAGCCTGCCCAGTTTCTAAATTTGTCCTGAAATCTGAAAGCAAGAGTTCTCTTAGGAATGCAAACAAAGGTATGCCATAAGGAGCTAAGGTATGAGGTGAATGCACACTCTAAAGATGTGGCAACATCAGTAAACATCACCATGCCCAGAGGGCTTCCACAGATTTGAAAGGAATTATTCAGTATCTCAGATCTGTGGATGGACCTGAAAATTTAGTGCTGAAGAAACCAGATTTTAAAATTTATGCTGTAAACTGTAAGTTTCCCAAATCCCAAGCTAACTGGTTCCATTCTATTGAACCTGTTGTTTTAAACAAAAATTCGGTTAAAAAAAAAAAAAAGCCAGGGTTCCGGATAGGCCGAAATGTAGCTACTTGTAGGGCTGGAGAACAGAAGGTCTCACAACACCAACCAAGCTCTGAGCCAGAGCTGGAGCCAGGCAGTTTTCCTAGCCCCTCAATTCAAAGGGCACGAGAAGGTAAGTGTCTTTATTCGGCATACTTTTATCACTTCAAGCCTTACCCACACCCTCAACTCTTTCACTTTTAATTGAGTTTCCCACTTAACATAAATTGGTTTTCCTCTATGTATCCTTTAGGATCGACTCGGGTACTTGATCAGGTACAATAGAAGCTCTGCCGGCTTCATCACCTCAGTGGAGTAATATTCCTGGTGCCTTCGCGAAATATCCTGACTCCCCAAACGCTATCTCTGACTGAAAGCCTTAGTTGGGTCACTGTCTGGTCACTGTCGCTCCTGGTTTCCCGTGATCGCATCAAGTCATTAAGTTTCCCTAGTCTTTTAACTGGAATCACTCCAACTACCGGTGAATGGGGGACATAGGGAAGAGACGTCAGCGCGCCCCGCACATTCCCCATCCTTTTCCTAAGCGACCTCCTTCAGCAGGAGAGCGGACCTATTCCCAGCTCCTGAGACGCAACTTTGAGGTTTCATCCAATCAGGGACCTCCCCTAGCCAGTTGGTCCAGATTCTATGATCCGGTTAGACCAATGAAAACTCCAGCGCGGGTTTGCAGCGGTCTTCTGGGAAAGCGCCTCTCCCGGAAGTCGCACATCCTTCGAGACTCACCTGGCCGGAGCTAGCCTCCCGGTCCGCCGTCCCACTGGTTGGCACAGCTGCTCGTCACGGGAAGGGGAGAGTAGGCGGGGCCGGGGGCGTCCGCGTCTGCGCGGAGCACGGCCGGCCACGCGCGGGAACCCGCGGAGGGAGGAGTCAGGTCCCAGGGCTCAGAGGTCCCGGCCCCCGGACGGAGCCTCTCGGGAGAAGGAGAGACGGAGGGCCACTCTCCCCGGCTCCCTCTGAGGCGAGCAGCGGAGGAGCGCGGAGCTTCGGCAGGCCTGCCCCGCGACCTTCAGGGGCTGGCCCTCCGTGGAACTGCGGCCGGGGCGCCGTACTGAGGTCGCCGCGACCCCCGCTGACCGAAGCCGCCACCGCCCGCACTGACCCACGGCCGCCCGGCTGACCTAAGTCACCGCCCTCGGTGACCCGAGGTCGCCCCACTGACCCTGGTCTTCACCGGCGCAGGTAGGTGACTCCCCCGCGACAAGATCACAGGGTAGGCCGAAGGACTCACAAGATATTTCCCAGGTGTGTCCTCCACGCCTTCCCTCCATTGTCAGGGTTAAGCCGGGTTTTGTCCTTGTCCACGTGGCGGCGTTGCAGTTCACTGTCAAGCTTTGGCCTCTGCGAAATGCTGGGCAGTAAATTCTCTTGGTAATTGAGTCCATGCACTGAAGCAGGTCTCAGATGGCTGGGGAGAGCTTGCTTTACGTGTTTGCTTAAAAGCCACTCGCCACCAGAAATGAGGCGTGTTAACATCTTCTCTGGCCCCACTTCAAAGAACTGGTGGCGATCTTAAAAGACAGCGGGCTTCACAGCTCACGTTATTCCACTTCTTTTAACAGTCTCATTATTTTCTCTGATTTGATGGATACGGGCTGGCCATAAGCACTGTAGGTGACTGAACCACAGGAGGTGGAGGTGGTCTTTTTATTTGGTATGGGGGCGGGGTAGGTTGTTAAACTGTGTGTGGAAAGACTGCTTTGGCAGAACCGGAAAACGTGGACCAGGAACTGAGGTGGAGAAGAAGGACGTTTCCGGAATTGAATTGAGATGGTAGAGGGACTAAAATATGTCAGGGTGAGGAATGATGTGGACCTTGGGTAGTTGAGAATTCCAGCAAGAGAGAAATGTGGGGCCCTGAAAGGAAATTTTGAAGCTAGTGGTTCTGGAATTGTGCTGTTATAGACTTGATTTCAAAAGTGCAGTGACTTAAAAAATAAGCACGTAAAAGGACAACATAGTCTTGACAACATTTTTAAGGGCCGCACACGTTCCTATAAATGATAAACAGGAGTGTACTCACTGTCAAGGCCTTGAACCAGACCTAAGTTTCAGTTTTTTTATTAGTAAAGTTGTTATTATAGTAATACTCTCATCCATTTGTGGTGACCATTAAATGAGTTAATTCATGTAAAGCATTTAGCAAATACCAACTCTGGTTGAAGCTTGACCTTAGGCCCATGGAGGGAGTGGAAAAACCAGCATCTATATCTGGCCCTGGAACTGCTCATTTCTAGGACCAAGCTCCCTCCCAGGTCCTTGCAATTCTTTACAGGAGGCAGAGACCTCCACCTTTTTCAGCTGTTAAGAGTACCTGACTCCTTGCCAATCCTGTGTAGAGTCTCTTGTGTATTTCATAAGCCTTTTTTTTTTTTAAGTTCAGGTCTGCAAAATGAAAAAAATTATTCAGTATTTAATTTTATAAATCTAAACATATCTACAATTTTAGGAATGTCTTCTAGGATATGTTTAGTGAAATATTTCAATTATGCAAAAAAGGACAGAGAACCATAACAGTTGTACCATACCCTGAAAATAATAATAATAATAATATCTTTGTATGCTTTTGGACTTTTTTTTAAAGGAAATGTGACATTTCAGCTATAGTTGAAATTCTTTTTTTGCCATCCCATAGAATTTCTTCAGTTTTAACTTGTCTTTCCGCTTACCTGGTGGGTATTTGTGCTCACAGATGCTAGGTGTTCTCCATTCTCGTTCCAAGTCAGCCACCAGGTTTGCTTCTTATAGCCTATTATGAGGATTATGGCCACCATT